>NW_028263374.1:17983763-18322335 GCF_051168715.1 Poecilia mexicana | reverse complement strand
TTTTTTGTTTTACCAAACGCTCTCGCCTCTTCTCCACCATAGTAATGATTCTGAAGCGTCTGTGTTTTAAATTATTGGATGTTTCTGACCAGAAAGCTGTGAAAAAATGCATGCTTTTCACTCCTTATGATGAGTTTTATGATTTTTCTTTTTTTTTTCTGTCGTGTGGGAATTTATTTCCTCTTCTGTTGGACGGTGTGAGATCAGCTTTGGAATCATTCGATTGTTAAACTCCCACATGGCCTGGAATAATGGCTTTTCAACTGTGGGAGTTTGTTTTTTTTCTGGGTCTGATTTGGGACACATTTTGTGTCTTTCATTCTTTCTTTGTCCAGACCCTGATTCTCCTCTCTTTTCCTGGTGTTTTTTTTTTTTTATATTATTTTTTTCTCTTTTGTTCTGCCATGGTTATTTCTCACGGTTTGTGTTAAGTGCATTTCCTTTCCTGGCTTTCCTTGCCCAGGATGTCTTTGTTTTTCTTTGTTTGGTCTTGCAGAAAGAATGTTTGTTCTTCATTTATTTTTCTCTGTTGTCTGGTTTGACTTGAATTGTTTTTTTTTTCTTTCAAGAAAACAATATTTTTATTCAAACAGTTATTGAATAAAATATTGTCTGTGATCCCCCCTTCCCCTTCCTACCCGATCCTCTGTTTCTTTTCTTGCTCACTCCTTCTCTGATGGATCCACACAGTCTCATACATCAAGGGCAAGTATACTCCATATCGGTCCACATTCCCTACCTTTACTTTCTAATCCCTACCGCTTCCTCCTCCTTACCTCACCCCTTGTCCTCACCCTCCCTCTCCTCACCTGTCCCAGCCTGCTTGCCTTTGTCCCTGCCAACCATGCCTTCAGCCCTTCCAACCTTTCTTTCTTCCTTTTCCCCTCCTCTCTTCCTTCGTTAATCCCTTCTCCTCTTGACCCTCTTGCTGCAGCTCAGATCCCACAATGACTCCTCCGGTCCTCAACCTCACTCTCTTTCTCACATATCTGCTGCTCCAGGAACCTTAAATATATATATATAGATATATATTTTGGGGGAGAAGCAAAGCAACAGCACCCACGGATGATAGACGTTTATGTTTTCTGTTTAAATTTGTCTTCTGTCCCCGCTCCCACATCAATACCCTTTTCTTTTGCGGTCAGTTTCAGAGAAGCTGTCCCTTCTCTGCCTCTGTTTCTTTCACCTCACCATAATCTCTCTATTTTCCCCTCTAATTAACTCCAGTCTCTTTCTTTTCATCTTCTCTCTACAGTGTAACTAGTTCATTTTACACTAGCGTTCAGGTATTAGACTTAAATATCACTTTTTTTTAGTGCCAAATCTGCACAATCACATTTATTTACTGCTTTGCAAAATTATGCATAGTTCTTGAACTTTTCCACATTTTGTCACAGTATAGCTAAAATTTGTAGTGTATTTATTTGAATGTTATGAGTTAGGCCAACATAAAGTGATGCATGTGTGAGTCTTTTAACCTGGAAGGTAAACAGACATATTTCTATAATTGTAAAACATTGTCAATATTTTCTAATAAAAACTTCAGACTATGGTCATAAAGTTTCATTAGCTGTGTTTCCATTACAAATGTGCGCAAATCTTTGTCTTTATTCGGCTGAAGTCAAAGAAAAAAAACACAATTTCTTTAATTCAGTGTTTCTGCTAGATAAGAAAGTAAATTAAAAACACACAAGAATAAGTTTATTCAGGCAATTATCATTAAAAATCATAGCAGCAACGGATTTTAACAGCTACATCAGACTATATTCGTAATTTAGTCATGGCATTGGAGAAGTGACGTCTTATTCTGGGGTTGGAGCTACTTATGTGGTGTTTTGGGGAAATTGTTGTCGATGATTTAACAGAAGAGTTAGCATGTTAAAATGACACAACGTTTTATGAACGATGCTGTGACCCTCACATTGTCAGAAAGAGACAAACCGTCATCCTTCTACTACTTCCTGTCGTCTTCCTCGTCGTTTTCACCAGTAGCAACGTCCGGCTGTTGATCACGTGACTCATACGATGCAAACAAAAAAAAAAGTGTTTCTTTTGCAGTTTTTTCAAAACATTTGCGTTTTCTGAGTTTTTCAAAACTGGTGTGTTTCCATTCAGCAAATTAACTTTCGTAATTTCAATGCGCACAGTTTTATTGTTAACGGAGACGCAGCTACTGACGCCGTGGTGCAGACGTACTTTGACCAAATTCGATAGACTTGTAACAGCTTGGCTGCCGTAGTTTGTCTGCCTCTAGCTGGAGACAGTGCAGTGTGCAGACTAACGCCACAGGGCTGAGCTCCATCCTGGCCTCTCAGGTCTCCCCATGCTGTCAGGTTTCTCACCTGACTCCTAAATGTTGTCCCTCTGTACTCCTCGTCTCCATCAGCTTGTTCCCCCTCCCTCCTCACCCCTCAGACCGCCAGGGGCACGGCCCAGTGCTTCCTCTGTAAACCTGACCCCGGATGTGCATGGCATTGTGGGCGGAAAACTACCTGGGCACTCCATTTCGTCTAAGTTAAATTTCTCTTCTGGTTTGAGTCGATTAGAAAATATGGGAGTCTTCTGAGGGTTCAGTGGCATTCCTTTCTGCTGTTTTGTTCCAGACGGATCAACCCAAGTTGCCCCACATCATGCCTTTCACAATGTGATGCATTTCCCCCGATTAAGTGTCTCTCTGAGTCCTCTCCCCCCGTCGGTCTGAGGGGTGACCACTTCCATTAGGACCTTCACCCACCTCCTCCCCCCCTGCAAATAGTTGGCCATGTTGATGCCTGCCTGATCTAAAAGCACTCATTATGCACAATCTGTCTGAGAACTCGCTTCTTGACACATCACGCCTGGTAAAGTCAGTTCTCAGACGTCCGAAAAAAACAAATAAAATCAGACTCAAATCAAACCTAATCAGAAAGAAAAACAGGGTCTTTGTTGGCAAAGCAACAAGTCAAACAGAATATGTGAGTGCTTGTGGAAGTAAAAAGTGGTGATGCATCGAGTCAGGTTGTGTTTTAGGCACCATATTGGCTAACGCTGGTGTTCCCATGATACCTCACTGTTGCTATGGTAAAGTCCCTTCTGCGTCCCTGCACCTCTGAAGAACAGCTGCTGTTTACCCAGTTTACTCCCCGCTGCTCTGCCCACTGCTCTTCCTGGATAATCTCCCCTTTCTGTTGCAGATTTTGAATCTCTGCTGCCAAACAGTTTTGAGTCTGAAGGACATGTATTCATTGCTCCCAGGTAGCCCTTTGTATGAATGTTTGCTGTCGTTGATGGTCATCAGTTTTTCACCGTGTTTCAGTCACTTTATGTAGCTTTTACATTTGTTAGCTTGTCTTCTTGCTATGTATGTAGAGGAGCCAATAACCTTTGAATTGGATCATCGATTACTGTCAAAACTGTTGTTCCGTACTTTTAAATTCTTGAAAAATTAACTACAAAAACATGTTGGATGTTTGCATGGTGCTGTTGTGTGATCCTGCATGTTTGCATTGCAAAAACACAATCTGAAGAGATTAGATTGTGATTCTACACAGGAAAAACTATTTTTTATGACACAAATATCTTTGGTTTCACCAAAAAGGGGGAAAAATGCATGTGTTTGTCTGTTTGAAAAAAAATCCTTGTACATTTTTTTGATGAGTTTGGAGTTTTTGAAGTGGGATCTTTTGGAAAGTTTGTGAATCTGGCCAGAATAATCATGTGATGTAAAATAATCTGGTATAAAAATAATTGAAACAGCATTAGTTTTAAATGTTTGAATCACTAAAATTCATTCTGTTTAAAGGAAAAATAAAAGCTAAGGAAGTTTAAAATTCGTTTGATGTTCTTCTTCTGCTGATATAACTTATGTGTCCCGGAGAAATCAGCAGTGACCCCTACTGTCGGGAAAGAGAACTAGAATAACTCAGGCATAATTCAATATTTTTTATGATCGAGTGCAGTTTGCCTCACACTGACTGTGTGGATAATCTAATATAATTTAAGAAACATTTAAAAGTATTTGTGCTGACCACTGGGAGTAATCAACCATTATTTCTTTACTCTGTTTTGTAGACTAAACCACAATTAATACATTTTGTTGATAATTTAGTGCCCAATAGAAACCATTTTTGTCCAACTGTATCTTCTTTCTTTTTAGTTATTAAAAAAAGCAGTTAGCTATTTAGCCTAAAAGAAAGAACAAGACATCAGTAAACTTTAAATATTTCCCTCTAGCTCCATGTTTCTTTCACTGGAGGACAGATCAGTAATTATTCCTGTTCAGTTCAATACAGGAATAATTACTGATTATTCCTGTATGAATGAAATAATTGTCTTATTTCATCCGTTATGTCAATTTACCTGCAGTTCAATCAAGATATATTGACTTAGACTGAATTGTGGTTAAGAGAAGAAACAAATTCATGCTCGCTGTTCATGGATGTATCATTAACGCACCAAGAAAATCTTTTTTTTAAGTTTATTTTTATTATTAAGGCAGAATAATGTGATTTTCAATAAAGTTAGATTGCTTACTATGTAAAATAGCTTCTGATTTTAAAACAATACATTATAATTGAATTGCTAGTCGTTTAAACTGTTTTAAAGCTTTTAGGAGCGTTTCCCAGTCGGACTGGCTTTTCATCCCGACTCAACCTCTTCCTGTTTCTCCAACCTGAGAAAATAAAATACAAACTTCCCATAACCTCTCCTCCAAAACCCACATTTACAAAAAGTCCAAACTAAGTTTCATTATTCTCATGCTTCGCCTCGCTGTCCCGTCCTTTGTGGAAGTGTATTTTTGTGAACCTGAGCATGCCACTCACTTTAGCAACACTCAACATGAGTGTGGACTCATGCTTCCCCCGTCCTGTTTTGTGTCTTTCAATGAGAAACATCTAAGAGAGTCGGTGATGGCAATGACGACATTGTTGCTTTTTGTTGTTGTTTCCTTTTACTTTCCCACATTTGAGTCCTTTGCCTTTTTCTCAGGGAGTACTGCAATGATCTCGAACTTTCCAACAACAACACCGAGTTCCTGCTCAACTTCATTGCCCTGATGGAGAAAGTGACGCCAGACTCCAAGCAGTGTAAGTTTTATTACTATTAAAAGTCTGGACTCCAGAGTTTAAGCAATTTGGTTGCACAAGCAAATACAAATCTGTCAAAAACAACCGTTGCCTTATTGGTTTCCCAACGTTTGATGTCTTCTAGAAACAAAAATACATATAACGGCCCTAGCTGCAGCTAATGCTAAATTAGTTACTGTTTTGCTGGATGCAGTCGTCATAATGCTGTGGTTTGTCTGTCCAATGAAGCAGCTGAAAACTTTTGTAAAGGAGTCGCTTTTCACTGATTTTACCTCCGCAGTCTTA
Organism: Poecilia mexicana; assembly: GCF_051168715.1. Taxonomy (NCBI): domain Eukaryota; kingdom Metazoa; phylum Chordata; class Actinopteri; order Cyprinodontiformes; family Poeciliidae; genus Poecilia; species Poecilia mexicana. Next base: position 18,316,984 of record NW_028263374.1, on the reverse strand, counting down.
TATAATAGCACATTATACGCTGAACATACACAAATCTAGAAGTTAATTAATTCTTCTGACTTCATATTTTTTCTGCAACACAAGCGCTACTTCTTTAGACAAACCTTTTTCAGACAAACAATATACAATCAGATGCAGACAGAAAACTCTGTTGTGGAGAAGCAGAAACAAAAAAATGTAATTACTATGACTACTACTAATCTTTGTAGCCTGCAATCCTACTTTTCTGATATGGTTTTAACCATTTTTTGTTAAACTCACATACAAATCCTAAATAAGATGTTCTTATCTTTACACTCCGATTTATATACTGTCAAAAATACACATGAAATAACAAAAATATTATGTATTTCTGTTAGGTGGACCAGAACAACCAGTGCAAAAACATCAGTCTGGAGCCTTGCATGTTGAAGGAAAAAATCTCTAAATTAATCTGATTAAGAAAATAAATGTAGCCCAGATAATCTACATTCTGTAGCAGTTCTGCTCCTCATTTTCCACTGATAAAGTATCGTTTGCTTGTGTTTTTTTCCCTTTTTGGTGAGTTTATTTTGAGTAAATCCCACATCCACCATCCTGCTGCCAGAAATACTGCAGCGCTTTAAATGTTTTAATCTACAGCTGAAAATAGTCTCTAACAAATGCATCACAGATTCATCTTTGAGTAATGGTTGTGAAATTGTTCAGCGTTGCGCATTTTACAGACAAACCCCGAACGCAGCTCCGTTTCTGAAGGGTGTAGTTAACAAATGATTTGCTGGACTTTTCATTTTTATAGCTCACAAAATAAGTAACTTTGTCCTTTTTACATACACAGAAACACGTGTAGCTAATGTTGCTTTGACTACATAAAGCAAGGTAGTAATAAAATTTGTTTCAGTCTCTGTACTACTCCATCGTCCTCTCTGTGTTTCGTAAATTTTCATCCAGGTGACAGTTTGCTCCTTCACAACTTGATTCTGGACACCGGCATCATCCGGCAGCTGGTCGATAAAGTGTGGAAGAATAAAGACTTAAACACGTGAGTAGCACCAAGCCGCTTTGAGGGACGTTTATTCTCCAACATCACCAGCGGGGAAGACGCAGATCTGAGTACTGCCTGTTTGTTTCTCCTCCATCCTGACATTTAGATACGGCTTCCTGGCTGTGTTCGCTGCAACAGATGGAGGCATAACAAGAGTCTTTCCAAACAAGTAAGAGCAGATTTCATCACTGCTGTGTGTCTTGACTGCAGCTGTTTCTTTAGATCTCACATTTCTCACTCGGTTCTGTTTTTGGATGATAAGTTAGGATGTTACATAAGGTCGAGGAGGGAGCTTGAACAGCAGATATTTGCTACTTTTAAATCTTAGAGCTGCAGAAACCTGGGAGGAAGACCCAGAGCCGTTTAACGCCAGCTATTACCGCCGTAGCCTTGACAACAAGGGTTACATCTTCACAGCACCGTATCGATCAGGTGAATGATCCTCTTTGGTTGCGTAACTAAACCACAGCTTGAACCTCCGACCCCCCTTCATGTGTCTTGTGGATGTGTGTGTGTGTGTCTCATGCAGCTGGGGCCGATCTGCTGAACCCAGAAAACGACACAGTGGGAATTTTGGTCAGCACGGCTCTGGATATCACAATAGGAGGGAAGACGGTCAAACCTGCAGGTGAGCAAACAGGAAAACCTCATTACAGATGAGAAAATGGTTCATATCAAGATAAAGGTGAAGTATGTAACTTCTCTTCTGTTATTTTATGCATTAAATATAATTTTTAATGCTTTAATTACTGCGTTTTTCTCAGTTCTTGGAGTAAAGTTAGACCTGGAAGCATGGACCGATAAATTCAAGATTCTTGCCAGCAACCACACAGACAGCCGTCAAGGCTCAAATACGGTATAAATTATTATGTTTTAAATGTTAATTTAATAGAAAAATAATTATTTTGATGAGCGTTTCAATTCTTGAACCAAACTGTGTTTTCCTCCATGACAGTGTGGACCAAACAGAGGTTGTGAGATGGACTGTGAAGCCAATAGTGATGTGAGTTTTTACGCCAGCCGTACAAATTTAAATGATGTATTTTAATGCTCTGTTTCTCACCTGAATCATCTCCAAACTCCTGTTGCCGTCTGTCTTTTTGCAGGATCTCCTGTGCTATTTAATTGATGACGGCGGATTCCTAATCATGTCAAATCAGAAGGACGACTGGAGCGAGGTTTCATTGAATATAAGATTTATTTTTCAGACATCACAGATTTACTCTAACCGTCACCAGGTGCTGAGCAGAGCTTTGCATCCTTGCAGGTGGGCAAATTTCTTGGTGTCGTTGACCCAAACTTGATGTACGCTCTCTACAACAACTCCTTCTACAAGCGCAAGCAATCGTTTGATTATCAGTCTGTGTGTGAACGAGTACAAAACAGCGAAACAGGAACAGCAAGGCGAGGAGTGTTTGTGGTAAGAACACGACTCCAAACATACTGAGCACTTTTACAAGATCCAAGTTTGGTTTTTAAGATTCCAGCAAAGTTTAGCAACACTGGTAGGTATTTTTGCAACATCCCACAAAAAAAAAAATTGAAAACTTCCGATGTTCATTGGGATATTTCCTTACTTTTCCAAAGGTTTAGTAGGATCCACAGTTATTTTTCTAAGATTACGCAAAAGATTTTTCATAATCCTGGAGAGCGTTTCAAGAGACTGAGTTCATTTTGCTAAAGCTTTGCAGGTTTTTGAGTTATTTTTATGTGATCCCCCAAAAGTATTCAAGATCCTAAGTACCTTTTCCAATATCCCAGCAAAATTATGCAAGTACTTAACAACTCTCCCACAAAAAATTGTTTCTTCTGGCAGTTGCTTATTTTTCTTTATTCATCTTCAGTGATAATTTCCCCCTGTTAAATCACAGAAAATAGTCGCATTTTTCCCTTCATTTTAATTAATGCTGCTTTATGTCAAAAACAAAAATATAAGCAGTAATTTTAGAAAGATAAACATGTAAGAGGCAGCTGCAAATAAATCATACTGACCCGTTTAGCAGAAAGAAATGAGTAAAAGTTTCTTTTCTCTGTGTCTGCAGCCTACGATTGCAGACTTTGTTAACCTGGCATGGTGGACGTCAGCTGCTGCATGGTAAGATCTGAAGCACCTCGCTCCTTGCAGTTTGCACTCTGGGTCAGTAAACTGCAGAAAATAATGTGCATATTTTGCTAGTAGCTGTATCTGGATTCAAAGTAGGAGACTGGCTATCTAGTTAGCCAAAACAATTGTTGGTGCTTTCAAAGATTCGTTGCATTTCTTTTACTGCAGTTATTTCTTTGGTCAAATAAATTGTCAAGAGAGGAAGAAAAAAATATTTTTAATAGGTTTTTCTACACAGGATATATTTTTGAGCATTGAAATATAATAATTATGACCTGTAGACATAAAAAGCAATACTTTCACATAGAAGTTCTTCCAGGCTTCACTTTAGTCCCCAGAACAGAACCAACTTTCTTCATCAAATAATAAACGATCATGGAGGCACAGAAAGACTTCCTGGTTTAGATGTTCATACTAAAGTTACCCAAGTAAAAGTAAAAAGTACAATGTAGTAAAAATACTCTGAAAAGTTTTTTTTTTTTTCCAAAACGTAAAAGTAATTGGGTAAATGTAACTATTACCGGTACTATCCAATTCTGGTTTTTAGAAACTGCATTGATTATAGTTTAGTTTAATATTTGTCAGTCTTTTTGGGAGATAAGGAAATCAACAGTGGCGCTTTTTGCTAACTAAAAACGATTTTAATGAACTGTATGAAAAATGTTTCAGAATGTCTTCTTTTCCCTCCAGCTCTGTCTACTTGAATTAATGTCTGCCTGCAGCTCTCTATGCTGTATTTTATGGGTTTGTTTGACAAAAAGGCTGAAAATGTAACTCCATATAATTTTCCTCTAACCTGTTACTGGTCTGCCATGTTCTTAATTGCATCTCCTGTCACTACAGGTCCTTGTTCCAACAGTTTCTATACGGTTTGGCTTATCACAGCTGGTTTGTCACAGGTGTGTGTGAGCAGAGCTTTAAATTCACCATCATCGGACATGTGCAGAACCTCGGGTGACCAACGTGTCTCTCTCTGTTCTGCCGATGTTGCAGACGAGGTGGAAGCAGAAGTAATAGAGTTAAAAGAGAGGAGCTGCGTGATGATCCAAACCCAGTACTACTTCAGTAACCTCAGCAACTCCTACAACATCCTCCAAGACTGCGGAAACTGTTCCAGGTCATGCACGTGTCCTTTCACGCAACTCATGTGGAAAGACAGAGGCGCGGTTAGCAAGCAGCCTGAAAAGCGCTGCAGACTGTAAACCTGCGTTGTTTTTAAATGAAATGGTCACATTATTGGCTAAATGAGCCTTGTAAGGCTGTCTCATAAATCTTGCTGATTCATTAGCAAATGAGTGCGAGATGCGAGCAAGCAGAGGGAGGTTGTTGACAAAGCTGTCTTTTTCTCTGCAGGCTGATTCATGCCAAAAGGATAAACAACACCAACTTGCTGTTTGTGGTAGCAGAAAAGCTGCCATGCAGCTCCTGCGAGATAGAAGATCTTTCCCAGGACAAGGAGGAGTGTATCCTTTCCGCTACAGTCACAGTAACAAACCTGCCTCTCCCTCATTGCTGTTGGGTTTTTAATTCTTACAATATTTTAGATGTTCCTTAATGGAGTAATAAATCAGTCAAGGAGGAAAATCCGTGTGAAGAAATAACGACTGCACGGTATCGAAAAGGACCTTCCACCTGCTTCGACAGCAACGTAGCTGTAAGAGTTTTAGATGTTATTCATTTCCGCAGCTACTGAGATTTATTCAGTCAGCCAGTTTTACCTGTTCAGGAACAACCGGACAATAACACATTTGGAAATCATAGGAAATTCCATTATTTTCAAGATCATCACTTTCCTAAGATAAGGGCACAAGTCATTTTTACCAAAAGTTATTTTGTCAAAAATAATTAAAAAATCACCACCTCTTTCTCTTTCTTTCCAAAATATTTTAGGCAAAAAATAAATAAATCACTTTTGGCAAAAACTTCTTTTAGAAAGGTAATGATATGCAGCTTCACATTATTACTTTGTAAAAAACAAAAACAAAAACTGATGTAATAATTTGTCAACACACTGGCATAAATTGGCTCAAGAAAGCATGCAGTCTCCTGCTGTGAAAACGTTTTTATTGTCCCAAATGTGTATTAATCCGCACCTGAAAATAGTCCCCTAAAATGTGTCATAATGCAAGCTGCAAAACTGAGCGCAAATTCCAGAATATGAGCAATCATTAAAGCAGCAACCTTGTTTTATCATCAAAACCTGTTTTTAAAGGCTTCAGACAACCATAAAATCCTGTTATTATAGGCTCAGTTTGACAACCTAAATGTAAAAAGATATGCAAGATGAAGTACATAACATGCACTAACATGTGTATAGTGTATTTTATTTTATGTTCTGTTGTGTGAATACAGACCACCTACTTTTCTGCTTTAAAATATTTTCCCATAAAACTGACTTTTTTTGCACCATTTACATTTAAACTGCATGTCATGTTTTCTTGTCTGCATGTGTCAGACTGTTATCACACATTCAACTTGAAAACATGTTTTAACGTCATTTTCTTGGGAGGAATAGACAAAGTTATTTTGTGCAAAATGCAGAGTTTCCTGAGGGAAAGGAAACGTAGGACACGTTAAAAATGTCTAAATAAACTTGTCATCACTTAGGAAAATGACACTGTGAGCTGCAGCACTAAAACAGATGTTTTTTGGTTTCCTTATTTTCTCCTATTGTAAGGTTTATGCATAAAGCCTTAATGCTCACTTTGTGTTGCAGTGATGTAAAAAAGTAACATAAAATTTGATACCTGTAATTTGAGAACACTGGAACCAGGTATTTATGGAGTTTCAGCACCGAATAGTTAAAATCAACAAATTCTTGAGATTCCCTCTGCATTTTTTCCTGATATTTAGGATGCGCTCTGCAGAGAAATCTGTGGGAAAAAAAATCAACATTAAAGATAATAAATAACCCAATAAACTCAACAAAATGATTCCAAAGCATATTTTCATTGATTGATCGGCGTCAAGGAACTTTTGATTTGTACGCCGTCACTTCCTGTTTCCTTTGGGTAAAAATGTGATGCAATCCATATTTCTATTTCTCCCTTTAAAACTGGAAAGAAAAGAACCTAAATGAGAAAGTTTATAGCATCTCCACGTCCTCTGATAAACAAGACGAGGGCGATAAGAGAAGCAAAATGAATTTCCACGCCTCATTACAGCGAAGAATTTGATCTTTGAGTTGACAATGTTTATTTAAAAGTTTTAGATCTTCACCTGGGGTATCAAGTATTTTACTTATTTTTGTATTTTTCTGAAATAATTAGTCTGCAGGAATTTTTTTACACTTCATTTTGATTTCAAACGGCTGTTTACTCAGAGTCGCGTCGTTAAACTGCTCCCTTTATAGACAGAAATAGACTTAAAGCAGATTCTGACTTTACGTACATTTTTTCCAAAAAGTTATTCAAGTAAATGTAACTGGTTACTTACTACCCAGTTCTGGTTTTTAATAACCACATTGATTATAGTTTAGTTTAATATTCGTCAGTCTTTGTGGGAGATAAGGAAATCAACAATGGCTTAAAAGATGCTAACAGGTGACACTCATCACCTGTGACTGTGACTTTGCAAATGTTGATGTAAAACTGGCTGCAACTTTTCTATGTGAGTTTTGCTGCTCACTCAGCATTTCAGGTATCTATTATTAAAAACCTGACTTAGTTGTTGCTCTGCTTCCCCCTGAACACTTTTCAAAAATGTCAGCTTGAAAGTAATTAACGGAAATGTTAAGTAGATTCAGATACAAATCTGAAACCAGAGAGGGCAGAGAGAGGTAATTTCTGAAGATTAGTCCAACTGATTTGGTCAAAATGGAAAAAGCGCACGCTCCAGGCTACAATTGGGGGCTATAATTTACATTTGCAGTCAGTGTTCTGGAATAAAACGGGATGTGTAAGTGCGATATCTTTTCTGTCGATTTGCAGGAGAACACGTCAGACTGTGGAAGAGGTCACTCCTTCCGTCCGCCTCTCTACACCCTCCTGCTCATTCAGCTGCTGCTGCTTTATCCAGCCCTCAGCCCCCATCATCACTCTCTGTTACATTAACTTCATTCTCCTCATCCTTGCTCCCTTCCCTTAAAAAAAAAAAAAACCCTTCGTCCCTCCCGACTCTTCGCCTCCATACCTGCGCCCTGATGTTGTTTTAGTCATAGGTAATTGCAGGACCTCCAGAAGCCCCGAGTGCGGCGCCGTCCGGCTTGGACGCTGGTCGTTTGTGTCCTCAGCCCGACCGACCCACATCTGCAAGCCGAGCTGTCGTCAAAGCACCCCAGAAAAGAGAAAACAACCCCCATGTTCTCCAAACGTTCTCCACCTTCATCTAGATAAAAGAGAGACACAGACTGGAGATTTGAGGCTGACTGTCCGCCCTCCTCCTCCGACGGCCGGACTTCTTCTTCTCCTTCATCTCAGAGTCTCACCATCTGCCTCTCGTAAGGCTGTGGACCCTCCAGCCAGCTATACCACCATAGACGATAATAATAATAAGAAAAAGAAAAAAACTCAACAAGTATTCAAAATGTCAAGTATTACCTGCTGAAGTGATGAGTATTCCAAACATGCCGTATGCTTAGGATTTAATTTGAAAAGACAGTTAAGTGTTAACCTAAAACGCGCTATATCTACTTGCCAAAATGAGATATACTTTCATGTGGTCTTATTTTTGTAGCCAAAAACACAAAGAGGAAACCAGATTTAGATTTGCAGCAGCTGAATTCTGACTCATTTTGTGCAGCTCTAATTAGCAGATTATTGTTTTTGTTTTTTAAAGAAGCAAAAGAGATCCACTGGGGAGGGTTGTTGTAATTACACGATGGAGTACCAGGCTTTTCTTGAAGTGTTTATTATAGTTTATCAGTGCTAGTGCTTTCTGGCCCCGGCTGTAAAATCTGAATCAGCATTCGGTTGCTGCTGGAACATTGTTGATGTCGTGTGGTATTACTCTCTTTTACGATCAATCGAACCATTCTGACCTCGGGAAAAAAAAGAAGAAGAAAAAAACTCACCTCTTAAAGAAAAAGTACTTCACCAACCAATCACAGTTGTCGTGTGTGTGTGCTTTACTCGTGTCAAAATCAGAGCCTGTCTTTGGGACGGGCCGATCATGTCTAATTTTACCTTTGACTGACACTGTTTAATCTTTAAAACCATCCGCTGCTGGTGGGGGATAGGGGCTTATTTTTATTTTCCATCTATTGCGCAGTAGGGGCCACTAAATATGGTGATCACGTACAGTAGTAGTCACAGTTTGTCCTTTAGCCATTGCAATGTATGGATTTTCTTTATAATAATATTTTTTTTTCTTTCAGACTCCCGCGTTTAGGAGCTGTTTCATAGTGCCTTTACGCACTTTGTTTTGGCTGTATAAGAGTGAAGCTACTGTATAGTACCTTTAAGAGGCGGCCATGTTTGAGGCTTGGGACGCTGCAGGAGACTCAATCTGTCGGCTGACGCTGTAGAACTAGCTTTACTGAGCCGCAGCGCTGACCGGCTCCGCTTAACGTCCTTTCCCCCCTCCAGAGCCTCCAGTCCGCCGTCACACGGGGATTACTATACAGTTCCTTTACAAAACCATGTATAGAGCTATGATACACTATTGATATACAGCGCGTTAACTGGCCATAGTGTGTTCTTAGGGCCACCTGACTGCTATCGTTCTGCCTGGTTTGTGTGTGTTTGTGGATGTGTGCGTATGTGCGTTTGTTTTAAAAGCCCTCGAAAGGATCTTCGGTTCGGTGAGCGGGTTTTGGGGGCGGGAGGCGGGGGTAATATTTGAGCTAGAGCAGCTGTTTCTTACTGTTTCTGTGTGGCAGCAGGCAAAATCTAGTGTTGTGGTGGAGAAACAAACTAAAAGATCCACCCGTTACGTTCCGGTCGCGAGTTTACATGAAGTCACAGAGCTTCGTCTGCATATCAGATTTGGTATCGATGGATTTGAATCGTTCTTATAGGTAATAAACACGTGATCAGTATCAATAGATGATACGTCTGATGGGATTTCACTGAACTCTGGTCCAGAACCGCACAGCATTCTGGGAATTTAAGCAGAGGATCAGTTTTAGCCGCACAACCTCTCAAGGACAGCTAAGAAGGATGTGTGGCATTTAGTAACTCGCTCGCTCTTTGGTTACCTAGCAACAACTTGAGAACTTCTGGTTACCTAGCAACTTGCGGAGCAACAGTTTCAGGTTCCTGCTCAGAACAGGAACTGTCACGCCACCAGTTTGGTAGTATTTCATATATTTAAAACAAAATCTAATCAAACATTATTGATATCAATTGATATGAAACTCTCATATCGTTTTTTCAGCCATATCATTCAGCCCTACATTCTGAGAATAATTACATATCACCTCTGTGATTTTGGATGAACAATAATTCAATCTCAAATGTATTATTTGGTTACATTTAATAGTTGGTTAAACATATTTTGCACATACATTTTGCATAATTCTGCCTAGAAATGGACTTCTCTTCATGGCATTGTTGGTAGGATTCAATCAAGCTGACTGGTTTTCTGATACAAACGTGGCTTTTAAACATGGTCCGCGATGTCCCAAAGTCAATCAGTCATCAATTATTGACTTAAAACAAGCTCCTACATCTTGCTGAAATGTCACTTGTCTTCAAGAGCACAGAGGCATTTACACTTGAACCAAGTCACAAGTACTTGGTAGGATTTGGTGTTTTTTGTAGTGTGCAACAATTATGAAGAGGGACTACCTCAAAATTACTCGACTTCAGTAGAAATCAACATCTAAGTGACTGAGGAATTTGAAACAGGTGGAAGTCCCAACAAGACAAAAATCCCAAATGAGAACCAGATTTTCAATGGATAAAGCTGGCTAACAATACGTTTCTGAAATGGCACTGACATTAAAATGTGTGATCTATGCTTCTATCTAACAGTTTATAATGAGCTCTACCAATCCTGCCAAGAGGAAAGGTCGAACATCCAACCAGGAATGGAAGGAACTAGAACTAGAAAACATCCAACGTAAACTGAAATGTTTAACAATCACAACGTTTTCCAGCAAAATGAATGATTCATTAAATCCATGGGATGGTGTGCATGTAAACTTCTGACCAGAACTGATAGGTGTCGCTCTATTTAAATGTTGATGTAGAGGAGGTGCAGAATGTGTAGTTTAGTGTTTTCTGTCTGAATGCTAAAGAGTTATCAAAGCCGTTTTAAATGCCTTAGTGTTACTCAGTGAGGAGCTTTGATTCCCCACTTAAACCCCGTTTCTCATGGATATCCTAACCGATTCTAAAATACTCCCTCCACAGACTTTTCTTAGTGTTATGCATTAAGGTGCACTGAACTCTGATTTTTATTTTTTAACATATGTTTCTCTCCTAATGAATTGTTGATCGATGCATGTTCGCATTAAAACTGCTTGAGCGCGGGTGGGAGATTTCCCGTTTTAAAAGCCTCTGACCTTGGATGTTCACACCCACTCAGATCTCACTGTGCAGCTCAGGTGAGAATGAGTCATGCAACAGTTTGAACCTTCACCACACACTCTGTACAGTCGTCGGTACTATTTGATGTGACAAATCATGCTGGCACAGTAACTGCAGCTCAGCTCCTAGTAAACCTGAGACAAAAAAAAAAAGAAAGAAAGAGACTGTTAAAGGAGCTAAATTTAAAGACGAGTATTATCAATTGGACTCTTTTGGCGTCTTTTGATGCCTGATGCAGTTTTACTTTCCTGGCATTTGTTTGTCTCTGTCCTGTGCCATTAATTCTGTCTGTAATTCCCTATTTCCACTGTCTGTAAATGAACGCTAAACACGTGCCTGTGGAAATGTACCCCCTGCTACTTCCCCTCTTTTCCAGGATCCGTACACTAAATATGAAAACCTACACTTTGTGCACCTGCACTGAGACGTTGTGCACACACACCTGCAAGCAGACGTGGTAATGACACTTATTTGTGCCCAGTTGGGAGACGCTGAGCCGGTGGGCGGACGGAAGAAAGGGACGTCGATCCATAGGTGTTTTTTGCAGGGTTCCTACCGATCTCAAAACTTTCATACTTTTCCTGTTTGTAGTTTTTGCCACATTGAAGAACAAAACCTTAACCTCAACTTACCCAAATCACCGTCTGAATTTTGATTCATCGGTACAGTAAAATGTTTAAATGTTTGTTGGGGAATCTGGACTGAATGTATTTAAATTAAGAGTTATTCGATCAGAACTAGATCATCCTGTACCAAGTCCAGAGTCTTTAAAGCCAATTCTGATCTGTAACGTTTTGATTTATCACAGTTTGGTGTCATGAGGCCAACAAACCTGTAAAATGGTGTAAAATGGCCCATTTTTATCTATGACTAACTGTGCCTTTATATGCAACTCAAAATTAAAAATCATCAAAGTTAACAAATACGGTAACACTTTATTTGAAGGGGTGTGCATAAGACTGGCATAATACTGTCATAAACATGTTATAACACCTGTTATGAACATGGAGTTTTCATGAATGGTTATGATTCTTGTCATGAAGTGTCATTCAGTACATAATGAGACTTTAAATGCAAAGTTGGACTTTTAATGCAACTTTTAGTACAACTTTGCATTAAAAGTGTCATTATTTGCCAAATGACACTTCATGATATCAGTCATAACCATTAATGAAGACTCCTTCATGCTCATAACAGATGTTATGTCATGTTTATGACATGTCAGTCTTATGCACACCCTTCTAATAAAGTGTTATCACAAATACTCATGCTGAGATGTGGCAAAAGAAAGATTTAATATGAAATTTTTTCTCAGTATATATGTAATTTTACTGGAACTAGTTCTCACCAGATGACATGAACCCAAGTGACCCACACATACAGTATGAATTAGCACAGGGACTAAGTATAAGACATGCCTGCTAAAATGCGCTAAAGTGAATTTCATCCCCTCTACTGTTTTATCTTTTCTCCATTCCTCTAATCAAAGTTTTTCTCAACCCCTCACCGCGACATTACTTCCTCAAAACTTCACTGTCGGTCCAGCAATTCTCCAAGAATTTGATCAACTTTTTCAATAGCTACGCAGAATAGTTAAGATGCATAGTTTTTCTTCAGCAGTGGAGTCTTGTGCAATGACTGTAATAGAGACGATAGATGTTTTGTATGAAACCACTCCACCTACTGATCCCAGGTATTTTGGAAGCTCTCTGTGAATCATTCTTATTGTTTTATCTCTCTTCAATAATGATGTGGATTAAGGTGAAATAATTTTCTTTCTACTTTTTGATTGTGGATCCAGCGGTGCACTGGAACATTTAAAGATTTAGAGATGCAGATTAGATATTTCTTGTGCAGTAATGGTAATGGGAAAACCTTTTGATGGACCATGAATTAGGCTTAAACCAAATGATATTAATTGGCACCATCACGGGGCAGGATTGCTTTCTGAACAGTCATCAACGTTTATTCTCTGAGTCTTTATACATTTTTCACATAATTTCTAAATGAATTTGCGTTCGTTTCTTTGTATGTGTGGATTATTTGGTTTCTTACTGACATGTGGTGCAAACTTTGTCAATTTTAGAAATACAGCTCTGGAAAAAATACACTCCTGGTTTTTTCACCACATGTTGATTTCTGAACTCTTCCTGAGTTAAAACATCAGTGTTGTTGTTTCTAAATTAATATGAACTTGTTTTCCTTACATTATTTGAGGTCTGAAAAAGCTGCATCTTTTTTGTTATTTTGAGCATTTATCATTTAAATAAATAGTAAAATTTTGCGTGGAATATCAGAGACATGTTCTCAGTAGTTCATAGAATAAAAGAACAATGTTCATTTTACTGAAACATCTACATGAGTACATATACCGAGTAAAATCTGAGAAACTGATCGTTTTCAGTGGTCTCTTAATTTTTTCCAGAGCTTTATATTTAGTCAGAAAACAGTTGGGATGTTTAGTAGCTTTACAGGAATCCAGAACTTCAAATTATGGAACAATTACTTCAATTTCTTATCATAGATTGAGAAAATTCTCAGATCAAATCCCATAATTTCGTGTCTTTTTTTCGAGATTGCGTAGGAGCCCTGTTCCCTGTGTGTGATGTCAGAAGTGAGCTCAGGGAGTGGGTCTCCACAGAGCAGCACGGTTCTGTCAAACTGAGGGTCACCGACGAATCCTGCAGCTTCATCTTTACGTGAATCCCGACTGGAAACACGCATCTGATTTCTCTGGTTTGACAGATTTCCTTTTGCCAAAAATAACAAAAAAAAAAACAAAAAAAAAAACAGAAAAAATATATCAAATTGGACCAGCTTGGGGATGAGAGGGAGGGATCAGCTTTAAGACATCAAGCAATGTTTTCATAAAGAGCGTCCCCCCCGCGACCCTCGCTGCCTCTGTGTTGGTGCGTCTCTGTGGGGAAGACGTGCGTATGTGATTCTGTAGTCTGTAGTCTGGTGCTATGTGACCATGTTTGACAAAGAGTGTGAAAAAACAGCAACATTTAGAGAAAAAAAAAAGTTAAATCAGTTAAAGTGACGTAAAAAAAATTATATATAGGAAAACAGCACTGTTGATAAGTTTGAGATCTGACGTCGAAATTGTTTTTTTTTTCTGTTTTTGTTTTACTTATTGTACGTGTGTGTGAGCGTGAATGTTTGTGCGCGTGGAAGATTTAGCTCCTCCTCTTTTGGGCACTGGTCCATGTCGCTCCATTCTTTTGTACAGATGAAGCTTAAAAGAAAAAAAATAAATAAATAATGAAACAAAAAGAAGAAGAGGGCAAAATTTGTAAAATATTGTGTCTGTGACTCCTTGTAAAATATTTTCAAATTGTTTATTACAGAGAATCAGTTATTAAATAATGTTCATATTTTTCACTTCATCTAGCTGTGTGGTGTGTTTATTTGTCTGCAGGCAAAAAATTTGGGACAAAAATATTAAGTAGCTATAAATGGCTTTATGGATTCAGACAATTAGAGAGAGCGTTGTTTATGACCTAATCATGTTATTCAGGTGAATTCAAGCAACTTTTAAATTATATGTTTGCTGTCAAACTACAGCCATTAAGTTTTAAGTATCAGTACTCTTTGGTAGTGTGGGCAGGTGTCAAATCCTGCAGGAAATTAAAATCTGCATAAAGCTCGTCAGCAGACGAGAATGTTGGGCTCTGAACTGTCCAGGTATTTTCCTTACAGTGGACCAAAACCAGCAGAGGGCTTCCCAAATAAGAGGATGTCCAGAAACCTGGATGATGTGCTTCTTTTGGCACAAACTCTGGGACTTCAGTTTCCAAATTAAATGCAAAATTTACTTAAATCTAAAATATGAGTTTGGATCACAAAGCAACAGTCCAGTCTTTTGATCTGGTAAGATATTCTTTACATCGGTTTCAGGTGTGATGCAAAGCACAGCATCAGGAGTCCATATAAGTAAATAAAACATAATTTAAGGATGGAAACAGAAACTGGGGTCAAATGACCAGAACCATCCTGGTTTGGTCTGTTTTCCAGTCAACCATCAATCAGTCAACCTGTTAATATATCAGATACTAAAGCTAAATAATTACAAACTTTATATGAGTTAATTTTATTTCTCATGGTTTTTAATAGACGTGCATGCTGGTATTTGTTTAGTTACAAACAGGTTCAGGTGTTAAAGCTTTCCTACAGTTACTGATGCAGTCCACAAGAGGGCAGTATGGGGAAAAAAAGCTAAAGCAGTTCATATAAATAATTAATGGGCATTGATTTGGTCAGACTGTTAACTGCAAAAGTAGAGATATCAAACTTCTGACATTTTTCTTAGTGGTCACAGAAGCCGCTGACTTTCTGAATGTATTAAACATCAAAACCTTCCAGTGATTTGATTTGCAAGCGCAGTTTGTAGTGCATTTATGTCTTGTGAGTTATTTGTTTGTTTGGCTCCTTTCAGTCCTTTGCGTGTTAGTTTGGAATTTCTTTGCTTGAAAGTGAGCGAAGAGCCTCACAGAGTCTCCAGGAAGTTGGTAAGCGCTTTGTGCCAGGTGTCTGGGTCGTCAAGGTAACACGGGTGTCCCGCCCCCTTCATCACCACCACCCTGTGGTTCGTCAGATTGCTCAGGTTGCGGAGCGACGCCTCTCCGAGCTGAGTGTCCTGGTCGCCGTAAACGATCAGCGTCGGGACCTGAACGCACACACAGAGTTAATTTTTTGAGATTTGAAAAATCCATATTTTCTGCACGTTCTCGCATAAATACCTTGACGCTCCGGTACTGTTCTGCTGTGAATTTTTCAGTGCAGATTGGCGCCACGGGGACGTAGGCTCGTATTAGAGGCTGATGCTCCAGGAGGAAAGGGAGGGAGTACATCCCACTGAGTGACGGGCTGATCACTACGACAGGGCACAGACTCAGCTGCTCACACACTTCCTTCAGGAACGCTGCGGGGGCCGGTTCTCCCACCGACGCCGGCGCTTTGGCCAACTTGGACCGGCCGAGTTCTGAGGACAGGAAAGTTCACAGTAGACTTAGAAAAGACTCCGAAAGGAGATTGAAATTTGTTTTCTAGACCAACAAAATAGAAACATTCAACCAGAAAAGTTAGCAAGATGCAAACCGTTTTTGTTTTGTTTTTTTTTGCAAAGGCAAATATCTAGGACCCTTATTTGGACTAACAGTAATTTAGTCTTTTCTTCTGTTTCATGTTAAATTTATTGCTGCACAGATAAAATGATTTTGTTTTAAATTAGGTAAAGTTGACCACTGAGGTGCCAGCGTCGTCCCAGTGGAAAATGTTTGTACATCACTGGTCTAAACGGTTTGATATCCCTTTACTTTTCTGAGTTTTGTTGTTTCTATTTCTAAATAAAGATTAAGTAAACTCAACTTTTTGAGCTTTCCATCATGTTATGTTATTCCCTCATCAAAAACATGCATGGACTGCATGGATCCTTTAGTCTCCATTCAGATGTGCAAAACGTCTGAGTGGACCTAGCCCCGCCTCCGAGACGCAGCTCCCCCTCAGAGCTGCAGTTTCCAAACTTCTGCCTCACAGAGCAGCCCTCCTGTGTAACTCCCCCACTCAGCTCCCCCAGACTAGCCAGCACCAATTAGCTGGTGGAGCTGCACGTTAGCCTAGCTCATTATACGAGCTGCTTCTCAGTGCAATGTTGGTAAAAATGTTGCTAAAGGCTTAATAGTGGAGCAATGTTGTGTTGACTTCCTGAACGTGGTGTCTCAAAAACAGACAGAGGTCCAATTTCAAGGCGTTAAATTACAAACCCACATTGATTTCAAGTCATATTTGGCTTTTTTTAAATAAAATCTGCAGACAACAATTATTTGATTATGTGACGAAATGGCTCTATGTGCCTGGAAAATACATAATACTGCCCCTTTAACTTTTATTGTCTTAAATTCGGTGTATTTGTGTGCATCCGCATGACAATAGTTTTAGCATTTGTGAAGCAACTACCGAAGTGCTTTGACTGACTGATCTGATGTTTGTTCACACTGGACGCACCTGGCAGGTCGAGGGCGACCGCTCGGCAGCCGGCTTTGGCCAGCGTCTCCAGAGTGCCGATGTTGAGCCAGTTCTCCGATGAGAAACGAATACCATGAAGGAGAAGAACCGACATCTTTGCTTCTCCCGCGGCCGGCTCGCTCTGTCTGTAGAAAAGTGGAGCTTTGCAGCTCTCCACCTCCACACTGCCCTCGCTCATCTTTACAGCCGACATCCTGGAGAGGAACAACCAAATCCAGCCGAATTAAACAGGAAACCCCATAACTTTAGGTTGCACAGTCTGAACTCTGACCCCTCTGAAAGAGAGGAGTGTTTCTGCTGGAGCACAGCTGCATGAATGGTTGAAATATCAGCTCATCATTTTCTGCAAGAACCAGTGGCTGATTAATTTAAATCTATGGGGAAACGGTCAAACATGCAGAACTGGAAGCACAGAGTACAGATTTAAAATAAAAACCTTTTCTGTCCCCAGGAGGACTTATTTATGGTGTCGCTACTTTCTAAAACAAAACTCAATGGATAAAAATGATTTAAAAAAACATCTTAAAACTGATAAGCGGTCATTAAATCAGATTAATTTGTTCATTCATATTCTTTAATCCTTCTGTGAGAAATATTCTTTAAAATTTAAGTAACATATCAGCAACTCAGATTAATTGTTACCTGGAATAGCATTTTTGAAAACAAAGCTCTGTAAAAAAATGATTTTCCCCTTCAAACTTTTATTTTTTTGCTTTGCTAAATTTAAATGTTTCAGATCTTCAAACTGATTTTAACCTGAGTAAATGCAAAAAGCATTTTTTAGTCATGATTTCCTTTATTTATTAGGGGAAAAGCTATGCAAACCTGCATCGCCTTATGTTAAAATGTAACATAAGGCGTGTTACATTTTAACACGCCTTATTTTTACACTTGGATACATTTCTGTTTTTAACATCGCTGTGGAGACAACTTGTCCCACTCGTCTCTGCAGAATGCTTTTATTTCAACCATATTGATGAGATTTTGATAATTAATGGCTTAATCAATAATCTGTGCTTCGTTTTAGTAAAGGCTTAGACTAGACCAGTGTGCAACTTTAATCTTTTTCTGTTTGTTTGCTTTACGTAACTCAGAGGTGGACTTCGACGTGTTATGGATCATTGTTGCAGATTTTTTTGAGCTCTCACTGGGATTTTACAGCCTCAAAGCCAAAGAAAAGGCTTTGTAATCCATTTCAGGCTGTAAAAACTACGGTAGTGAATACTTTTAAGAAGCAATAAAGTAAAATGACACAAATCTATATAAAAGTAGGGTAAAAATGAGAAATATTTAATGGATGATGTGGAGCATGGGTCAACACTTTTGTATTTTTCCAGCACAGAAAGACTCCAGACTCAGTGGAGCCAAAGCAGAAATTAGAAAAGCTCTGATAAGTGTAGGAACACCTGTTGAGACTGCATCAAAAACTAAAATATTCCCGCTGATACAGCGGAGAAACAATAGGATGAAGTGACTTCCTGCTGATTTATAAGGGATTGGCAATAAAATCACAGGTTGCAGATTACCTGCCGCGCAGGTAATCTGCCGTTCACACACAAAAAGCAACATAGTCTATCTGCTTTATGTCTCCATTTATTGTTCATCCACATGTTTTTCTTTCTACTGCTTGCAGCTGATGTGTGATCGCTGCACCGTGAAAAAGTTTGCAGAGTTTCGGAGTTTGATCAAAGTCCACCTTAACTCATTTTCCATTTAGTTCGCGCTATTTGCACCTTCATGACAACCGCGGTGAGAATGTGAGCATTTCTTACCCGAACAGCGATGATTAATCTGTAGAAAATAAGAAGATGCGAACAAGGAAGCAGCAGCAGTTTCACTTTAACTCCCCGGGAAATGAGAAGAAGGAAAACTCAGCTAAACACGACCCTACTGCCCCCTAGCGGCTTTCTGGACAACTACAGACCACAGGGCGATGTGTCACTGCTTATTAATGATTAATAAGCTTATTGATTAGCTGTTTGGGGGATTAAGGCTACTGTTTGGTTAGCGGCTTAGTGCTCTGCGCTGGGCTGTTGGATTTCTGCTTTCTGACTTTCTGTGAAGATTTTTGACGATTTATTGAACCTTTAAGGGTTTTTATTGTTTTTAAAATTATTTGAGGTGGGCTTGTGGTCAGAAGTGCAAAATTCAGACTCACCTCATTGTAATTAAATCAGAGTTGATAATAGCATCATTACAAAAGAGTGCTATCTTCCTCAGAAGCAAACAATGAAGCCATTTCTGCTCTGTATTCTCCTGACAACTGGATTGACTACTGGTAAGATCCTGGGTTTTCCCAAATTTAAACTAAGTTAAAACCTTTAAATGTATTTGCTTTTAGAGACACTTTACCAGATTTACGCTGAAATTAAGCTGCATCACAGACAGAAAAATATGATTTAGAAAATAGAAATCAGAAAAAGTAATCGATAATTCCCAGTAAATAGTTAGAAGATTGATTTGTTTTGGGTATATGACAAAAAATGACAAAAGTATTAGGTGTGTTTCAGCAGCTAAGTGCAAACATGTAGCTATCCGAAGCTCTCCTTTGTCACAATACACAAAACAGCAGCAGGAGAGTCTTGGTCCAAAGGTTGCATGTGTGCAGGGTCATGTCCGAATGTTCCTGATGGTGCCACTGATCTGCTGCTGACCGTTTCTATCAGCATCAACACATTCACATCTGCATTATGTCTGGGGTTCTGCTGTACGTGAACAGCGCTCCGCAGCTCTCTCAACGACTACCAGCGCTCCGAGGGCAGGGAGCTCGTACCCACCGCCTGGAACGCAGCTCGGATGCAGATGCTGCCGGGTTTGAACTTGGAGGAGTGCGCAAGCCGCTGCTCGCAATCTCAGGACTGCAGGTGAAACCGCACCGTCTGCAGACAAGAATCGCTTCGCATTTCTCTGAATACACACCATCCCTTGTCTTCAGTGTGGTAGCGGCTGCATCATGCTGTGGGAATTGTTTTGTTACTACAGGAAATTTATGTAAAGTAAAGCTTGTTAGAGGCTGCAAGAGACTTACACTGGGCTTGATTTAGTTTTTATTTGTTTACTTGTTTTTTTTTTTTACCTAAATAATAAACCAGAACTACAAAGTAGTAGTTGAATGGCCTAGTCAAAGTCTAAACACAAAACCAATTGACAATACTTTACAAAAATGTAAACATTATGTTCACAGACTCTCTCCTTTCAATTTAGTTACACTTGTGCTGTTTTGACAAGAAAAATGGGCCTAAAATTCAGTCTGGTAGATATATAGTATTTCTTTTTTGGTATATTTTCAGATATAACATGAAAAACACAACCAGTGCTTTCTGATATCCCCAATAAAACACATCAGAGTCAGTGGTTGTTACCAAATATAAAATAAGTTTAATGTGGTTGAAAACCTTTGCAAGGGTCAATATATTCAGTAGTATTTATATTAAAACTAAAGGTTTTGCTTTCAGATATCAATGAAGTCAGCAGAGATGTGAAGCGCACTTTTCTGCCCAACTAAACCTTCATAAAGCTCATAAATTAGGTTAATTTGTATGAACGTATCCCTGTTTGTTAGTTACACTGGAATTTTTCAGAACAAAATAACAGTAATTTGAACCTCTTTAAAAAATTTCTCCAGTCTCTTTTTATGCTCACTTTAAACATAAATATTCTGGATTTCTGCAGCATTTTCTAGTAAAATTTTCCAGTAAAATTGCAGCATTTTCTAGTTGGGTTTTCTAAAAAGTGAGCAGAAAACAAGCGCCAACATAGCCTGCATGTGCAGAACGTGTCTTGCCGTCAGCCTACACTAAACGCTGTCCTCTTCCAGGCTAATTTTATCTCCTGCTGTCAACTTTAAACATCTTAATTGCTGCCCAAAGAGAGGAGAAACTCTATCCACGCACACTTTCCCCCCCCATGTTACATCGTGATAATCATGATGCAAATTCAGCATTAGACCCCTCATCCATATCTGTCAGAGTTGGAAGTTTGAGCAGTTGCCGAAGCTCCTAAATAGGGAAACAGTCTGTGAGATATACTTTTGTCCTCAAAGTTACTTTTTATAGCTTTGTTTGTGACAAAAAGGTGTTTTATTTGCACACATTTTCTCCCTGATTTGCAGCTAGACACTAAATCTCCCACACCCGATAACATCGCTCACAGTTTCCCTCTCCA
Organism: Poecilia mexicana; assembly: GCF_051168715.1. Classification (NCBI taxonomy): domain Eukaryota; kingdom Metazoa; phylum Chordata; class Actinopteri; order Cyprinodontiformes; family Poeciliidae; genus Poecilia; species Poecilia mexicana. The sequence goes on along the minus strand of NW_028263374.1, from coordinate 18,296,193 downwards.
AACATGCATAACTAGTAAGTTATCTGGTTGTAAAAAACACTGAAAAACATTTCTCATCTCCAGAGCTTTCAACTACGAGATTCGTCCAGTTGGCACCTGTAAACATCTGCCCTGGGTGGCCGACGGAAGCAACGCAGAAGTAAAGAGAAACGTCAACTGTGATCTTTATGAAAAGAAAGGTGAAGAGGTGACTGGTGAAAATCAGCTTTGCAGAAATATATATATATATATTTTTAAACATAACTGCTTTGGTTTGTTTTTGCAGTTTATGTAAGGAAGTGCATTGTAGGTAAAGGGGAAGACTACCGGGGGAAAGTTTTCACCACAAAAAGTGGACTCACCTGCCAGCAGTGGTGGTCAAAGTTTCCTCACGATCACAGGTGATTTGTTTCTCTTGTGCAAGTCAGTAAGTATCATAAACATGCTTCGAATAGAGGATTTTTTTTTAAAGACATCACTTATTAAGAGTTTATCTCTAATATTTCCTTCTGTCAATTTGATTTTACAAATGATTTATTTAAAGATACCAAGAATATTCACTTTCTTTCTTTTGCCAAAACTGATATTTGCATAAAAACGAGAAAAAAAAAGAAAAGGAAAATTGCTGTTTTTATTGCCAAAAGATGATTTAGATGATTAAAAAAAACTTTGGCAAAAGATGAGATGAACTGATTTATTATCACCACGTTCAGGATTTCTGTTTTCAGTTATTTTTAAAGTTGACAAACTATTAATTATTTTTATTATTATCAAAATTAGAAGTGTTACTATTACTTTAATTATTATTATTAATTGTGATTGAGGTTATCTTGATAAATAATTAATAATTTATATTTGAATTGAATAAAATATTAAAATACCTTTAAACTCCAATGTGACAAACAAATAATTTAAAAAATGACAAATCGTCATGTAGTCAGTTCTTTACTGAGAAATGTCAAGTTGTATTGCTTATATATCCCTATCTTATATTTATTTAACAAAAAATAACCTTCTTTCAAACATTAAAAATATATAAACACAGATAAAGGATACTCTACTCTATGGTTATTTTTAGAAGATCCGGTTTTTGCTTTGATTGCTTAAAACTAAATACATCTGTGAAGGAAACAGAAAAATATTAACTTCAAACTAACAAAATAAAAAAAAAATAGAATATCTAATTCCTGTTTCTGTTTGTAATATTTATTAAGAAATAAGTGTACATAAATCTGTTTTTTACAGCAAAATATCAAAACTTGACAGTAAACCTGAATGATTTCCATAGAACTGCAAAAACAAAACATGAGCAACAACTAAAATCTTAATGTTAAGTTGGCACAACTTAAAATATTTACTTAATTTGTTGCATGTAATTGAATAAAATTGGTCAAACTTAAGTTATTTACATTTGTTTAACATGACAACTTAAACTTAACATATTTACTCGGTTAAACTTGATTTAATTCCTTCTTATTAACTCAATTTTTTAAAAGTTGGATTATCTGTTTTCTTTTTGCCGTCAGTTTCCAGTCTAACCAATGTTAACGTCAAAAAGATGAGAGAAAGAAAGCAGTTCAGAAGCAATCTGGTCCCGGTTTTCTTCATAAACATGCAAAAGACACATCAAAATAATGTAAAAAGAAACAGATATCATAAATAAAGATGGTCTGATTACTCTGGTTAAACATTTGAATAGTTGTTTTCGCCACACTGTGTGCCAGCCTCATGGGAAACCCAAATTGTGCAACTCCAGATGAAACGTCCAGATCTCTGTAGATGTTACTAAAACAAACATGGCAGTGACTCATCAGAGCGCTGCGGCTTTTCTCTCTCAGTCCTGTGTTTATCCAGCCGCCGTGAGCGTGTAAAGTGAATGTCACCACCCACACTTTATGTGGGTCAATCCGTCACCCTGTTTGTCTCAGATGGACTCCTTCACCTACCAACGGTCTGGAGCTGAACTACTGCAGGAACCCGGATGGGGATCGGATCGGCCCGTGGTGCTACACCACCGACCCGGAGCGGCGCTACGAAAGCTGCAACATCCCACAGTGCAAAGACGGTACGACTCTGACAGGATGGAGAACCGAAGAACGCGCAGCTGAAATGTTGTACAGAAAATATGGTGCAGCTTTGAGTTCAAGTTTTTGCAACTTTGTAAAGACATCTGCCTGAAAAATTCTGGTTCTCACTCATTTTCACCGAATAAGAAAAAGATAATTTTTGTAAAAATCATGTTTTTGCAAAAAAAGATTGTTATATGTACGACTTCAATGGGAAGAGAAACTAAAAGACACACAGTTGATCTGTTGAGCTTTTGATTTGTTGAAATATCATATGCACTGAAAACATGGCTACAGTTTTCTGAGTTTCAGCATCTTTGTAAAAACATTTGCCTAAAAAAACCCAGATCCTTAACAGAAAAATTAATCAATTCCTATTCCTTTTACGTTGTTTTACAAATAGATTATAACAAATTTTTTAAAAGTGTAACTCTATTAGCAACAAATGATATACTGGTTTGCTTATTTTTGAGGAGTTTTTCTCATTGCTTGTATAAAAATGTCTGCCTGTGTGTGCAGAGGTGTGCATCACCTGCAACGGAGAAGACTACCGAGGCCAGGTGGATCACACTGAGAGCGGCAAAGAGTGCCAGAGATGGGATCAGCAATTCCCTCATCAACACATCTACCAGCCTGAAAAGTACATGTTCATGCATGGCTGCTCTGCAGTTAGTGAGCTTACCAAATTGATTGGCTTCTTTGCTGCAATGCATTGCTATTCTTTAGATGCTGCTGGTCACCGATAGGGAAATATGTTGTGGTTTTGCTATTTTTCCAGGTATTCAGTTTTAAATGTTTCAATCAGGATAAACAGTCAATTTAAGCTTCCATGTGCAATATCCTTGGATGACATCACAAAAGGTAGAAGGCAACTTATTTGAAATCCTCTGCAGAAATGTCTTTCCTCCCTTTTTTGCATGTTTTCAATCAAATTTCTCCATTTCCATTTACCTTATAGCCGTAGCAAAACATTTGTGCGCTAGGAGAAAATTTAACATGGATTTCGATAATATCGTCCAATATAATAATAATAATAATAATAATAATAATAATAATAATAATAATAATAATAATAATAATAATAATAATAATAATAATAATAATAATAAAAACCTAGAAGCAGTTTGTGAAAAGGCCAGATTTCATTGTGGAAGATATTCAGCCATTATTGTGTCATTATTAGCTGATGGATAATTCCAGGCAAACTAGAGGAGATAATAAATAAAAATGTTCCATCCTCAGATGAACAGAGAAGTTGCTCTGGGAATATGAGCAGGGTTCAGTCTACCTGCAGTTCTTCTTACTGTAAAGGGAAATAACGCAGCTGTTTAAGGTGATATATGTAGATTAGAGCGTTTTCAGAATCAGAATAACACCAGCTGTAGTTTAAAAAACTACCTTAGCTTTAGCTCTGGCTTTTACTTTATCATCAGTGGCAGTATCCTCCAGCGGCGTAGGAAGCGGGGGGGACGGGGGGGACATGTCCCCCCCAATATTGAAGCCAGGTGGATATGTCCCCCCCAAAAAATTGTACCGCAAAATATTGGATTTTGACATTTTTTTAACTAGCGTGCTTTTATTTTGAAGGCGCAGCATCGCGTTACGTCACGGTACTCCCCCTCCCCTCTCTGAACTGCTGAGTGAGCACTCAGAAGGGAGGGAAACAGCGACACAGAAGTCAGAAACTTGCGAATGAGGTAAAATGGTCTGTCGGGAATGCTGCTATGAATATTGCTTATTTATAACGTCTTGTTGTCAGTTCACTTTCATATATAGGAACTGAATCTTTTTGGTTTAATCATCTTAGTCTTGGGATGATCACTCATCCAATATTTAACTGCTAACTTTCTCTAGACGTTTGCTACGCTAGCCAAAATGTCTTTTTTTTATATATATATATCTCATTTCAGTACAATGCCACCACCAACTAAAAGGCTGAAACAGCAGCAGGACTTGCTCAGCTTTTTTAAAAAGAGTAACGTCAGTGTGAGTAACAGTCACACAACACAAGGGCAACACCTGTGTTGCCCTTGTGTTGAAATTAGCCCGGTCTGGGCGTGCGTTTTACGAGGATTTTTTATTTTTTGCGTGGTTTTGCTTCGCCGAAATGGACAGATATTATACCTGCCGCGCTCCTGATCGTTAGTTAAAACCACAGGGAGAGTTAATTTTAATTCTTAGCAGCGGCTAACCAACAAATTAACTTCTGCACCTTTATTTCCTCAAATAAACTGCTGGCTCCTCTTTTTAGACTATAAATAGATTAACACAACATTGACAACTCTGTAGTTTTCTCTGTTCTGTACTGCAAACTGGAATTAAAGGCGCCATTTCTACCAAAGGTCTGGACAGACTGGCGACCTGTCTAGGGTGTACCCCACACCAGAACCTCCAGACCCCACTAAGGGACAAGGGTGTACAGAAAATGGAAGGATAGATGGATTTCTACCAAAGGTTTAGAATGCGTTTTTGAACCAGATGCTTCAAAGCACCCTGTCCATAATTCTTCAACACACTGTCAGCTCCCTGTCAGAAAGACTTTAGTTCAGAGTCCATAAGATAATACTCTGAAAGGATTTTAATGGATTTATTTTATTTGCCTCTGCGATTAACTCTGCGCGTAAAGTCTGTAATGTGACAAATAAAATGTTTTGTTTGATTTAAAATTGGCCATGTTAGGCTCAAGAGCTGTACCTCATTTCTGAAACCATCTCATATGTTTAGGAGCAACAATGCAGGGACAGCACAAAGGAGACAGGAAAAGGAGAGGATAGTGCAACTGGGCTAGAGGCAGGAAGTCAGAGTGAGGGAGAGACAGGAGTGGATCAACAGGTAAGATAGAGTAACTCATACGAGTAGATACTTCATGAGAGTCCACAAAAAAAGTTGAAAATTTTAATCTTTTGCTTGTAGTAAGTGTAGTTCAGGGGCATTGAGTGACATTGTAACTTTTCCTTCTAGGGAGTTCAGACTAGGGACACACAGCTGAGAGACTCTGAAGTCAGTGGACAGAGAACAGAGCCAAATCAGCCACATCCAAAATTCATAGACCCTCAAGCTCTAGCCAACAGAACTTTACATTTCCAAGGAAAGTGGTACAAGGAATTTCCCTGGCTACATTATGATGCAGTGAAAAATGGCATTTTGTGTTTTTATTGCATGGCAATTTACCAGGACAAACTCACACCATTTGGTGCAAAATCCGAACCCGCCTTTATCACTTCTGGATTTAAAAATTGGAAAAAAGCATGCGAAAAATTTAAAGCACATGAAAATAGTCACACACATCGTCATGCTGTTTCTGTGACTGCACAAGAAAGTCATCCTATAAATGCCCAATTATCCAGTGCTTTGGCAACTCAGCAAGGTGACAATAGGCACTGTCTGGAGAAAATTGTGAGCTCCATAAAATATTTGGTACGGCAGGGACAAGCTTTGAGAGGGCATGACGATGATGACAGCAATTTGTATCAACTGTTAAAAAATCTGGCAGAAGATGATGCCCTTTTGGCTAAGTGGTTGCTGAGGTCTCAGAAAGAATACCTAAGTCCACAGATACAGAATGAAATCTTGTGTTCTATGAGCAATAGTATTGTCAGTGAAATAGCAGATACAATCAGAAACCTACCAATTTTTGAGTTTGCAATTATTATGGATGGAACACAGGACATTTCTGGGAAAGAACAAGAAAGCATTTGTCTGCGATACATTGACAGTGACATGAAGCCCCATGAAGAGTTTATTGGCTTGTACTCAGTTTCTGAAACAACAGGAAAAAGCCTTGCTGCTGTTGTTAAAGATGTGCTGCTCAGATTAAACTTACCAATGCATGGTTTACGAGGTCAAACTTATGATGGAGCAGCCAATATGTCTGGGAAGCATGCAGGTGCACAGGCACTGATAAAGCAAGAGCAGCCACTAGCACTTTTTGTTCATTGTGGAGCACACTGCACTAATTTAATTGCACAGAAAGCTTGCTTAGCCTCAGTTCTGATCAGAGACGCATTGGATTGGGTGAACCAGCTTGGAGTTCTTTTCTCTCAGTCAGGGAAGTTTAAGGCAATCCATGCAGCAACAGCACATACAGAGAATCCATCGTGCACTGCAATAAAACCCCTCTGCCCCACAAGATGGGCAGTACGGAGCAAAGCAATCAGAGATGTTTTGTCACAGTATGGGTCAGTGCTGGCTAGCTTGCAGGAGATGGCTTCTGGTGCCTCAAACACAGCATCCACTGCTAATGGACTGCTGGGGCAGTTTAGGAAAGGTAAAACAGTTTTGGGTCTCATCCTTGCCTCACCTGTGATTGATGAGCTTGAATGCCTGAGCATCTCTTTCCAGAAGAGAACTCAAACCATTGCTGGAATGAGGACTGCTGTGAAAGTTGTTCAGACTTCACTTAAGGCTAAAAGAAATCAAGAAAGTTTCAACACTCTGTTTGAAAAGGCGATGGCTGAGGTTCAGTCTTTGGGTGTTAAACCCATCACAGTTACACAGAGAAGGCCACCCCCAAAACGCTTCACTGAAGGAGCTAAGACACATCAACCTGAATGTGCCAATGACCACTACAGAGGTGAATTCTTTAAAGTATTGGATGTTGTAGATGCACAGCTCACTGGGCTATTTAACCAGGATGACTTGCTGACTTTGCAAAAGTTGGAAGAGACACTTCTCAGTGGAACGATTGATGCTGCAGTCATTGGGAAATACCCAGAGTTGAATAGAGAGTTACTTTCAGTGCAACTTCCTATGTTTAGACTGAACTACTCATTTAGCAACAGCGCAGAAGCTGCAGGGATCATTGGTGGACTGCCTGGAGAGGTCCGTAGACTTTTTGGGCAAGTGGAAACTCTGGTTAGGTTGCTTTTGGTGGTCTCTGTTTCATCCTCTGAGGCAGAGAGAAGTTTCAGTGCGCTTCGTAGACTCAAAACGTGGCTCCGGTCTACAATGACTCAAAACAGGCTTAATCATGTTGCTGTCTGTCATGTACATAAAGATAAACTTGATTTACTGGACAAGAAGTCAGTTTGCAAGCAATTTGTGGCTGCAAATGAAAGGCGGAAAAAACATTTTGGCTCTTTTGCCTAAGCCAGTGTTTGCCATCCTTTTATGTTTCCGGCACATTTTTGGCGAATTATAAATGCATGGCTGTAAAGTGCAATTGTTCAGAAGCACAGAGGTGTTGATCTCTACCTAGGGTTATGTGGCCTATAATCTCTGTGCTAACTGCTTTTCCAACAGTTAAAGCACACTGTAGTCAGTGAGTTAAAAAGCTTGTCTATTAAATGTGTATTTATTGTTGGTAAATATTTCTTCATTTTTGATTTGGTTTAATTAGTCATACAGTTCGACAAACTGAATAAGCATATTTTGATTGATTTTCTTTTCTTCTTTTACTTAATGTTAAAAGTGTGAATAATTTGTTCACTACATTGTCTGTGAGGGCTCTTTCATCTCAGAATTTTGTTTAATCAAAGAAATGGTTCTATGGTCAGTCAACCTATATAAATTCATTTTTGACCATTATTGCAAGTTTGACAAAATAAAACATATCAAACTTTGCACTTGTGTGGCCTACTGAATTGTTTTTAATCCAACTGAAATATTTGATTTTCTAGTGTGTATGCGGACACTAAATATGCCAAGGGCTGAAGCCCTTGAAAGACATCTCCCTTTGCTTAATAAAAGACTCCAGTCATTTTGTTTGGTGATATGCTCACATCTTATGAACAAATGCATTATGTAAATTTTAAATGCATTATTTTTGCAAGACACAATTTATAAAGGAATAAAGTAAAAGATTAAATAGCCTTTTTTTTAAGTAGCGTACTTAAGATATATTTCTGTTGAATATTTACGAATCTCAGATTTCCGACATGTGTCCCCCCCAATTGTAAACTTATTCCTACGCCCCTGGTATCCTCCAAAGCGCGGGAGTCATCAGAGTAAAACTTTGGTTCATTTATGGTTAAACTCCTTCACGTGCAACTTGAATGCATTAGTCTGTCAAATTCAGTCAAAAATCCCCCAGGTGTTAGCTAACGCTATGCTAGCTGAACCTTTGATTCATGTGCCTCTTGTGATGTCACTGAGTAAAATACATGCACAGCAGATGAAGTAATGATCTTTAAAGTTTAAAGTTTCGTTTAGTTTTACACTCGGCTGTGTTTGAGTAGTTAAGAAATGCACCTCAGGGTAGAAATTTAAGGTAAAGTAACATTTTTATTAGCATAGACATGGGGGCATTATGAAATAATCTTGTTTTAAATCATCTGCACCTTTTGGTACCTCAATTTACTTTTTTCAGGATAAATTAAACTGGACAAATTTTAGATTATCTACCTGCTACCGTTTCATGTTCAGTGTTGAGGAACTTTTACTTCCTTCAGAAATGTATCCAGGCATTTCTGTTTTTGTAGGATACAAAATTGAAACCTATTTCTTTGTAGACATTGTTTGAAATGGAAAAGACAAAACAACACGTCTTCTAAAGTAAACCACATAAATGTAGAGAATAGCTGCTAAACTGAACGGACCAATATATTCAGTCACAAAAATAATAAAATCTTGTGTAGAAACGACAGTAAGATAAAATATATCTTTGCAAGAGGTGCAAATAATTGTGGTGGCAGTTTCATCATCGCTGTTTGATATTTGGTTTTAATATTTTATTATGTTTTAATGTAATGTGTTTCTTTTTCAGGTACCCTGACAAGAGCTTAGATGATAATTACTGCCGTAACCCGGACGCCTCTCCGGTGCCGTGGTGTTACACCACCGACCCGGAAACAGAGAGAGAGAGCTGTGACATCAGCAAATGCAGTAAGAAAATATTCATTTTTCTGCACAAAAATCCTAAGCTTGTCCATGTTTTCCATGTTTAAAGCTGAAAATACAGATTTAGGTCACTGAATGCAAAGTGTAAACATTGTGGAAAACATTTTTATTCTAATAATTAGACAATGGTTTCTGTCTTATTATAAAGTTTAGTTTAATGTTTTCATTTATTTATTTGCTTTAGTGTGGAAAGAAAAAACACTGATTCCTGGAAAACACAATGGGACTGGGTTGTGTTATTAATTCGCAGTAATTAAATTACCTTGTTATTGTTTGGCACATTAGCTTCTTAAATATGACACATTTCAGGGTTGGTGCCGGTGTGTCGGGTTCAGCAGAACCAAACAGATGCTTGTCCAAGATTTTAAGTTTGACTCTTTCGGTTCAGTGAGGGTTAATGGAAGCAAACTCCCTAAAGCTATTTTACTATTCATGCAACTTGTTAAGGATTAAATTAGTTTTTATTTATTTGGTTTCTTATTTGTTCTTTTCTGCTGCTTTGTTTTCACTGATCAGTGGAAAACTAATAGAATTTAATGTGAAGGATTATTATTATTGAATTGTTATTTAAGCAGCAGTTCAATGTTTTCCCCAACATTCAGCATGTGTAATGTGTCAAGAACAGCATGAACTTTTCTGGCGATAAATCAGATCAATGGCGCAACATAAACTTGAATAGAGCGCCATCTTGTGGTGAGATAATTGATGAAAACATTACAGCCACTCTCTAATACTTTATTTTACATTATTTAATTGCTTTGTATATTTTATATTTTCTTGATTCCCTTTTATTGACTTTTTTAGTCCTTTTAAATCTATTTGGAAACGCTGGTTATGTTTAAATAAACATTTAAAAGTTTCAACAAAGAAAGTCCCTGGTAGAAAAGTAACTGTTTTCATAGCAACATAGAATGTTTTTTTATTTCTGTTTATCTGGATTAATATGACCTTTACCTATAGCTAGACCAACACAATTGCATCTTTTAAACAGAAATATAAGATATCCAATCATTAGAGAGACTGCTGTCTTCTTTAATCACTGAATAATCGCTGAAAAAAGTTGGCTGTGATAGAGCACAGAAAGTTGAGTGGAAGGAAAAATGTGGCAAAAGATAATGCAGAAAACATGGAGATAAATGTGGACTTGAGAGCATTGCAAAGGAAAGAACATTCAAAACTTCAGTTGAGACAAACCATGAGAACCACAACAGAAAGATGTGATTCAGAAAGACATGGGCCACACTAGCAGTTTCCACCGTTTGAGATAATTTGAGGAACCATGTAACCAGCTGGGTGTTAATTCACTGTGTTTCACCAAGTCCAAAGGTTGAATTACGCAGCGACATGTCTAAAATATGACTGAGTTTTATGTAAAATCAACTTTTTTGAGCTTTACGTCATGTTTTAATGCTCGATTCTTTCATGCATGTTTGAGAAAGCCTTTAATCTCCATGGCAACCATTCAGCTGTGCAAAATGCTTGAATGGACATAGATCCACCTTCAACATTCATCCTGAGAGCTGCAGTTTCCAAGCTACTGAACTTCCACCTCACAGAGCAGCCCTCACCCACTCAGCTCCTTCAGACTAGCCAGGAGCAATTAGCAAACGTCAGGTGGACAATCAGCTGAGCTCGTTAGGAGTTACTTCTCAATGAATCGCTAGTAAAAGCATTAGGTTGCGTTTACACTGCAGCCTGAAGTGACCCAATTCCGATTTTTTGATGTAATGCGACCTGTATCCGATCTTTTCATGGCAGTGTGAACAGCACAGGTCGGATTCTTTTTCAAATATGACCCATAACCGATACATATCCGATTCAAAGGCGACCTAACGTCCAGGTCGCATTCATCCGAACTGAACGTCACTGATTCTCAACAAATCTCACTATTCTGTGTCCTGATATGCGCAAGCGAGAAGAAAAACAACAACCATGATGGAAAATATGAGGATTAAGTTGTTAATATGCTGCTCCGGTCGGATAACAACTTCAAATATGTAAGCTAAGCTCCACTGTTAGCCTCCATGTTTACTTCCGCAAACACTGAGCACTTCTTCTTTTTATGGCGGTTGGCAGAACACTGAGAACCCTGACGCTATTGCGCATGCGGGACACTTTCAGGTCGTTTCCCCGTTCACACTGCAGAACGCATACAGGTCGCATTTACTGGCAGTGTGAACGGCCCGGCAAAAAAATCGGAATTGCCAAAAAATCGGAATTGGGTTACTTCAGCCTTAAGTGTGAACGCACTTTTAGAGGAGTCATGTTGTGTGAGTTTCAAAAAGAGCAGGAATTTCTTAAAGAGACTGAGACCCAATTTCAAGGTGTTAAATTACAAAGTTAAATTCCTTTTAAGTTATATTTGGCATATATTGCATTTTTATAACAACTAAAGGTAACATGATTGTGCTATAAAAATGTCATTACGTTCCATGGAAAATACAAAATACTTCCCCAGCAGCTAAATAAATTAGGTTTCTTCTGACGATAGCATCTGTCCTCCATGCGAAAGCTAATTTTTCTTCAAAACACTTCTCCCTGATTTTAGCTGAAGTCCTGGTGGAGAAGAGGCAGCGCTCCAGCTTCACCACCAACTGCTTCAGAGGCCGGGGCGAAGACTATCGAGGCAAAGTCAACGAGACGGCGTCGGGCATCGCCTGTCAGCGGTGGGACGTCCAGGTTCCTCATCGGCATCCCTTCATCCCAAACATCTATGAGTGCAAGTAAGCACTGCGTCCATTTTAATGGCGGGGGTAGTATATTAGGATTAGTGCAAGTGCAGCTGCAGGGAATAACTTGCAGTCTTATTTCTCTGCTAACACTTGCTAGCAGGTTATTAGCATTTCGTGTTTTAAGTTTTCCTGAGACTTTTTGTTCAGCAACGATTTACTTAATTTCATTTAGTAAATGTTGTTCTCCAGTTATAGTGTCTTGTAAAAGCGATCACACAGGTTAAACACAAACTCCAATGTCCTTTATTGGGATTTTTAGTGATCGATCGACACAAAGTAGTGGATCATTGAAGGGAAATGTTACATCGTTTACTTTTGCCACCTTTACAACAAGTTTTTAATCTTCCCATCAACTATTCTTTCCACAACACCATGCTGCCATCACTGTGTTTTGCTGTGAACATGGTGTGTTCGGGTGGAAGTGCATCATTAGCTTTAGCATTAAAACACAAACAGGTAGATTTAGGGAAAATGAATGATAAAACAAAGAAATGGCTGAAATGGACTGAAAAGATCTAAAACCAAAATGGATATAAATACCAATATTCAAGAGAAAGAAGAGAAGAATAGGATTAAAATGTATGGAAACACCCTATAGGCAATAATGATGAACTAAATGTAGCAAGACATGTTGAACCATAAGAAAAAGATCAAAGTACAAGCACTATTTTTATTTTTGCCAGCGGTCTTTTTATTTCACTATTCTGTACTACTGTATGAATAAAATCCCAATAAAATATAGCAGACTGTGACTCTAACAGGAAAAATGTGAAAATATTTAAAATGTGAGAACACTTTTTGCCAGGCACTGTGCAAATTCGGTGGGCTGTCTAATTCTCTAAATTAGCAGGATCATTGGTGTGCTAAACTGATTCTTGGTTACGTCTCGTCTAGGGGTCTAGAGGAGAACTACTGCCGTAACCCAGACGGTTCTGAGGCTCCCTGGTGTTTTACGTCGGTGCCAGAGATGAGGACTGTTCTCTGCCTGCAGATCAAACGCTGCGCTGACGACATAGAGGCCGAGGGTACGTCGCCTCGATTCAGAAATGATCTGAGAATAAATGCAGTGAAGGTCTCAATGCACTCCTCCGCTTCCATGACAATTTTATTTCACTTATAACTGGGGCTAAACAATAAATCAATAACAGTATATACTGCAATAGACATGTGATCAATATCAACAGATAATACGTCTGATACAGGTTGATGAAAGTCTTTAAATGCTCCATCTCTCGCAGCCAGCTAAGCAAGGTTGATGGAATCAACTAACTCACTGTGCTGTTTGGTTGCCTGGCAACTCATTCGTTCTTTGGTTACCTAGCAACAGTCTGTTGAGTAACTTTTGTAGCAGTTTAAGGTTTCACTCATTACTGCTTACAAATAATAAACAATTGCATGGAGTGAAAGCTATAAATAAAACTTGAAAGGTCATGCCACCAGTTTCGCAGTATTTCAGAAATTTAAAACAAAAAAAAAAACAAATCAACAATAATCAATATCAACTAATATGAGACGCCTGGATCGTGATAAGTTCTGTATCGAGACGCCTGGATCGTGATAAGTTCTGTATCGAGACGCCTGTATTGTGATAAGTCGTTCAGCCATATCATCCAGCTCTACTTATGACAATAATCTTTTTATCTTCCCAGACTGCTACAATGAAAATGGGAAAAACTACAGAGGCGTCGTCCGCAAAACTCGCAAAGGCATCACCTGTCAGAAATGGAACGTGAACACACCTCATCAGACCAGGTGTGGTGACACTTTGGGGCATTTACACAAACAATCCGCAGTAAAAGACAACCTCCTCCTGCAAAGCAAAGCATATTATTGACTATTGACTGATTTGTGTGATTTTTATTTTTTTTAGGATAAACCCACGGACGCACCCGGATGCCAACCTGACGGAGAACTATTGTCGTAACCCAGACGGGGACCAACACGGGCCCTGGTGCTACACCACTGACCCCAAAACTGAGTTTGACTACTGCGCCATTAAACAGTGTGGTACTTACCTCTGCGTTTTGTGTGTTAAGTTTAAGCTAGTTCAAGAAAACCGTTTATCCAATCCTCTTTTTTTATTACTTTAAATTTTTTTTTCTGTTGCTTTCAAACAGCTGGAGAGAAACTGCCACTGACAGAAACAGTAGGTTAGTTTGCAAATTAACATGGACAAAAAGCTGCTCAGAAGACGCTGCGGTTTTCTTGCGCGGTCACATTGTTTTCTTTTTGTGAACGCAGAGACGGTGGAGTTCAGCGAGTGCGGGAAGAGAGACGACCGTCCCCAGCCGACCAGGTTGCGTATCGTGAATGGAATCCCTGGGAACTCGCCGTGGACTGTGAGCCTCAGAGACAGGTCAGGCTGACAGCTGACGGCGTTTGGTGATGAACTATCAAAACAGTCTCTGTTGCGCTGTGAGTAACCTCTGACCTCTTTGTGTGCAGGAAAGGAAACCACTTCTGTGGAGGATCTCTGGTGAATCCCAGATGGGTGATCAGCACAAAGCAGTGCTTCTCCTCCTGGTAGTTCATTTAGGAAGATTTTACGCGTCAAACGTGGAGCTGGCACAGCAAGCTAATTTTTAATGTATTTAATGTAAAATGGACAATATAATAACAGTGAACATTGCTCAATTGAAGCGATAATGCCAATGTACTATGGTTAATTTATTAGTTAACATATAAATACATATCAGATAGAAAAACCCTTTTTTTAGTCAGTGAGTGTGGTACACCAACCTTTACTTTTAGTTTATAAATTGTAATAGTTTCAAACTACAACTTTTTTTTGTTTGTTTTTTTAAGTTCTTGTCAGGTTATTAACTTTGAAAATACAGAAAAGGAAAAGAAAATCTAACATTTTACATTATTTTGGTTTAAAAATGGCGTCCCTTTCTCGATGCATTTGTTAGCTGGACCTTGTATCCTAAGATAACTCAAACGACGATTGGCAGATGCAAAAAATAAAATTAAATAATCTTTTATTGTGGTAGTGTATTCTAACACAGGATTTTTTTTCCAGAAAAATATAACCATTTATTTGTTGTATTTATACACAAGCACCGGCCTGTATGAGATTTATGATAAGCTTGGGTTACATCACGACCCTTTTGGTATTTACAGAAAAAAAGATTTAAAACAAAAATGCATGACATGATCTTATTGTTTTATTTTAAACACTTAAGCAGCAGCTTTTTTGATGCTTGTCTTCATGTTTCTTTTTTTTTTTTTGACAGCTATGTGGACCTTCCTGGGTACTCCGCCATGATGGGAACTCTTTTCCGGGACCCGCAGGAAGGAGAGCCTGGCGTGCAAACCATTCCTCTCACCAAGATTGTGTGTGGACCCTCTGAGTCTCAGCTGGTCATGCTGCAGCTGGAGTAGTGTGTATAATTGTGCATCAGGACACATCCTCACACACAACCACTTGCACATAATAGCTGCCAAAGTTTCTCCTTTGACTGTGCGTTCTTTCTGTCTCAAGTCCGGCCCAGTTCAACGAGCGCGTCTCTCAGATTTGCCTCCCTCCTGAGCGCTACATAGTGCCCGAGCACACAAAGTGTGAAATAGCCGGATGGGGTGAGACGAGAGGTAAGAGAGACTCTGGACTCTACGGATGCGCTTCCTGCAAAAGATTAAAACTTGAGGTTAAAGTAACGTTGCATGCAAATGAGAGAGAGAGCAAAATTTCTGCACCTTTTCTAAGCGTACTGCTTGCTGTAGTTTTCTTGTCGCTGTTTCTTCAGGGACAGGAGATGAGACTGTCCTCAATGTTGCACACGTGCCGGTTATCAGCAACACTGAATGCAACAGATACTTCAGAGGTCGCGTTCGAGAAAATGAGATGTGCACAAACTCTTTTCAGGCTGGAGTTGGTGCCTGTGAGGTAGGTGTCTGCAGTGAACCTGTCGATGGCTGCTTTCTTCTTAGTTCATGCAGTTTTCTTTATGTATACAGAAATAATGGAAACTATAAATACAATAAACACACTTTTTGACTATCATGCAAGCGTTAAGCTGACCCCTTGTGGTAGCTCAGAGGTAGCAGCGTCTTCTCAAAGCTTCAATGCACTTTGTTATGGTTTAAAGTGATAAACCAGCAGAGTGATTAATTGAAAAGAAAATACAACAAAGTTTTCAACTTTAACTACAAGTGAAAATTATAAAAAGCATTTTATGCATTTGTAATCCAACCCCATGCACTTTGATGCCCCTAAATGAAATCCGGTGCCACCAACTGAAAACTTTAGTGGACAAACAGCATCCTGGAGATCATGAGGTTGATTTTCTAGATGTTAAGTTTATTTTGTGATTTAATTAAATAACCATTCCTTTTCTAATATTTCTTGCATCGTTATTGTCAATCTGTTGTGGAAATTCTGTGCAAAAATTACATTTAAAATACACTTGTGTTTTAAATTATCTTCTCTATTTAGGAACGGTGTTAAAAGCACTGTTGTTTTTTCTTTTTTTTTTTTCTTTTTGGTGGGTTACGAGTCACTGTGAAGGGCCCAAAGAGCCAAATACTTAAACTCTGTTTTAGGTCAAGTAATAATATGTTCCCAGAGCTGTTGGGATGGCAGGGAGAGGAAATAAACCTTATGTTTACTACACACCAGCATATATAACACAGAACATTGGACTTTGCCCACTGCCAAGCCCACAAGACAACCTAAACTCTTAGCATCTTCTTTAATTCTTACTAAAGTCTCCAATAGCCCTAAACAATTATATAACAGAAAAGAAGCACTAATAGAAATGTCACTCCAGAAAATAGAAGCTAATAAATAATGCTTTCCAAATCTTTCATAAAAAGTGACTAAATGTGAAAACTAAATACGAAACTGTTCCTTTGACAAGAAGTAAAGCATGTGAACTGCTGTAGATTAAATCCCCTCATACAGAAAAAACCCTGTTGATTTATCCTGTTTTGAGGAGAGAACATACAGCTATTTATAAGTTCCTATAAATCAAACACATCCACCATATGGCCAATGTAAGTGAACTGGCAAGATGTGACTGCAAGATGTTTCCCACCTCGGCAGTGACACTCAGTCATAACAGAGACAAATAATGACTCCGGAGTGTTGTTGCTGTGTGTCTGCAGAAAGACTACGGCGGCCCTCTGGCGTGTCAGAATGCCGACTGCTGGGTGCTGGAGGGCGTGATCATCCCCATGAGGCGCTGTGGACACCCAGGACAGCCCAACATTTTCATCCGCGTGTCTGTGTACGTAGACTGGATCAAGAAGGTCATGGAGATGGCTTAGCCGTCTAGGAACTGAGCAAACGCTTCAACATTCGCAAGAGATGCACATTTTTACTTGTGCTAATCAAACCGTACAATTGAGGTTTATGTCCAGGGTTTTATAGCTAAGATGCCACAGTGTTAATGTTTACTGTAAACACAGTGTAATTTGTTTTTGTTTTTTTTTGTATCTGCTCTAAGTTCTTTTATTGCACTTAAACTTGGAGATAATTCATTCTGAAAATGTTGGTGTTTGCTAACATTTTTTGCTATGCTTTACATTATGGACTCCTTACGTTTTAAAGGGCCAGTATTTTCAAGACATATAGTGGCATGTGATGGCACATTACTTTCAGCTGTTATAAAAATACTGCATATATCAAACACAACGTAAAAGAAATTTTGCTTCCTATTTTAATGCCTTTGAATTGGGCCTCTGTCTCTTTAAGAAGCTCTTGCTCTTTCTGAAACTCCGCCTTCAGGAAGTCATCACAACAACGTTCCCCCATTAACCCTTTAACAACATTTTTACCAGAGTTTCACTCAGAAGTTGCTCCTATGATGAACTGAGCAGATGCAGATCCACCTGGTGTTTGCTAATTGCTGCTGGCTAGTCTGAAGGAGCTGAGTGCTGCATCTTGAAACGAGGAGAAGCTGCAAGTACAAATTGATCTGTTTTAATGCATTCAATCCCTCCAACAACACATTTACTAACAGAAGTCGCTATGTGTGTTTTGGAGTAATTGTATGACAAAGGGACAGACAAAAGTGTAAGAGGTGAAATGTTCAATTTCTAACCACATTTTAGAGGAGCAGATGAGGCATTTCTGACTTTCCAAGTTGGAAATCCAACTTTTTGGTGCGTCCTCTGGGATTTTTCAGTCCTTCAGAGTCAAATTTGTATAGAAATGTATAATATGCTAATGCATACATCTCCATGATTAATTTAAGTACATCTACACTCTGACTCCTGCTCTAATAAATATTCTTCCTGATAATAACTACTGTTTTTTAAAGTTATATAATGTAGCCTCATGCCAAATATGAAAAGATAATTAACAAAAAAAAGGTTTTGAAACACGAACAGCACCTTGAACATGGTATTGTCTTTTATTGAGATTTTGTTTGATAGACCAACACAAAGCTTCACACTTGGTTTGTACAATATTACTGCAAACTAAAATCTAAAATGTTTGGCTCAAAACCTTGAATCAGCTTTCACTGCAATCACGGCTACAAATCTTTTCAGGTATTTTTACCAGCTTGGTAAATTTAGAGACTG
Organism: Poecilia mexicana; assembly: GCF_051168715.1. NCBI lineage: Eukaryota > Metazoa > Chordata > Actinopteri > Cyprinodontiformes > Poeciliidae > Poecilia > Poecilia mexicana. The sequence continues at coordinate 18,278,051 of NW_028263374.1, read as the reverse complement.
AAATTTGTCCTCATGCTTCTTTGCAAAATGGTTGAAGCTCCGTCAGATTAAAAAAGAACAAGTTTGTGAATTTTAGGTTTCGATTAGGTCTCAGCCACTTTTACACATCAATATGTTTGTAGCTAAACCATTTAATTGTTGCTATAAGATTAAGATTTCTGTCTTGCTGGAAGGTGAAGCTATTAGCAGGTTTTCATCAAGGATTTTCTTATGTTTATCTCCATCCATCCCCAAAGAAAAATATCCCCCCAGCATGATGCTGCCTCCACCATATTTTACTGGAGGGAGGGGATATCAGTCGTCCGCCTGCCCCTTGCAAGAACAAGCTGGTATAGACGATGGATGAATACATATCCACACCGAAAATCATTTTCTTTACACTTTCAAATTTCCAATTACAAAATCCCAGTAAAGTTAAAGAGGTGTGAATACCAAATGAGTTGTTTCCCATCTGGGTGAGATAAGAAGCACCGCAAGAGAAGAGTTTTAAAGATCCGAACGTTCACCCCCTCCCTGTAAGTACTCCCATTACTACAAAACTGTACGCCTCCCCCTGTCTCGCCTTGGCATTGAGTGGGAGCTCCAAAATACATTCTTTGCCCCCAGCCTCTAAAAAGAAATCCCTCCTCTGCCTGTCTTTTGATGCCTGCCCCCACCTCCAAAGACATGCCTTTGTGCCTTATGCAGAACTGTATGCGCTGCACATTCTTTCTAGTTCTATAGGAGGATTTTTGTAACCCGGTCCTGATGAGCCCACGGAATTCAGCTTAAATAAACCTCAAGATCAGAGTCCGACCAAATCTCCGACTGCAGAGGGCCACTGAACTCTCACACGTGGACACGCTACAAAAAAAAAAAAAAAAGCTCCCTGCAGTGTCTTCCTCTTGTTGGTTTTGGCACCAACGTTTTACCTGTGCATACGACAACTTTGTTTTGTTTTTTTCTGCACAAGCAGAAACTAATAGAGGCTTATTGTGGACGTTGATGGGTGATTTTTCTTCACTTTCACTTAGTAATATGTAAAGATGATGACAGGTCCAGTTCTTAAATGAGTGCAAGTTCTCAGCAGCACTTGCAGAAGCTTCTGGTAACACTGACTGAAATGCTGAGAAAAACTGCCACAAAAATATGCAAATGTTTTCCTCGTTACTCTGCTTTTTGCTAAAATAACTTGAGAAGCCCCGTGTATTATTAGTGAGTTAAACGCTTTACCGTATTGGTTTCTGACTGAATGTAATGTTGTGTAATATTGTGGTTTCACTGGATATTCATTCTGGGTATTTCAGAATTACATCATGAAACTGTCACTGCCGTGGTTCCAGCTCAGCGGTGGGCTCCATCTTTTGTAACGTACAGCTTTATGTCCTGGGCTCTTGCCAGCAGGCTCACCTGACATGACTCCACTAGAGGTCCAGCATTAGCCGCCGCCGGGATGTGAGCTGCAAACTCTTTTCATCTGAATTCATCACTTTGTATAAACTTCCACATAAAGCTGAAGGAAAACGAGTGAATTTTGCTGTTTGGTTCAAGATAGCTCCAAAATAGATCAAATAAAATGTTTTAATATGTTTAAAAACACTGTTAAGTGCTGTAGAAATCTTGTCTTGGAGCACACATTCGTATTCAGCTCCCTTTGCTTGGATTCCCTAAATTAAAATGCAACTAATATCATGATTGATATAATAATAATTATTAGTATAATTATTATATCAATAATAATAATTATTGATATTGACAATTATTGATTTGCTTTTTGTTTTATTTATTTATTTATTTATTTATTTATTTATTTATTTATTTATTTATTTATTTTTAAATACTGCCAAACCGGTGGCGTGACCACAGTTTTCTTTGTTGCTGTTATTTTTAAGCCGTTGTGTGGCACAGAAGCAAAACCTGAAACTGTTGCCAGTTACTCAGCAGGTTGTTGCTAGGTAACCAAAGAATGACTGAGTTGCTAGGTAACCAAGGAATGAGTGAGTTAGTTGATCCACCAACCTTGTTTAGCTTGCTGTGAGCGGTTGATCCACCAAAGCTTTTCCTCTGCCTACATCCCCCAGAATGCTGTGCGGTTTTGGGTCAGAATATTTTATTGAATATTGAATAATCTCTCAGATTTATTATTATTGATTTTTTTTTCTTGTCGAGCTCCATGTAAACGTAGCCTGAGAGAGGACTCTGTTCACTAAAATATAAGAAAATAAAAACAGCATTGCACAACTGCAAAAGTTTTGGTGCACATAAACTGACAGACCAGGTGGGGAAAAAATTAATCAGAGAAGCATCCAAGATGCTAATAGTAACTTTGGAGAAGGTGTAGAGATGCACAACTCAGATAATTATTCATTTTGAACGCCACAAATCTAAAAAATGTACAAAAGAGCGGCAACAAAACAGAGGAAAACATGTGGAAGACGTTCCTCTGGCAGCTGCAGCTGAAGGTGATTCTCCAGAGTACTGACTCAGAGGTGTTGGATACGTTCTTACACGCCACACTTTTCAGTTTTTTTTTTTTTAAATAAGGAAATTGGAAACCATGCGTCATTTTTCTTCCACTTCACAATTATGTGCTACTTCCATGCAGATGCCACACTAAATACACTGAAGTTTGTGCTTGTAACATGACAGTATGTGGAAATGTTCAAGACGTCTGCAACACATGTTTGCAGAACAACTGATTAAATAAAGCATGCATTCTGTATTTCCCCCCTCTAAACAATAGCACAACAGTTTACAGCCTCAGCAGATTAGGTTCCCATGAAGCCCTTTGATACAGCGGCCCTTTATGACTTACAAGGTTAGTGATACTGTGTATCTCTGGCCATGTAGGTGGGGAGATAACAGCAGGGAAAGTGAGTGAAACTCTCTGCTTGAAACTGTGCAGACTGTCTGCTCTCACTATGAAGCAAACTGAACCTTTTCCCTCCCTTCTTCTTTTTTTTTGTGGGGGGGGGGGGTGAGTAGAGGGGGGGGGGACTTCCCAGCCTCCCCCACTTCTTCTTCTTTTTCTGTTTTTTCCTTGTGAACCCCGGAACCAGACCCTCTAGTCTGGTAATACCCCTGTCTTCTTTCCCCCTCTCAAGTGGGTGGTCCGGTGGAGCAGCCCTTGGGGCGGGGTCCTCTGTTTTCAACCCTCCTACCCCCGTTCTTTCTTGAAACATGCTTTAATAGAGAAAGTATGCAATGCATACTGCTCTGGTGCAACCCCCCACTATACTGCATCTGGGGTATTCGTGACTGGACGTCTGGGGGATCACACACATTTCCGATTAGGAAGGAGAGAGAGAGAGAGAGAGGGAGGGAGTGAGAGAGAGAGAAACAGAGAGAGAAAGAGAGAGAGGGAGAGAGAGAGAGATTACCATTTCAAGCCAGCCAATGAGACAGGCGATACACTAAGATTTTCATAGTTGTGCAGGAGCACAAAGTCAGCGGAGTGTGTGTGAACTTCCAGGTAAAGCTGCAAGCCGACCTAAGGTAAGGATCAACTTCCTCTGCTCCCCCCTCTGTCCGCCTCAGTGTGTGTGGCTGCATGACTCCTCAGCCCGAACATGGAGCCTATATATCTGCATACATGCAGGCTCTGAAAGGAGAGATTTTGCACCTGTGTTTCTTTGCCTTTTGTCCTATGGAAAGTTGTTCTTTTTTCGTCTGTCTCTTTAGCGCGACATTTCCCCAATTTTCTCCCCCCATGCAGACCTGCTGTGTTATCGCTCCTAAAAAACAAACACACTTTAGAGAGAGAGAGAGAGAGAGAGAGAGAGAGAGATGGGTTGCGCAAGTGATGGAAGCAGGGGGATGTTGTCGACTTTCTGCCTTTTAAAATAAATAAAAAAAAAAAATTAAGAAGAAAGGAGACGTAAAAGCCGATGGCTTCTACTTGTTATTTTGGCGTCAACATGCGCCAGCTACTCAACAGGGGATTCGCCTTGTTTCCTACTGTCGAGTTCGGCTTTTAGTGTGTATTTCTGCTCACTATGGTACTGCCGCCCATATGCAGAAAGTACATTCAGTCCCGTACTGGAGAGCCAAACACCGAGCGGTCTGAGTGGACGCTGCGCCGCCGATCACATCACATCAGATCGGCGCGTACTGTTGTTGTTGTTGTTCCGAGAAGTGAGTTTTGCGAACGACGAAGCGACGTCGTGCGTCTCGTTTGGCTTTAAATTCGTCCAGCGAGGACGCATTTCTCGAATTACTCCGACTTCCTGCTTCGGTGCGGCCGTTTTGATAGGCTGTGATGGCAATTAGCGTTTGGCACATTCCTCACAGAGCCAGGCTCTGAGTGAATGACCACCTTGGGACACCTAGTTTCTGCGAGATATATGGCTCCCATTCGGATTTTCCTGTTACCGAAAACTTCATAAATCCCTGCAAATAAAGTTGTTATAGGTTACATAACACAAGGACGCATTGTTCACCATATCACTGCATGCTGGAGATAATAATAATAATAATAATAATAATAATAATAATAATAATAAAGCTCCAGACTGAGCCGTTTTGATAATTAAGTTATCCAACAGTTTCTAAAAGGAAACGGGCCATTTAAAGCAAACAAAACATTGTGATATTTATTTTTGAATATTGAAATCACGATGCTGGTGCAATAAACCCTATTACTTCAAAGTTCAAAATATGTTTTTCATAAAATATGGATTCAAGACAGAAACCAATGAGCTTTAAATAGTTGCATTAATTGTTTAACTAATTTTTTTTTATGTCAGTTTTCCTTTTTTCATAGGAAACCCTTATAAATAAAAGCAGCACATGAGTATTTAGTTATCCTGAACAATGTTTATTCATTTATTTATCTTATTTAATGAACTCATATGTCGTCTCACTGTAAACATGTCTGATTTATTTAATCAAAATCAATCCAATCAGATTCAAATTCAGCTACATACATTTTGGTTGAACTCATAAGAAATTTCAGCAGCAGCTTTGGGTTTTTTGTGCCAGTCCAAGATTGTTAGTGGTTCCCTTTTGGTCTTCCCTTTCAAAACTTCCTGGATGTTCCCGCTCTACTTCCTTTTTCATCATCTCAACATTCCCATAATTCCCTGCAAGCTTTAGCATCCTTGTCACTAGAACTTCCTTCAGGTGTATGCATCGAGGGAGGTATAAATCTGTCCAGCTCACCAAATGTAAGTTTGGCACTTCAAATGTTATAATCATTTGGTTTCAAGCGCTTGTTTGCAATTGCAATTCTGCAGACTTTGTTATTAATATGACTTTATAAAGGATCATATTCAGCTGCTGAAGTTTCAAGGAGATCACCATTTTCTGTTATTTATTAAATCCCTGTAATATGCTTCTCATTGTTTACCATATTAATACAAGCTGGTGGGAATGCATGACACTAAGCTAGTATTGGCTCATAATATATTAATTAGTTGTTTGTTAGTTATGCTTTAATACAACCACTCATTTTAAAGCTTTCTGCATGCACCTCTGCTCTTCACTTTGTTTTCTTGAGCACATCATGTTAATTTCAGTCATTATTGTTTTATCAATATGAGAAATGTTTCAGCTATAAAAGACTGTGCGGACGCAATATTTGGAATATTTCTAGGACCATCCATTAAAAGTTTACTTTGCAATAAAATATTTGGTTATGTGGATAAACGTTTACTGTCCGTTATGCCAACACCTGCAGACTCTGCTGATGCTGCTAGATTTCAGTGACCAAGACTGATAGTGGAGACACATTGTGATAGTGGAAAAGAAGGAAGAGAGAGAGAGGAAAACGTGGTCTAATCTGAATCAGCATCATCATCACAATTTTCCCATCACTCTTTTTGATCTTCAGCAGCTTGGTCACTAACATCCATTTCAGGTGATGGCAACAAGAGACATAGATGTCCATCCAGTTGATCAAATATGCAATTTTCATGGCATTTGAAATGTAATAATGTCCCACATATCTGACCCCAACATTCCTTTACATTGGCAGTATAAGAAACATTGACATTGCCTTTATTATTACAATTCAATGCTTTACGTAAATCCCAAACCAGTGACAGAAACTAAAATAAAACAATCATTACAGTTGTCCACATAATAACAAAACGGATCAGCCACAGCAGTCCCAAACACGCTTTTGTCTGGTTGTTTCTCAGTTTTGTGTATTCGCCAGTAGGTTTGTTTGTTTTCTTTCTTCCTCCTGTCTGCGTATTTGTGTGTCACTGCCACAGCTGTAAGTTAACCTGCAGCAACTTTCGCTTCTTTCCCATCGAGAATCAGCTGGACAGGCAGACATCAGTGCAATAGATGCAGATCTTGAATGGCAGATTGAGTTGTGAATATCTGTGCTACTTTTAGTCTCTGCACACCATTCTCATGTTTCTCAACATTTGCCAGAGTCTATGTTCCGATGGTCCCAGTGCCAAGGCTTGAGCATGAGTGGTTCCCACAGTTGCTCTTGGAAAAATTTCCTGCATGGTTCTCAATTATACTTGTTATTATACAGTCATCTCTTATTTAAACACCTTTGTCTGAAACCTCTCAAGAAGTAGACGATTGAAAGTGCTAATATTTGAATAAGCAATTTGGCAAAGGTTGTTGCATCGCTTCATTATATTCAGTTTGTTATTTCGTCTTGTTCTGCTATTAAAAGTCACTTCTTTCCCCTGGTAAAGCCCCAGAGGCCTCTGCTCCAGGCTTTGATGCCAACACCCTCTAAAGCAGGTGGACAGACGCAGGAATGAGCGACAGTGGGACCAAAGACCCGTCTCCTCAGTCGAGCACAGCCCAGTCGCCTGAGGAGCCCCAGCGCAGGGGTCGGGGTCGACCTCGGAAACAGCAGCAGGTAAAGCTTCAGAGGCTGCACTCGCCTCCAAAACCTGTAGTATTTAGCTTTACGTTATAGCTGAATTGTCTTTTTTTTGTAGAGAGTGGGTAGAAAATGCATTTTTGATTGGTTGAGATGTGATCTCTCTCCAAAGGAGCCTGTTGGACCACCGACCCCAAAGAGGCCGAGAGGACGACCAAAAGGCAGCAAGAGCAAAGGCCCCAGAACTGCACTGAAGGTCAAAACTCACCACAACACTTTCATATTTATACACAACTATGTACCGATGACGTCAAAAGATCAACAACGTTTTTTTCTTTACCAAGAAAGTATTAATCTGTACAGACGTTTGTAAATAGTTCAGAAACTGATGGTGAAATCATGCATGTGATGACAGTCGCTGTAGTTTTTGACATGGAATAGAAATACTTGCATTTTGTCACGTAACACAGAGGGAACGGGCGATTTTTCTCGTTTTCTGTTTTCAGTGCATCTGGATCAGTTACAAAACTACAATAAATATTTCACCTTACAAAAGTAGAAAAAACAAACTCATACAAAATCAGTTATCTGTGGGAATCTGGTCTGTATTTTCAGCCACTTGCTGATGGACTCTGCAGGATGAAATGATTGGAAGTCTTAGTCATCATTTTCTTGTGAGTCGTTTCAGCTTGTGGCCTTCATCAGGATTGTTTGAAGGGCAGAAGTGACTGGCCTACAAATAAAAAAATGTTTCTTACCACTTCATATGTTGCTGGGATCTTCAGCTTAGCAGATCTTAGACCTTCTCCACGCATCTTTGGAGTCAGTGAAGGTGTGCCAGAAACTTTCCCCAATCCTATCCACACCAGCTGAATCAATAAAATGTAATAACTAAATTATTGCAGGAAGTATATGCATATACTTATATATATGAATGATTTCCAGATTATCAGTGGCCGTCCTTAATAATCTGGACAGAGTATCCCTGGTAATCCACTCAGTCAGACACAGGAGCCAACGTCCTGGAGATGTTGGACAAGAAATAAAATCATTTAAGATTCAGATTCATGTAAGAGATACATGCAACGAGAGATGACACAGTAATACTTTTCAATTAGTACAAAAATGTGCTCTGAAACTTTCACATGTGACAATATGATATCAGTGTCAAAAGTGTTTAAGGTTTCAGAACTATGTTTTTAAGACAGAAACTCCATAAACATTATTGTAAGTGTCTTTTGCATCTATTAATGAATTTAATAAGAAAAGATTAAAAATGTTTATTTTATCAATGCTACTAACCAAAAACTAAAGTGATCCAGGAAACAGATAGAGACAAACATAATTGCGTATCATCTCTTCACTGTTCTTTAAAGCTTCTGTGTAAGGGAACACATTGACTAAAAGCACAGAAGCCCAGGATTGAACCTTGGGGGACTCCATAGATAAATGACAAATGTTCTGAGAAATTTGGCCAAAGCGCAACAAATGCTACCATTCGGTTAACAATAACGTAAAAAAAAAAAATTGTATTGCTGTCAGGACAGTGTTACCTGTTCAGTGTGATCCCACTGTTGACTTTAAGAAGAACTGCTGAAGACCAGATATAAATAACCCAATTAACAAAGCAATTATTTTCTGAAAAACAATCTCACACCTGATTGCTAACTTGTAAATATCCAGATATTAATTGCTTTGCTGATAAATGCTAATAAATCCTGTTATAGTTCACTTTGAACACTTTTGGAAGCTGTCATATAAATAGATGCAAATGCTGAGCTTCTGTTTAAAACCTTCCTTTCACATCTCTGAACCGTGTTAAAAGGTAGAACTGTAGCTTAAAACAAGTTTTTTTCTGCTTTATGGATGAGTTTTGCTGAGTTGCATTTATTAAACCTCCAGTGAATAAACTAGTTTGTTGTGCATCAGTGGCTCTGAGGTAGCAATTATTGCCAGTCAATTTAGCTTCTAAAACTTGTTAAAACACAGCAGATTGAGGTATTTAGTGGATGCAATTAGACATGCCGGTCACACAAATCCATCTTTCTGTGGAAAGTTCAGTTAGAGAAAACATCAACATGAGTTCACGAAGGTTTTACTGTTTGATTAGATGCAATCTTTTTAATCTGTGGAGTTGTTTACATCAAGGTAAGCGCATCTTTAGCACTCGAAATCTGTGCAGGTGCTCTAGATGTCGACATGCTGAGGAGGGATTTGGCAAATTACTTTTGCTCAGTATCAACGCAGCTCTTTACATTCAGGAAGCAGAAGATTGCATATTCCAAAAGTTAGCTCTGCATAAAACCTCCTGGGAGGAATGTGAATACAGTAGCATGTAATCTAAACTTTTTCCACCACTGATTTGGTTTCTCCTCAGAAAGTAGAGCCTGTTGGCCAGAGGCGACCACGAGGGCGACCGAGAAAATGGGTATGGCGTTCTCACTGGCCCGTATGGATGGACTGAAAATGTGCAGGTTTTTGCAAAAGTACTCAGACTCTTTGAACTTTTTCACACTTTTAAAGATCCAACCACACACTTTTAGCTCTAGTGGCCTTTACTGAACTGTAAACTGGCAGGAAACAGGGTGGAGAGAGAGAGAGAGGGGGAAGACATGCAGTAAATGTCCCGGATCATGAATCGAACGCAGGACGACCGCGTCACGGACGGTGGCCTCTGCACATGGTGCACAATCTCTGCCAACTGGACCGCCCAGCGCCCCCACCTTTTCAGAATTTTACTGGGATTTTATGCAGTGGACCAACATAAAGTGATTTGGAATTGTGAAAGAGAAAGAAATTATACATAGTCTTCTAAGTTTTTTAATAATAAATATCTAAAAGGTGTGGAATCCATTTGTTCTCATCCTCTGAGTCAATACTTTGTGGAGCCACCTTAAAGGTTAAAGGGAATGTCTTTACCAGCTTTAGACAATTAACATTTAGACCATTCATCCTTTCAAATCAGCCCAGTGTAGTTAAAGAGAATCTGTCAACTGGGTTTGATTGGAACTTTGATTGGGATATTTTAACACTTGAATATGTATTGATCTAGTTGTCCTGATATATGGGGACTCATAGGATCTAACAGATTTTATTTTAGGATAGACCTATATTTGGCCCAGTCTAACTTTTCCAACCAGGCTGTCTTTCCTTGTTAATGAGAATTATCCCCACATCACAATTCAGCCACTACCATATTTTGCCATGGGGGTGAGCTTTGCTAGTTTTATGCTACATAGTGTTTTCTACAGTGACTTTCTTCTTGCCGCTCTTCCATAAAAGCTAGATTTGTGTCGATTTCCCAGATGAATAGTGGATCTTTGTAGTATTCCCTCCTTCTTTCTTACTAACTATGTGACTTTTAAATGCCTATAGTTGCACTGGATTGTGTCTAGATGTTCACTGCACTGCTTCAAAAAAATCTTCAGATAAAATCCAAATAAATAAAATCTAAGTTTGTGGTTGAAAGTCCAAGGGGTAGGAATGCTTTTGCAATACATTTTGTGTCTAAAGCTTTTGTGTGTGTGTGTGTGTGTGTGTGTGCTGGAGCTGTTCAGTATGAAACTCTCATTTTCCATCAGTCTTTAATGGCTTCTACTGTCTTGTGTTTTATGTTTTGTTTTACAGCCCCGGAAAGTTGTTCCAGAAGTGACTGAAGAGCAGCAGGTGAGGAAAATGAAAAGGTGTAGCAGGGTGGTCTAGTTTTGTTTTAATGCAGCTCTTTAAGGCATTAAAGCCTAGTTGTTTGGCAAAAATAATAAAATAATAATAATAACCTCTCTCCCCCTCTAATATATAACATTTTCAGTATGTTTGCTCTTCATTACTGAGGCCTCAACCCATACATACCCTTTAGTAAACTCGTCTTTGACTGCAGCTGCACCAAGTTGCATTTCAGCATATTTTTTTGTTGCCACTCTTTTATAGTCTAACTTACATCTACAATCAGATCAAACTAAAGGTGGAGAGAGTTCTTGAGAGTGCCGCCTCAGTTAAACAGAAATTTCATTCTGTGTCACACGTTTGCCTTTTGACTGGTGCCAGTTTGCAAGTCTTCTTGTGTCAAGCTTTGATCACATTTAAACCTACATTCAGCTGCAGAGTCACTACGTTCTGCGAATCCACAGCCGTGCTCTGTAAAGGTACAATCTGATCTACAAGCTGTTACAGTAAATATGTGTCGGAGGTAGTTAGTGATCAGACTACTCCTTAGATGTTTAGCGTAACTGCAGCATTTCTGGAGGAAAAAAAAACGCTCAACTGGAAACAGATATTTACATGTGCAGCTTATAAAGACTTTTTTCTTACCGTTTGGCATTAAATCAGTCAAAACTTTTCCCCTGTTTATGTCAGGACTTGCAAAGTTATTTCTGTTCCCTAAATGCCAGAAAAATGATAGACATTTCTCAAGAGACGTTTACATTTGTGTCATTTGTGGTTGTTGAAATCGGCTTTTCCTTCCTCAAGCTTCTCACAATAGATTTATGTGTGATTTGGGCCCGTTCCACCTGGCTGACATGATGGGACTGGGTCAGACTCACGAACACGCTCTGCGATGGCCGCTCCATCCTTAAGCCACTTCGTCTCTAATTTGGTGGCATGCTTAGGGTCATTGATCCCGTTGGAAGATGCTTTACCCCCAAGCTTTCTCAGATGTCTTGTGATGTGCTTCAATATTTCCACGTCATGTATTTTATAAAGTTCACCAGTCCTTTCTTTGTCAGAAAAAAAAAATCATAATGTTGTTAGATTCCCTGCACCCCGGAGTTTGGGATGTTGTTCTCAAATTTGCAAGTTTCCATTTTCTTTCCTCCAAAGGTTTTGATGCTTTTGCTTCTTCAAGGTCATTTCTCCAAAAACTGCAGCTTTTGTGCAGGCTGCTGTCTGGCTTTCTGTGTTGCTTTTGGAGTATCGGCTTGTTCCTTTCAGCCCAAGTAGATACAGGACTGATCTCTCTGTCCATAATGGCTCTCTTACCATCTTCACCCAGCATCTTCACAAGATCTTTTATTTATGTCCTGCGGTTCATGCAAGCTGATTTCATACAAGAAAACATGTTGATCTCAGGGAAAGAGAATCCATCTTCTTCCTAAATGTTATTATGGCTGGACATTCCCATGCTCCCTTTTATAACTGAATGTTGCATCTAGATATTGGCAGACATCTTGTTGTTTGTCATTAAACTTTGATTAATTTAATGCCAGACACTAAGAAAAAAGGCTATGCAAATATCTGGCTACGATTATTTGAGTTTTTTTAATAACAAAACATAAAAATACTTAAAGTATTGCATCTAGAAGTATTTTAAATAAATACATAGTATGCATAATAGATCAAGTGCTTAAGATGCACTGTAGCGATAGAGAATCAAATGATAAGTTATGAAAGTAGGCTGTCGTTTGGCCTATCTGATTCATATCATTTCACTTTAAACATAATACTAATACAGAAAAATGAGTAGTCATGATATGATTGCTGAGACTAGAACACAAACCTGTCTTCACAATTTGAATATTAGCTTTGCTTTTTTTTAAAATGTGATACTTCGAGTCATTTAATTGCTCATTGATTTAATCATTTAAGAATTTTAGAGGTTTTAAAAAATCACCTTTTGGGGGAAATCTTATGCTGACATTTTTGGAAATCTCCAGTCTGATCTGTGTTAAGACATTGTTACTGCATTTATAAATGTTGTATTTTTATTTGATTTTGACACAAAGACGAACATGTCACATGTTGTGTTTTTTAAGTGCTTATTCTGCAGATTCTGTATTTGCCGCTCTGCATTATTAGCTGAGATTAGCTGGTTAATCAGTCAGTCTGTCTGCTCTGTTAGAGCCTTGGCCAACTCTAGTTTTAAAACAGCTTTACCTTCATAAGTGTGGTAAAACTTTTAGTTTCCACGCTGCGTTTTATGGCCGTATTTGTTTTTCCTTTGAGCGAGGAAAAAGTGTAGTAGCTAGCAACAGGTGGGAGAGGGGCAATACTCTGAAACTCTGTGCTCTATGTAGTTAAAGAAAACTTTTAAATTTTTGTGTTTTATCTAATGAAGAGGAGGAGATGGCAGAAGTTTTAAGTAGTTTAGAAACAGCAGCTTGGTGTTCCTCAATAACGGTAACTGGTTCATGACTGGTTTCAGCAAAAAAAAGAGTTTGGTTAAATGTCAGTGGTTAGGCTGGGGTTTAGGTCTAATGTCTACCACTAATTTAAAAACCTTAAAAAATGCTGTAATCATCCCTCAATATTCAGCGGTTCAATTGAAGAACATTATCAAGTAAGTCTTTGTAGAATGACTGGAAACGTCGTGCTGATCCGGAAACATCTCCCTCAAATCCTGATACTGGAAGACAGGAAAAATGCGCCTGGGCTTTTTATCCATTAAGCCACCAGGAGCCTCAGGTTGTTGCATTACAATGATTAAAGCGTCAAAAAGTCACCTGTTAACCAGACTCGCATGTTAGTTAACAGTTTACTTGTTAATAGTTAATAGTCTGGGTTCATCTCACTTCCCTCTGAAACTGCTCCGAAGCAGAGGTGGATGAAGAGGCAGGTCGTCTCTCCTGTGGGATTTTTGTTAATCTCCTGCCATCTGCTTCAGGGCATCACCCTGTAAAACATCCTCACTCATGTTTTATGCTGTGTGTTTGGGTTATTTTATAATAAAGATAAGGGCATGTATAAATGTCACAACATTTCATCGACTTTCTAGTTTTACTGATCATTTTGGGCAAGAAGGTTTTCCAAGGGTGACCAGATAAGTCTAATAATCTTTTGGTGACTCTTCCTATTGAGAATAAAAGTGGTTCATAAATATAAATGACTTAAAAAATAAAAGAATGTTGACATTTATTGAGACATTCTTCTATCTTAGATGTTACTATAAATACAGAAACAAACTAAGAGCCCACTGCATTGAAAACCTCCTGGTTCTTTCACCAAATGTTGATTTCTGAACTCGTCCTGAGTTAAAACATCAGTATTGTTGTGTCTAAATGTATGTGAACTTGTTTTCTTTGCATCATTTGAAGTCTGAAAGCTCTGCGTCTTTTTGATTATTTTGACCATTTTTCATTTTCTGCAGATAAATACAACATTTTTGCTTGGAGTTTTGGAGACATGTTGTCAGTGGTTGATAGAATAAAAAGCTCATTTTACTCAAACATTACATATAAAGAGTAAAATCAGAGAAACTGGTCATTTTAAGTGATTTTTCCAGAGCTGTATGTCTATGCTAGTGTCATGCTGTTTGGGTTAATGGGCACTAGTAAAACCAGACATAGCCTGGTTTTAGCTATGCAAGTTTTGAAAGTTGCTTGCTAATTAATTGTTTGTCACATAAAGTGTTGTTTTTACCTGAACTCATGTAGAAAGATCAGAAAACAAAGGTTAACAAAAATTAGCCTACTCTTCATTTCACCTTTAAACTTGGATGTTTGGGATATCTTTAATTTACTTTTTTTAAGCTTAGCAAAAAAGTGAGAAACAACTAAATTAGTAGATGTATGAATATCCAAAAGTGAAGCAGCAAATTATAAATGTAAAAAAAAGTTTTCAAAACTTGTTTTAAGTAAAAAAAATATATATACATATATAATTATATGATTGTTTTTTTTTACTTTCCATTCCCCAGACCCGTGACAGTTTCAAAAGTTAAAATTAATCACCCCTAATATTAAAAATGCAGGAAGCGTTGTCCGTTTTTTGCACACAAGCACAACTTTCAGTAAGTCGTCTCTGCACAAGCTTCGTTGTTTTTTTGTTTTCTTTCTTCTGAACTGACTTCATGCTGATGTGGCGAATTCTTGGAAATTCACAGACTCTGGTGCCGAATTCCCCACATGGCATAAAGATCCTTTGGTCTCATCCACCTTTGGAGCGTTTCTCAGAAACCTCGGGCTGTTTTAGCCATCTTGTCGAGAGCGTTGCACAACGGCGTTTACCAAGACGATGCCCCTCGCCTCGCCTTATCGCATCCTCTGCGCTGAGCAGTTTGTCAAAGAGGTTAGGGCGTCTAAAAGAACTGAAACCATTGAGACAGACTCCTTTCTCAGAGGCACGCACACGAAGGGGAAGAATGAGTCAGTGTTGCGAGGGGAAACCTGATCTAACTGCTCTCTTCCCCTGTCTTCTTGGTTTCCTGATGTAACCGTCGTCTTCCTCACATTTCTAGGTCTGACGGCTGGAGCCTCGCTCTCTCGCACGCAATTGCCCCGTGAAGTTTTTGCCACTCATTCTTGTACTCTCGTGCTCTTGCTAGCGTTGATTCAGAACCTTTTTGAGCTGCGTGAGTCACCGCTCAGATAATAACTGATCTGTGTCCTCTGTTTGCTCCTCGGACGTTCCAGGGCCCTTCGGAGGAGGCCGAGGAGGGCCCCTCGTCATCTCAGGTGCCTGCTCAGGAGGAATCGGAGTAGATGGGATCCCTCTCTACCTACCTCAGTGTTTGGCCTCAAGCAAACAGGGGTACAATCTGACTCCCTATCTG
Organism: Poecilia mexicana; assembly: GCF_051168715.1. Lineage (NCBI taxonomy): Eukaryota > Metazoa > Chordata > Actinopteri > Cyprinodontiformes > Poeciliidae > Poecilia > Poecilia mexicana. The sequence goes on along the minus strand of NW_028263374.1, from coordinate 18,262,794 downwards.
TGATGGGAAATCAGGAACACACACACTTACACACACTCACACCCAAAAAAGAAAATCCTCGCAGACAGCAGTTTCCTCTCCTGATCTAAACAGCACCATGGCTTTGTTGTTGCTTTGAGTATCTGATCGTTTGAGCCTTGGTAAAGGCATGGTTCCAGCTTTTGGGAAAAGTATTCGCAGAGTATTAAAATTTGTGTTTATATATAGACAGGAGGCAGAAAATAAAATAAAAACGTACGCTTCCTGTCTTGTGACAGCATGAATGTGCCTTTTAAAGTGATATAGCACAGGTTCTCCAAAACCCTCCATAGTTATTGGTAAAAGAAATTCAACAATATAAGTAAAAAAAAAAAAAAAAACAACCGTCACAACTCCAGAGCTTTAAAACATAAAAAAAATTCATTTTGGAACTAAATATTTCAGTTATTTTCTTGCTTCTACGTCCATTTATAATTATCAACATACCTTAATTGATTGACTTGTTCTCTTGTTTTTCTGCTTTGAATGGATGGCTAGAAGAAATGGGCGTCTTTAATGAAATACTAATTAAAATTAGTAATTAACATTCAGCTTAAAAAGTAAATCATTGAATAAAATTCTATTTCATAGCTTCCGCAGGGTCATTTTATTAAAAACAATTGTTTTCTACCATGAGATGTATTTTTTTTTCCAGACAAAGTAAATATAGTCAAATTAAAAGTTGTATTTTTCTAAATTGTTTGAGATTATGAGATTATGCTTCTGCAATAAAAGATAGAGTTTAATTATTTATAAAGATGGAGGGCAGTGTGTATATAACTAGAGGTGCACTAATTAATCAATCAGAGATCAGAATCAGCCAATTTTCCTTTGATCGGCTCCGATCAGATCAGAAGGCCTCATGAGATTTACTTTATCTACTCTTCAGTCCTTTAGGTTTGACGCTTTAATGCTTTAAAGCTTGATTCCCTCAATCTTTGTTGGATTCAAAGCTGCAGCCTGTTTAAAAAAAACTGCTACACAAATGCAATCAGTCAAAAATCAAAGAATTAATCGGTATCAGGAAAAGCCAGATGTGTGCATCTCTGAATATGAGCTCTATGTAAGATTTCTAGTAAATGTTTAAGTTCCTCCTGTGCCTTCTAGCTCTATACCAAGCTATCAGCTCAAAGGTATGGGATAATTAGTGGTTTAATACCCCACTAACTAAATGCACCCAATTTAACCTTTATGTCTCACATTTATAAGAGAATTTAAAAATGTAATCGCCTGGATTGTACATTTTTAAACCCATCTGAAGACCTGAGAGAATGCTTCTCCCTTAAAGTGGAACTGTCCCTTTATTTTTGCCAGCTGTCCTGAGCCTCTCAGTGAGACTTTGTGCATGTGTGGAAACGCATGTCTGTATGTTTTGTGTTTGTACGGAGAGAGAGATGCGGAGAAAGACAAAAAGAAAGAGGCAGAATTTTTAAAAAAAAGGACAAAAGGAACCAAACTGAACCGCGTTTCAGCTGTTTTAAACTTGATATTTTTAAACCAATGTAACAACACAATCATGGCAAGCTGAACTCATTTTTGTGAAAGCTGGTGTGATTTCAAATTGAAATATCCATTTTCAGAGATTACTTCTTAACCTCAGCTGAGTAAATCCTTCCAAGCAGAAAGTGACTGATTCAAATCCAAAGGTTGAAATGGATATTTCATTTTGGAACAAAAAAAGAAAAAACTAAAACAAAACCTTCATAAATACTTGAGTCGACCTCAGTGTTGACGTGTTATTTTTTTTTTTTTACCACTCTCAGGATTTCACTTTTTTAACAGTGCTCTTCTCTTACGTCATTTATGAAAACCTCAGGTACATATCTATTCAGGAACATGATATCTACTCAGTAATAATTGTGGTGCTGTGTTTGTTGTGCGATTCTGATCTGTATTTGACATTACCAGTATGCCTTGACTCAAAGACCTCATGTAAAAACCTCAGTCAGCCTCAGCTTCTTGATCTCTCATTCTACCTCAGCGACACAAAAACACAGAAGATCCTCCTGCAAAGTTATCCTTCACTCCCTCAGAAGTGATACTGTATACGCAAACACACACACACACACACGCACACGCACGAACACACACAACCACTCGCATGTGTACCAATGCAAATCAACAAGTTTCAGGGCTCAAATGCCAACAAATCAACAAATACACACAAGTAACAAGAGGATGTTACACTCCAGCGGAGGTGTACAGATAAAGTATCAATATCATTTCATAAAAATAACTGTATCTGATTAAAAAAAAAAAAAAAAAAAAAAACTGAAACGAGACTCTGATCTCCTGGGAATTAAAGTGCAGCCAATAGTTTACAACAACTTGATGAAATACTTGCCTTTTAGAGTGTAGTACCTTATGAAAACCTGTATTTTTTTATTTTTATTTTTTTTGTGGGACGGGGAGGGGATTGTTATTCTTTTTCTTATTTTTACTACATCATGTATTTTTTTCTCTGATTCTTACACTGTAAAATGTATGTGTGACACTTAATTCTTGGCAGCAAAATAGCCGCAACGTGCTGAAATACATTAGATGAACCTCAATGTTTGCATGTACTTGACCCAATTGTGCTACAATAACACGACACGATTGTACTGAACTGATAGTGTGTTTTATTGCTTATGAGTTCTTTTTTTTTTTTACTACTTCGAGGTGAAAACAGTTGGGTCTTATAGATTTTTTTTGCTTTAAAGGATAATATTTGCTTCTGAACTTACAGTGCCTTGCAAAACTCTTCATAACCTTTTAAACTTATTCATACTTTGTTAAGTTTCAGTGTGTTTTATTTGGACTTTATGTTTTTGACCAACACAGTGAAGAGATTAGAAGATGAAGAATCACTTTTTACTGCTGCAGGCTTTTAAAGTATGTCTTTTTCCAGCTTTGCACGTTTTCTTTAACATTTAGTTCAAGACAAAGCTTCTCTGAACTTCGGTTTTGTACTTTTGCCACATCTCTCTCTGGATCTCTGCAGCTCCTGCTTTCCTCGTGGTGGTTTAGGCCATGTTTTGGTAGATTTGAAGTTGTGCCATACTCTATTTACAGATTATGAACTGAACTGATCTCTGTGGGAAGTTTACAGCTTGGGATGTTGTTTTATAACTTTACAGCTTCCCACTTCTCCACAGCTTTATTCCTGCAGTGTTCCTCGGTTTAATCCCTTTGGTTAGGTGGCTTCTCAAGGCAATTGGTTCCATCAGATCATCTGGGTTTAAATGCAGATTTGTATTTTAAATACATTTTAAAACATGCATCCATCCAGTTTATGCGTATGCATCGCTTCCAGTTGGTCTACTGCATAAAAAGCCCAGTACAATACGTTACCATTTCTGGTTGTAATATAACAAAATGTCTAAAAAGTTTAATAAGTTTCAATACTTTTGCAAGCCACTGTATTTAAGCATCAGTTAAGCACAGAGGATTTTATTAGTCGGGCATAAAACACTCATTAGTTTTCATTGAAGTGATTCAATGAAATCCCTTAACTTCTAAGAGGTTTGCTGCTTTTTCCGGGTAAGACGTTTTGTTTCCGTTTACTTTCATGTTCACAATAAATAAAATGCAACTTTTTTTAACGGTGTGTTCAGTGCTGCCAGAAATCCCAAGACATGAACGTTAAACCTGCATGTTTCCTGCAGGGGTGTTGATAATTTTTAGATCTTATATTGGTGAAGTTAGAAGAAACAAGAAGAATAGAAAAATATATAATTATAAAATTAGGCATATAATTACAGGAATTACCCCCATAGACAAAAAAAAAATGGTTGATTCTTCGTTAATAAATCAACTTAAGAGCAAAACTCTCAGGTTTGTACCCTGGTCAAAGCTGAAAATATTACATTTTTGGTTATTATAGGGCAGAAAAGTCATTGATAATGTCACTTATTTTCCATACATACGTATTTGATCTGGTTTTTATAACAAATCATAAAGGTATACTGTATAATTACAGAGTTTTCTTGTTGTTGCCAGTTTCATTACCAGCCTCGTCTGGTTACACGTTGGTCAGCTCTGAGTGAGAGCAGAAACACTCACAACATGTTGATCTAGTCTCTCCATGGCAGACTAAATGCTCCTTCAGCTATGTGTGCCTCCAAATACCAAGTGGTCACTATAGATCCACATTATTACCACTGTTAATTATCATCAGATCATCCTAAACATGCTGTAAGGACACGGTTCTGATATTTTATGGGGGTTCTGTTTGGTGTTTACTATCAGTCAGAGTCGTACCTGTTGCAGAATGTCTGAACTACTTGAGTTTGTAAAAGAAGAGATTAGAGCTGAGAACTTGTGAATTTAGTTATTTGCCTGTTTTTCATGTGAAATGTGTTAAAATAGCAAATCAGAGTCAACATCCAAATGTTGTAACCAGTCCTTCTGAGCTGCTGGTTTTCTACCTCCTTGAGATGTCTTCCTGGTTGAACACACTTGATTTAAATGAATGGGTCATGCTTTTATTTTGAAGGGTTTGATGACAGACTAAGGAAATACTGAACTGTCATCAGGTTGGAGCAGGAACCCATTTACAAAATGGAGCCCTTTTGCTAATTTAGTTCTAGTAAAAGCATAATTTGAACCAAATAATAATTTCCAACATGTAGTCACTATTACTGATTAAATTAACACTATTTGTAACGTTATCTTTAAGAAACGCTGAGCTACTAGCGTTTGCAACCTCACACATGATAAAAAGTGTCTGAGTTTTTAGTTAGCAGTTGTCTGACGTCTGAAATCTTCAGACAGCTCTCTGCTCACGATAAAATACTGATTGCTGATCCACAGAACCCTACCTTAGAACTGCGTCAGCAGCGGATAACAAACCTCCAAAAAGTAATTAATCTAAAAGTAGTTCATCTAAAATATCTGGACACCTTTTCTTGCTGGGATTTCTGTTCTTACACTGACATCTCAAAGTATTCCTCATAACATGAGAATTTTTACAGATTTTTTAAATTATTTTTGTAAAATCTCTCAAAAATGCATCAAACATGTCATTCTTGCATCGCTTATTACTTGAAAATCACCCATTTACTTTATATTCAAACACTTTTTTTTCTGTTTTTACTTTTAGTACATCATTTATTTTATGTATTTCAGCACCGTTGCCTAAGCTGCTGCCACATTACCGATTTATTCAGCGTTGCATTGACTTTACTTATTTAGCCCTCCTGGACTACCTCTGAAGAGAACCAAGCCTGGGCCATTTTTTAGGGATATATGGAGATATATGGAGACTTTGGGCCTTTTACGGCCCGAAGTCTCCATCAGACCTGCAGGCAGAGTGGATCATAAAATCTTGAAATAACTTTTGAATAGTACTGCAGTAGTCCACACACACACATCTCATCTCACTATATTGATGTGACCAGAAGTGAATGAGAGTCAGCCTGAAAGGCGCCTCTTAATTTAACTCCAGCTAAGTCAGTGTGTTATTTTACACGAGCTGTGTTTGGATATTTACTCTTTCTGTAAGGGGACAATGTCGTTTTGTGATCTTACTGCTAGTGATATAGTTACATACAGTACTTGATCTAGTTTCAACTATTGAAAAGTTGAACTGTAACTTGAGAAATCATCTTTAATGCCTTACCTTTAACACAATGTAATAGTTATGTTATTGATATGTCCTCATCCACTTCTTTAATACAACTCACAGACCTGTGATATATATTTTGTTATGATTCTTTACGTTGTGATTTGTGTTACCTTGCTTCTATATCGCTTATCAATAAAAATATCACACTCTTCATTTGTTGCCATGGATTTGTGCTGTCTTATTTTTTCTCCTCTGGATTTTTATTTTTAATGTGTACAGATGGAAATGATATTAATCCACAGTCTGTAAAGAAGACAAATAGGGAGGAAAACAGATTGAGGAGGGCGACACATCCAGCATACGAGGCGTAAGACCACAAAATCACTAGAACAGATTCACAATTTCCTCGTATGAAACAGAAACATAGATGCAAGAAACTGACGAGCTATTAAATATTTTAACAATGACGGAGCATAGTTTAAAAAAAACAAGGGTGCCACACTTAATTTGTGCCCCAGTGAATAATAATAATAATAATAGTGCAAGATCATTACTGACCCTTTGCATTGTTCTCAGAGTTTTTTCTTTGATACAACCACTTGACACGTTGTGAAGACAATATTTATCAGACCTCCAGCTTAAGTCCAGCTTCCCTTTGTTTTCCCCTCGTTAGTGACAGTCTGTGTCTGGGTATGTGGTCTGCAGCTCTCCTGCAGGCTGGGGCTGACCAGGCAGGGCAGAGGGGCCATTAAGCATTGAGGGCTTTGGCAACATCTGTGAAGACCAGACGACTGGGTCGCTGCGTCGTCCCCTGGGAGGTTGTGAGAGTCTGCAGAGGAGAAAGCAGAGGAAGTTTATAACGAGTCCACTGTAACTGCTGCTGTTTTGTCTAGAAATGGTGTCGATGCGGACAAAAGTGTAGGTTTTTATTTACACTGTAAAACATTTGAGACGCATTTAGTTGTGTCTACTGTCTGCTACTCTTTAAGCCAAATAAATTTAGTGAGTTTTAGATTTTAATCTGAATGTGAGTTTGTGAAAGATAAACTTACAGCAGTAAGTTGTGTTAACTTCTTATTTATTTTGTCAAACCTCCAAAAGTTGAATAAACTAGAGTTTTTAGGTTAGCACTTAAAAAACTGAAGAAAAAGACAGGAGTGGGAACTATTTCCCAGACTGCTTAGCGGCGTGTTTTTGTATCTTGAGAGAGAAGTGCGTTACATCAATCTGACTATTTGTTATTAATGCAAATGTTAATTTTAAAGCTTGAGGATAATGTCCTGTTTTAAACAATTCATTTTCATGTTTAATAAAATTCATTATCAGATCAGAAATTTTGTTCATGCAATTTGAAACTAGAATTTAAATTATTCTAAAGTGAAATAAGTATTTATTTTAACTTGATACTGTGAATGAAAATAACAGAGAAATGTGACTCTTTCATTAGGAGAAAGCAGGTTTTTTTCTTGCATATTATGAAATAATTATTTGGTTTAAATTGCAGCATTAAGTTAAAACTCACAATTCAAGATTAAAGAACTTAAAAACAATGTTTACGCAACTCGTCTCTTTGTTAAATCAACTTCATGAACTTTAATTTCTGAGTTAAAACCAAAACAATTTTCTTGTTGACTTAAATTACATTTTCAAGTTAAACCACCTCCAAACGTTTTACAGTGTAACAATTATATGTAGAGAAAAGACTTTTTACATGTTAAATAGTAATTAAAGCTCCTGCTCTAATCCTAACATTCAGATTTTGATCAGTTGTACAATTAACACCAGATGCCACAAACATAAATGTAGGTAAATTTATTGTTATCCCTGATAAAGACGAGTAAAACTCCCCCCCAAAAATTAACCAACTTTTGTTACAGCAACAAAATCTTAATTTGAAAAGCTTGGAAAATACAACCTTGACTTTAATGTACATTTATTTACTTATCACTTTGGTAAATCAAATACTAATTCACATTAAGGCACATATTTACCAGGGGTACAAATAAATTTCTCCAGTAGTAATTAAACAGATGAATGAATTGAGGGCAGCTGAAAACCTCTGTAAGCAATGCTTAAATAACTTTTAAAATCAGATACTAATTTTTTCATGTGTCCAACTAATAAAAATATGTAGATTTTTTTGTCTAAAATATAAACTTACACCGGGTGATTTTACTTGTACTGCATGGTGTATGTTAGTTTTCTTGTTAGTCCCACATTTTGCATCACAAGGCTCCATTTTAAAGGTCTTTGCTCAGTTTTGTGTGGCCTTCAGTAGCTACATCTTCTACGAATTCATGGATGAAGGATAAATAATGAAAGTCAGTGATAGATTATAAGGGTGCAGGTTCACAGAAAGAGACTTTAAGCAAAACCGTTTATTTTATGTCAATTTTCTTTAGATTAGATTTTTAAAAATGTTTCAAACGTTTTGCCTTCTTGCCGTTACTATGGATACTGAAACAGGGACAGCATGAGGGAAGAACAGTGAGGTTAGAAAAAGGGGTTCAAAGGTCATACGGGTGATACTTTACCATGTTTGCCCTTTTGTCAAAACTTTAAACAGAAATAAAAAAAAGGAAAAAATTAACACAAAGACAGAATAAATCATAATAACCTCATACTAACCAAATGAAAGTTTTATACACAAGTACACATTAACAACTAAAAAAGAAAACTTTTGACCAAAAGATCACGAGGTTTAGTTATAATTATATGTAGCTTAGATTAGAAATGTGCTGATGTTTTCTCGGCGCCGTCCGGCCTACCTTGGCGTTTGGACCTGCGAGGCTGCCGTCCCGTCCGTGATCCAGTAGTTCCTGTTCCAGCAGGTCGTCCTGTTCTTCAGCCGGGTCAAAGTTGTACATGGGCATGAGCTGATGTCTCAGCTTCTCTAACCTGAAACACAGACAGAGTCTGGTTCTGCTGGAGGTTTCTTCCTGTGAGAAATGAGTTGTTCCTCCCCACTGTCACCTCGTGTTTCCTACAGGACGGCGAACGCATCCAAAAGGACGTTTGATAAATAGTTCTTGTTTTACAAACTGCTCTTGTTCTGGTTGGCGTTGGAAATTGTTTTAGCTGGACCGAGTTGGAGTATTGATGAATAGATGTGAACCTGATAGCATTTTTCATATTGCAATGGGAAAAAATTAGGTGACCCTCTTTGTGTTCTTTCTAAAGGAATATTCACATCGACATCTTTTAAATTTGGCTATGAAAAAGAAAAGGATTTAATTATAGGAAAACATTATAGAAATTAAGCTTGTTTTGCTCAGTTAAAAAATATTTGGTTTACGCTAAAACTCCTCTGTTCTGGTGTCAAAATAATTCAATTTTAGGCTTAGATGTGCAAAGAACATCCTGATCCTTGTCTATATTCTCTCTGACAAACTTCTCTCTGGCCTTCATGCCTTTCTTAGAAAGCAGAAGTTTCCTCCTTTCTGGAAAAGTCAACTTTTTTTGTCTCTTTCTTTCATATATAACAGAATGGCTGTTTTTTTAAATCTTTTTCAGACTCAAAAGTTGCAAGTCTTTCTTCTGAAGGCCTCAGGCTTTCTTTGGATCTCACTATGGTGTTCTGTCTTTCTTCAACAGTCAGCAGCGCATCAAATTAAATGTTTTAGCAGGGTGAACCTCCCTCAAAATGCCTCATAATGATGCTCTCATCATTATTATACATGTCTGGTCAATCAGCCACTTTTCTTAGAGGTTGCATAAAGATGATGCAAATTGCTAAGCTGATTTGCATGCAAATCCCCACACACACACATTTGTCCATCTTAAGTTACATCTTTAGATGCAAATTATGCAACAAACTAAAAAAATAAAATTCCTCTAGCCTCTTGTAGAGATAATTCAGCAAAATGTAAAGACTTACCGCTTCCGTTTCCGAATGTACAGCATCTGTATTAAAAAGACATTAAAATATCTATTAACTAGATCATCAAAAGGAGTTAAGAGCAACGTAGGAGAATCTTGAATCAGTTCCTTACTATTGCCACCGCTAAGCCAATGAGGGTGATGATGCCGAAGGGCACCAGCAGCATTCCAACACTGGAGCCCTCAATCACCACGTCTGCAGCCGCGGTGGCGTTGAAGCTGCTCTCGTTTGTTGTTGCTGCTGTCGTTGTTAGGGTAACAGTCATAAATGTTCTTGAGGTGATGTTTTCTCTGGGTCCGAGGCTCGTTGAGAGCAACGGGTCCGTGGCGGTTGTTGCAGTTGTCGAGAGAAAACTTGACGCTGTCTTGGCAGTGTTCACGGCCATGGTCGGGTGTAGGCTTCTCAAGCAAATTTTCTCAAACTTTTTCCCTTTATTTTGGTGTGGATGTTGACGTGTTGCTTAGTTTCTAACGTGCCTCATGGTCAATACAGCCATCCTGCCGTCGGTTTATTGTCTGCTGAGGCATTGATGGTTCTTCCTCCATATGAGCTGCAAAAGGAGACACAAGTAAAAGATGCCTTACATCTGTCTGTTGATGATATGCTTAAATCATTTTTTTTAGAAATCTAGATTTTTATTTAGCTCCTGGCTGTTAGTACCAGCAAGGTTGTGGCGGGAGTTTCTGTTTTTTTACTTCTTCTTTTTTTGTGGTAGGATGTGGGTAACAAACGTACAGGAGGAATCTGGTGTACATACTTCATAAAGTCAGAGGAATACTAACCACTCTAACTGTAACGTTCACCTCTAGGAAATGTGCTGGCAGCACTTTCAGACATCAAACTCAACTTACACCCACACACACACGCACACACACACAGTGGCTCCATAAATATCCACTGCATGGCTTGAGCCCATGTTCCTCCCACCTACTTGTGTACTACACGCTTCCCATGAGAGCGAATAGCACTTTTCCCCCAAGATTTACACATATGAAGAGGTTCCTTTTTTAAAAGAGCATGCTTTTTATAGTGACAGGAAGGCACAGACATATGATCCATTCCTCCCTCCTCATCCTGTCTGCTTTTGCTCTTAATGAGGAACATGTGCAACTGAAGCCAACCAATGAAAAACAAAGGCTGGTTTTAGTCGGCTGCTGTAGTTCAGTCTGCGTTGCCCTGCTCTGCACAAAAACAAACGCTCGCAGCTCTTTGCATGGGATCATGTCATGCTCCTCTTGATGTTATTTTTAGTTAAGATGTGCTGCATCTCGGCTGCTAATCCTGCCAACATGAGCAGGTCTTACCCTCAGATTAGATATGCATACGTACCTCAACATACAACATGCATGTTAAGAGGTGAGCAGCAGCAGGACTGGGGCTACCTAACAGAAGGAAACATTCATAGGAAGAGGTAACATTTGCTCCAGTGTCTGTGCCGCCTCCTCCTTCTCTTCTCCTTTCCCCTTCAGCAATGCAGGTACTGCACAGGCTGTTTACACTGACACAACAGCCATTTGCTCTAAGGATGAACTCCACAAATCAAAAGTAACCCTATCCTGGCTGCCACCCCCCAAGAGATTCCACCCTTCCAGTTCTTCGAGTTGCTTCCTTGGATTCACTGCCGCTGTCTTGCCCTTTTTCTTGTATTTCACACAACAGAGGCTGCTCTTGGGATGCTGCAAACAGAAGATCAGTGCTGCGAGCTCCCTCCCCCTTCACCCCGCAATTGGTCCGATGGTTTCAAGATGGTGAATGTGGTTGGCTGCGTCTGCTGCCCGTTTGGCTTTACAGGGATGAGAATGGGATTTAATGGCTGTGACCACCAGATGCTGTCAGAGCCATGTGAATGACTGCATCCGGGTGGTAGGTCTGAGGAAGTTAACCCTGTGATGGCTAACCCTCAATCCAGTGACTTTACTCACACAAGCAGGAGATACAATACTATTCAGGTTTTCTTTCTTTTCTTTTTTTTTTTAATAGTCATAACTTTTTTTTCAAAGTCATTTCTAGGCCAAATAGTGTGCTTAGCAACAACAAAAGGAGAGTGTCAACAAAATCAAGTTTTCAGATTACGTGTAATTTGGCAGAAATCACAAACACAAATATGTAAAGTGAAGCAAAAAGTAGATACCAAAAAATGTTTTAATATTTTTTTTTTTTTATTTTCTTGTTTCTGAATTATAAAATTTATACGTGAAGTTTGTAAATCTTTTTTTTTTTGCGACTGACAACAAAAACATAGTTGGGGAAAAAGGTTTTTTGTGTACGCTCATCTCTATGTCAAAAAATTGTGCTATAGACCATATAAACTTTAATCTAACAGTTAGCTTAGGATGTTTAATAAAAGCTATTTTTTTATTATATGGACCCTGTGTAGAAAGTTAAAGTCCTTTTAGCCAAGAAAAGCATGCAGAAAATTTAACATTAGCTACAGCTCAGATTAAAAGCAAAGCAATTGTTTTTATGTCTAAACATAAAAATGTATTTCATTATAAATATGAATGTAGATGTATGAGATCCATTTCTAAAATAAGGGATCTTTCCTAGTTTGGTTTGTGTTCATTAAATATTATAAAATACTTTCAATTAAATTAGAACACTAATTAGTAGCATTCAGTAGAAAGATTTTTTTTTTATTTTGTGGTTTAAAGGAGAAGAAATTTAAATGTAAGATTATTTTGTTTTCAAAATTAAAATGATTAAATGAGAAATGGAAAAGCTGGATCTTTTTATGTTATTACCCTATTACCATGTGATAATCACTTCCCATTGTACATTATTATTATGATCCACAAACCGATTTTCTTTCTTTTTTTTTTTTTTTTGCTGGGAATTTTATTTGAAGTATAAAATAAAATACACAAAAATCAAACAAATACACTTTTTACTCCTCCAATGTTGATCACAAAAGTCCAAAGACTGCATTACAGTTAAATATGCTGTTTTTAAAAACAAAAATTAAAATCTGTTGTTTTTCATGAGTGGTTTCTGATGAGGAAGATCCAATTGCCAAAACATGCTTGGAATTTATTCCAAATAAAAATATATCTGATATATCCTTAGTTCTGACACAAACCCAGAGAGTTAAATGATCTCAGACCTGAAATTTGATTAAAAAAAACCACTGAAAATTTATGTTTTTATCAGTGTTTTAAATTTAACTTTGAAGAGCACAGAAGAAAAAGAAGATAATAAAACACTCTTAGGAACCTTGAGTTGTAGTTCGTTGGTTAGTTAGTATACAGTAAATCCTAGTTGGGATTAAATGTCATTTCACAGTTGTCCAAAATGGGCAGCAGTACAGCAAATGTTACAATTAAACTACTTGTGCACACAAAAAAAATTATTTCAACTCTTATGAAAATCAGTCAGGAAAGGATCTGCAGACATACTGTTCATGCCATTTACGATGCTGAGGTGTTATTTAAAAAGGTCAAAAAGGCCCTATGTCAATTTTCAGATCATTCTGCACCAATTTATTGAAAGCAAAATGTTTAAAATTCTTGAAAAACATTTTAAAAATTATTCAGGATCATTTAATTGAAAAACTTTCTTTGTATTTTAGAAATGCAGAGCTATAGCATATTAAGGGTTTCTGATTACTCTGTATGATGATGAATCTAGTGAGATTTACACCAAACATATAGAAGTGTAATGTCTCCCCGTTTGTGTTGTGGGGGTTCAGCAAAACTGGAACAAATTTAGGGGGTGCATTGTTTACACAACATTAAAATATATTTAGGAATCCATGTAATTTTCTGTTGGTAATGCCAGCAACATGCAGAGAACTGAAAATGGCTGAGAATCATGGGCCGCGCTGCATAGCATGAAGAATACACTGCTGTACAATGCATAGGTTATGGCCATGCATCACAGGTTCACAGTAGGACGTCCCACAATCGTTGCCAGTAAAAGGAGTTCATTGTTGCGTTCATATGGCACAGTTAAACCGCTATAGATGTAAAAGAAACATATATAAAAGAGATCCAGGACAACTGACGGCTTCTGTGGGCCAGAACGCTTTTAGCATGAACCGAGGTGAAATGAAGCGTCCTGTGGTGTGACAAATTAGATTTTAAATTTCTGCTGGATATGAAGGGCAAAGCACCCTGAGAGCAGAAGAAGCATGAGATCATCTGGTTTATGATCTGCACAGGGTAGAAGCAGCTAGAGTCTCTGATGTGAATGGATTAATGAAATAATAATAATAAAAAACCCTGCAGATCTGCTTCATGTATGCTAACCTGTATTGATGTTTTCAATTTTAAAACTCGGTGGTTCTGTAGTGAAGGTGGCTTGCCTGCGTTTTGTTCTATGTAGAAGAATTAGCAATCAAAATTAGGCAGCGCAGTGGTCATGCCTTATCCTCCCAGCATGAAGTTCGAACCATAGCTGAACCTTTAACCAATAATGCCTGAAGGACTCTCAGAATGGATTTATAATTTTCTCACAGTGCCTGCATTGGTGTTCACAACTCTTGAACTTTCTCATGTTTTGTCATATCTGATTCACACTTAAATTATTATTATTATTATTATTATTATTATTATTATTATTATTATTATTATTATTATTATTATTATTATTATTATTATTATTATTATTATTATTATTATTATTTATTTATTTATTTATTTACCTTAATAGAACAACACAAGGTTATGCATAATTTTGTGTGTGGAAGCAGAGAGATGTTTTTTTTTTGGTACAAATGGTAAAAGTGTGGTCTCCATATTTATTATTGCATGTCTCCTGCATCTTTGTGCATCGAGGTTGAATTTCTCCACAGTCTTCCCAGTAAAATAGATCAAGCTCAGTCAGATTTGATAGATAATATTAATAAAAATACATTTGTGAAGTCATGCCACAATCAATTTTATTTAGGTTAATCTGTAATTTAATCTGGTCATGATTTGAATAACACCATTCCTCTGTGCTTCAGGCTCATGGTTCGGCTGGAAGGTAGATTTTTGCCCCTTGTGGATTTTTTTACAGAACGGACTTTTATTTTGCTCCTTTAACATTCCCATAAACTCTACGGTCTTTCCTCTTCCTGCTGAAGTAAAGACTCCCCACAGCTTGCTTCCACTAACACCATGTTTCACAGTGCAGGCAATAGTTTGAGAGTTAAATGCAGTTTTTATTTTCTGCCATATGTGGAATTTTTCTGCAGGTGAACAAGATTAATTTTGATATCATCCGATCGCGGCACTCTCCGCTAGATGGCTGCAGAACAAGCTGCAAGTCTTATGATTTCATTTCAGCAATTCCTTTTACTTCTTGCTACTCTTTCATAAAGTCTAGATTTATAACTTATAGTTGACCAGCTGACATGTTACCTGAGCTGTGGATCTCTGCAGCTCCTCCAGAGAAATATTCAGCCTGTGTTTTTTAAACAACCGGTCACACGCTGGTTGTTCAAAGGTCATGAATGCTTTTGCCTGACACCGAACCAAGCCTTCCTTTCACCATTTAAATCAATGCATGTTTGGTTAAATCAATCAATTAAGTTTATTTGTTTTGCACATTTCAGCAACAAAGCAATTCAAAGTGCTTTATATCGTAAAAACTGCATTTCTAAATAGATACAAAACTGAGCAGACATAGTTTGTTTTGTTTTGTTTTTCTGTGAATGCAGCATGCTGCAGCCCGTCAGTATGAACGGGATTAGGTGAGGTTAGTATTTAGTCAGATTTTTAAGGATGACTCACAAGAATATAAGAAAGTACTTTACAAAACTTTCCTTTTCTTCCTATAGCTGCAGTCTTTCTAAAAGTAAAGGGGATGATACATGTTCCCCTTCTTTAAAAAAAAACACGTCCATTCATTCAATTAACCCTGCATATTTTTCAGGTTACGCCATGCTGCTTGTATGTACGTTCTTGCACAGCATCACAAGGTTTGTGAAACTGTGAACTGCAGCTCGCTCAATAAAAGGGACGCGCTTTTCAAATATTTACAGAGCGTCTCAGACACAATCTCAAATTGCAGTATCTCACGTTACACCAGTTCTTTCTTCTTCTGTGCTCACAGAGAAAAAGGAGGCACAAGACGAGCAGGAAAGCAAAAGGGGAAATAGGAAACAGGAAAGGAAATGGTATTGATATCCTCCAGCACTACAGATGAAATAACAAAAATACAGCTTAATTGTGCACATTTCTGAAAGGGAATGTCCATAAAAACTTTCAGCAGCCTGCTGAACTAAAAGTTTATATCACAGGCTGAAAGAAATGAGCATTTTACTGCTGTGATTCAAAATGAGATAATGTTCCTGTGTACAAAACTTTATTGAATTGTTTATTATCACAGAAATGAAACAAAAAATACTGAAGTAGTAATTGCTTTAATCTGATTTCAGAATGTAGCAATGAGCCAGGAAATTTTAAAACAAAATCAATCTGGAATATTACATAAATATTTTATTTTATTGTTCTTAATTTAAAACATTTTAACAAAGACTTTTACATTGTGCTGAACTCCAGAACGTGTTTGTCTTCAGTACATGAATATACTCTTCTAATACTCTTGGATTGATTTCTTCATGTGATCGGAACTTTTTTTTCTTTTATTCAGCCTAATGGTTTGACTGTTACGAACCACTGCCACCTAGTGATTATGTGGCGTCACTGCAGCGGTACTGCAGTATTAGATAACATATTGTGTTTGTAAAATACAAAGCTTTTCTCTCACATACGCGACTTATATCTTTGATTTAGAAAACAGAAAAAATGATTATAGAAAAACTCTTAATTATTTTAGTTTCATGGGGTTATATGAATAATATGCAATATTATTAACATTTGTCTCAAATTGTTCAGAGCAACAAATACATTTTATTGCAGCATTTTAATTATTGATTTATAAAGACAATAAAATATACACCTGTAGATGCAGTTCACATTGTAAACAAAGTTAACTCCCAATTTAACATAGACTTACAGCATCATAACATGGTGTTAGAATAGTTTCTAGAAACTGAAACTATCTGAAACTATCTGAAACTAGAAACTATCAATCTAAAAAACAAAAATTTTCAGAGACTTAATTTATTAAGGAAATGGACTGGAGTGATTTTCTAAGCAAACTGACCACTAAAAGCACTGAATGAGTGAATGAGCTACATTCACTCATTTACACACCAACATGCAACTTGGGTGTAAGTGCGTCACCCATGGACACATCAACATGTGATATAAAAAAGGTCCTCTGCCCACTGAGTCTAATCTAAACAAATGCAAGTTTAGTTTAAATCCAGACTTTGACCAGGCCACTCTAATATCTTGTTTTTTTTAGCTAGCCAGGCATTACTTAGCTAGTTTGTTTTATATTGTGGTCTTGAAATTAAGATCATAGGTTCGGCTGGATCTGAGAAACTGGTGTGACAAATGAGGGACAGGAAACCAATAACATGAAACCTGCATTTATTTTACCAACAAAATGTTGTGTACTTTTGTGTCTCTGATCCATTTTTACCTCCTTATCCCTTTCAAACGCTGTTTTGATTTTTTGCATATGACAGAATTTGACATTTACGTATGTCTTTAAATTAGCTCATTTAAATGTTGTAATGCAATTTTACATCAACATTATTGGATGCCTTCATGACAAAGATAATCCTAATCATTTGTGGGAGATGTAATTCTAAGACGTAACAGAGTTTTATGTTTTCATTGGTTGTTTATGCTGATTTTGAACCATGTAAGGTTTTTGGGCTTGAGCCTCCTTTTTAGGTAAAACTTTGTTTTAAACTACTGAGGACAAACATTGATGGACCGCGCTGTAGCCATTAATTCGAGGATGTGGGTTAGCAGTGCATGTTAGTTGAGCCATTGTGGTGGAAATTAATGTGCAATTAGCGGGACTATCTCAGGCATTATGCCATCTGAACCCACTTTGAGCCCTCGATATCTGCAGGACAGAGAGAAGGGAGAGGTTTTAATGAAAGAGGATGAGTGAAAAAGATGCATGGGATAAAATGTTGAATGAGTGAGGTGAAGGGTGGGAAAGTGAGACTGAGAGAAACAAAAGAATAATGATCAGCTAAATATATGTTGAACTGGATACACTCAGCAGAGGTCTCTGATTATCATCCTCTCATATATTTCGTTCTGCTGAATACCTTTCCTGCACCCTAACACAAGTTTCGTATTAAATTCATTCTAATCAGTATAAAGTGCCTTTGTGTTTTTCTGAGTTATTTTTATTGCATGTAAGCTGACTGCATTGTTTGAAAAGAAAAATGGCTGTTAAGTCAGAAAATTTCTGCATAATCACATTTTTTTTTTTTTTTTTTTTGCTTACTTCACAGACCAGCACTAATTAACTTTGTCAGGTAGGAGGCATTTCTCTAATGGTTGAAAATGAAAGCTGATGTAATGATGTAGTCATAAAAAAATTGGACTTTAACTGAAGACACAGAAAAATATTAGCAGAAATGTATTTTACAGCTTGTGTGAAATCAAACTAATTTTAGTTCAATGTTGAAATTCCTCAGTAACGCTACATGAAGCAGACGGATGGTGATTTTCCGTCACCATCTGGAAAATCACCATCCGGATGATGGTTTGTGTTTCACCTTCAAACACAGAGTTGAAGGTGAAAGAAGTTATATTAACAGTTTCCCTGTTGAAGACCAAAACAGCAAAAATGAGAATAAAAGACAGATCAAGCTGAGCAGTTTAGAAACAAATGTAAGAGGCGAGGCTGAGATAGCAGAGGGATGGCAGATATATAGGAAAATCCTGTTAGATGTCGAGATGGAGGAGAGGAAATGAGGAAGCAGACAGAGAAGTTTAATTGACGCTGTGAGGCAGAGTATGGAGAGAGCTGGTGTATGAGAGGAAGATGACAGGGATCGGGTGAGAAAGCCTCTGTAAAATGGCAGGGGCAGAGCAAAATGAAGAAATCCCAGCCTACTTTGTTTACAACCACTTCTGGAAAAGAACATCTGCACATTCCCCACAACCAGGACAACAGTGGTGCAGTTATTTGACTTCTAAAATCATCCAGATGAAGTAGAAATGAATATTTCAATACCTAGCCACACTGCTTGGTCTGAAAATTCAGCTTTAAATGCTTTGTTTTATTTGGTTTACAAGCAGAAATTAAATCTAAATATGCCCCACAAAATTTCTTTAACACAATTGTTTCTCAACGGCAACACCAATGGTGGATTTGATTTGTATAAGAAATTAGAGCCCAGATCTTGTAATAATGTCACGTCCATCATCTGTGTATATTTCTAATGTATTCTCTTCATTTCATTGTTTGACCTCTAGAGAACATAAACCAGCAGAAATGCTAATAAACAGTTTACCTCTGCAACTTTCACAACACCTTTTTTTGTACAGTGACAATGTTGAAACTATAAACTCTGGTGTGTTTGGCAGTGTCCAATTTATCCTGTGACAATTTGGTAGATCTTAAAATTGAAACTTTATTGTCTATGTTTAGTTTAACTTAACAATGGTGGTACTCGGCTCTCTTCTAACACATACATAAATGTATTTATGACCCAAGTCATGCAGTTTTAAATACAGTTATCCCAGATAAGTGTTTACAAACATTTGAATTCAAGGGAAGCTACAAAAAAAATTACAAAAAATATTCTCACCAAGTTTTCTGGCACTTAGCAAATAGACATAGTTTTGGTAATTCTAACTAATCTAAATTAATAAATGTATGGTTTGATTTAACATTGAACAATGAGAAAAAAATCATTTGTGTATTTATATTCAGTATGTAAATATCATCTCTATATACCTTACTGTAAATATTAGTGTCATGTTTTATATTTAAAAAGTGTACAGCTTCATCTGGCTTGATTTGTTATTTTGTTATCAGGTTATTTATTTATGTCTTTTTTTCATTCTAGTTGTTAAACTACAAAAATATCCACATAACTACTTTTGTCTGTCTGATATAGTTTGAAATATATCAGATAAACAATATGTTTTATATTGGAAAAGTGATGTGTACGGTTTCTATGGCTTAATTTGTTATTTTGTAATCATGTTATTTATTTGTCTATTTTTTTCAAACTACACGGATTTCCACATAACTTGTCTATATGATATAATTTTTTATTTTTTATTTTTAAAGAGATTTTACAATCAGCTTCTCTACTGTGTAGCCTTTTTACTCTTACTTTAGTAATTTAATAGACGGCTACTTTTCACTTGTACTTGAGTAAACATATTGAAGTAGTGCTACTGTACTAAGTACATTGTTTGGATACTCAGCCCACCTCTGTTTCCTACTTTAGAAGTTTGACCGTTTTATTCAGGCTGGTTTGCGAGGTGGTGGTGGGGGAGCTTAAAATGAACATCATGTTCTTTAAGCATCTAAGTGAAATATACATGTTGCAAATGAGATGTGTGAAAGACTGCTGAAAAGAAACAATTAGGAGTTGCGTCTTCAGTTCTCTAAAAAACACTCCAATCGAATCGAAGCTGCTCTTTCCATCGCTGCTGCTGCAACGTGGGGTTTCCCAGCGCCGACTGCAGGGTTACCGCGCCCATCTCATCGGTCGATGGCTGCTTGAGAGTCATACTACGGACAGGGCAGGTGTTGGGTTTTGCAAAGGTGAGAATCTAGGCTCCCTTGTTGGTGAAGAATAGTGACTTTTAAAATTAGCTGGGTTGACTGCCAGTGCACTGTCATCCACACAAGGCTTGTGGGTGTGATTTCCCCCACCCCCTCCCCTCTCCGCCTGGTTGTCAAGCTCCCCAGCCGTAGCCTGCGTTCGGGAAGGGCTGCTCCTCAGAAATCTACGCTAGCTGGCTTAGCTAGTTAGAAAGCTAGCACTGTGCTGTTCGTTGATGCGTGGATCGGAGGAATACGCCGTCTTGGTTTCCAGTCAATGCCAAAACGCAAAAACAGGCGCAGATTGAATCAGGTAAGGCAAAATCAAACTATTATATTGCGTTATCGCAATTTAACAGTTAAATGTTAATCCCATTAGCTGGTGAATTGTGGTATAATCGAACTGCCCGGGGGTGGGGTAGCAGCAGCTAGCCTCTTAGCCATCAGTTAGCATCGGTTTGCTAACGATAAGCTTATTTTATTATGAGCTGTTGCATGGGTGTTTGCCGTAAGGGTGGGGGTTAATCTCGGAACTTTGTGTCAGCAGCGGGTGGGTAGATAGTGGCAGCCATTTGTGTGTATTACATCCAGCCAATTACGAAACATTAACTACTCTTAATGTCGCCGAACGGTTCTGGGATTCGTTAAAGCAGCGTTCTTGTTAGCCTTTCAAAACTGCTGTCAGTGAAGGCAATAATGGCCCAGTCAGGGGAGGTGCTTCTTGGCCTAAAATACGACTCTGAGCTACTCAGTCGTTGAAAATAAAAAAAAGAGATTTTAAAAATAACAATAATTAATATCGCGTGTTTTATATGTTGCATGCAAAGTGATTTGTATTCTAATCTTAAATGTAAAGATGTTGCTTTGGATTCAGGTTGACACATAGGGTTGGGCTGAATCAAACGTCCTGTAAACAAATTTGCCATCAGATGTTTGTAAATTACAATAATATCTAATCTGCTAACATGGCTTAATTCTGTACCTTGTCAGTATTAGCTTTCTTTAATTGTGCTTGTAAAAAGTCAACACTTTAGGCTAGAGGGAACATTAATGTGGGCGCGTTAACACCCTGTTTATGGAAGCCAATACGTTAGCTTACTTCGGCCCCAGAGGTGCACCGCCTTTCCTTGGAGATCATCTAAATTTCTACAACGTATAATAGCAAATTTCGTTTACTTTTTTGGGGGGGAAAAATAAAACACCCCGAGTGTTAATTACATTTATCTCACTGAGGCGATACAGGCCACCGACGCCCGACCTTGCTGTTTTTTTTTTTTTTTTTTTTTTTTCCCTTACACTCTTGGGTTCTACTACAGGATTAAACAACCCCGTAAATATTCTGACACGGTGCAATTAAATTAGCCAGGGCTAGTAGCGTTTAAAGAGATTGGTGGTGTCCGAGTAAGTGGATTTCTCTGGGACGGTAAACAAGACACTTTCTAGGTTTATCCGGTGTAGGCTTAAAAGCTAACTACATAGCACTCCGTGTAATTGCGGAAGATCAGCGGAGTCCTCCCTGAAAGCGGCTGTGGTTTCGTTATTTTGCATTAGACAATGTAGCCGTTCGGTTTCCGTGGCGTAAATTTCATAGAAACTTATGGTTGGACTACATTTCCGGTAAATCGTTGTTGACGCTTAAGTGAAATATAGGAATTTGAGCGTTTATGTGAGTTTTTCGTCCGAATATGAGCGTTGCCCTGCCTGTAGGCCTACACCGACAATCTGTTAGCAAAGCTAACTAGCAGACAGCAGTCTGCAAGATGGCGTTTAGCTGCATCTTCTCACATTTTCATTAGTGCATAGCATATTATCAACACATAGTGTGTTGGTAACTAAATTCATATATTTGATTGGACTTTGACAGCAATCTGATTCTTAGCCTCTTGACACAATATTATGCGGAATTACTGACATGTTCTCACCTTACAAACAACATGAACAACAAACTAACTGAAAAGCTTTCAGAGAGGCATTCAAATACAATGCAAAGTATTTGATTTGTTTGTAACAGTGTTGAAGGCAAATCACAGTGCTTACACTGAACTTCTTCCGTAGCTGTTTGCACACTGAATACAGTGTTGGTTCAACATGCACACTGCAAACACTTAGAGATTACCTGTCAGGTTTGTTAATGCAGTTTATTTTACAGCTGCCCTGTAAAATATTGCATAATTTCTGTTAACTTTTAATGTCCAAACTCATTGTTTAATTTTTAGTATTAAGTTTATGTATACCTTCTTTAATAATGCACATTTCCCCTCTCTTTGTACAAGAACTGAAAGAGAATTTCTGCTTCAGGACAGTGACTTTAATGGCAGCCATTAATCTAGGCACTTCTTCAAACAGAGTGCCTGGATCTTTTTTTTTTCTCATGTGTTTATGAAAGAATTAAGATTAAACTCATCCTTTTATTAAGCTGAAAACATATTTCTAATGCCTGGACTGGCTTTGCTACTATTTCTGTTAGCAGACATGGATTGGATTAGGGACTCATTGACTGAGGATTTCAGCTTTTAGGATTATGGAGTTGCTCAGTGATATTGCTAGTTATGGTCTTTTCCATGATCCAGCTTTAGATCTGTAAAACATTGCATTATCAGAATTCAGCCGTCTTTTGTAAGCAGATGTTTATATGTGCCCCTCTTTCCTCTAAGTGGGTTAAAATTGCAGCTTCACTTTCAGGAGTCGCAAACAAACACATCTCTTTAAGCCTTGCAGGACTTGGAAACAGCTAGTGAGCTGCCACTCCAGGCTGTTTGCTACTGCTCATTGTTTATCATGCAGTCAGCTGACCCTGATCAGGCGCTTGGAAAGGAGAAGTGATGAGAGAGAGGAACTCCGTAACTGTAGGCATCCACAGATCTTAATGGGAAATGTGCAGCTATTTCTGTTCTCGACGTGGGATATGTAAAATTTGGTTATGGCACAAAGGTGTTACACATCAAAGTTCAAGTTGTGAATGCAAATCACATCTAGGTTAGAAAGAAATCTAAATAATTAAATGAGATTTGTAGGGGGAAAAATGGCTGTAGCACTTTAATGGGTACTGAAAGTGATTTGGACTGCTGCAGAAATAGTTAGTATCACATCTGAGAGCAAAGTAATGTGGTTCTGAAACCCAAATTAAACAATATCCTCCAGATGCTTTCAGGCGCCTCAGATAAAACTGGAAATAGAGGGGTTTTATTGTTGTTTCTATACGCAATGTTCAGTAATAAAAATGTTATATATTAGATTTAAAAACCATAAAAAACTAATCGTAGATGAAAAGAAAAATGTAAATTAATTTAAAAATGTTAATTACTGTCAAAATAGACATAAATAATTCACAGAAGATTAGGGCTACGTAATATTTTATGTATAAAAATATGGAATTGTGTTAATGTTGAGATTTGTTCATAGCAAGCTTAACAAACAAACTAGTGCAATACTACAAATTACACACCAATAAACAGAATCATCTGAAAATTGATCAAATCTGTTGAAAAAGTACAAAGAGGTTAAATCTGAGTTTAGATATTAACTTTAAATTCTGTTGTGACAAAGATTGCATTCTCCTGTCTCTGGATGCAACTAAATAATAACTATATTCCATGACACGTTTTATTACAAGATTAATGAGCGTAAGAGGATCATCTATGTTAGAAAGGTCAACCAATCAGCAAATCTGAAAGATGATGTAGACGAGTAGAGAAGATTGTCAAACACGTCCTGCAACCTCCAGTGACATTAGTGTACTGACTGAAAGACACCAGGTAAGGGAACTGAGAGGCAAACTCACAGCTATTTACCGCTTATCTCACGCTGTCGTTATTTATAGTTTGTCTTGGGTGTGGCTATTAGTGAAGCTTTAATTGATTTAGATTTAGCTTCTGGATGGAATATAATTTGTACTTAAAGCTCATGTCAGGAGTATCTTTTTAAAGGTTATGCTTATTTTCTGTAGAAATTTAGTTTGCAGAAGAGATATTTAAAATAATTAAATGTATTCCTGTTCATTCATAGATTTTAATGTTTCCCACTGTCAGAAAATCCATCAACTCTGGCAGAGGGCCACGAATGATGGTTTTAAATATTAATAATCACAAACAATGGAGTGTAATTATGTGTTCCCAGTTGTAGTCGTATTAATACAAGGATGTATTAAATTATAATTGCAATCTTTAAGTAATTTGTGACTACCTACAAATAAAATATACTCTTAAGGATTTGCAATTTTTAGAGTTTTTCTTGTCATACAATTTAATGAGCTGTTGCATAAGAATCGTCTTAAACTAAATACTTTTGTTTTGCAAGCCAATTAATCTAATTGCGTTCTAAACTTTTGATAAATGAGACATTAGTTGGTTTAGTGCGAGTATAAAAACTAGTTTTATGGCTTGAATTGAATATATTTACTTTATTAGCTGGACATTTAGACGTCCTCTTGGTGCTCTATTAATATAAGTGGCTTATTGATCACTTGGCGAAAATTCTGACTATCCCAGGGATTGAGGTCAACAGGATAATGACTGCTTTTCGGATCACAGGAAAGTCATGCCTTAACAGGATTTGTCTGCTGATCTGAATTGTGTGTCAGGACACATCGACATTGCAGCAGAATTATAAGGTTGAACAGGGAACTGTATGTTGCCCATTTTGTTCTCTCTGCTGGTTAAAATTGCTTTTGGGCCATTACCATTTTGCATTTTAGATTTCTAAACTAACTTTAAATATAATGTTGCTCTTAAAAAAAAAAAAAAGATTGACCGTGTATGCTTACCTTTTTCTCTCCCCTTTTCTTTTTTGTCCCTTTTTAGATAAACAAGTGCCCCGATAGTTGGAGTAAGGTAATTAAAAAAGCAGGATAAGATGAGTGAACTGGACCAGTTACGCCAAGAGGCAGAGCAGCTCAAAAATCAGATAAGAGTAAGTAACAACATTAAGTTGTCCATATAGAAGTTGGCGGATGTGATGTATGCTAACGAGCTAAATTCTCTTTTTTTTCCAGGATGCTAGAAAAGCATGTGCAGATGCCACACTATCACAGGTAATGTCTGACAGAGTTCTTTCAGAAAGATTCATTGTGAATACAGTAAAATTCAGTGGATTATTCTGAGTTTAACAAAAGTCTGTAACGTTCTGCAGATTACAGCTAATGTCGAAGCCGTTGGCCGAATCCAGATGCGTACAAGACGAACGCTGCGGGGTCATTTGGCCAAAATCTATGCCATGCACTGGGGGACAGACTCTAGGTACGTCAACGATATTTTCTAAACACGGATTTTTAGCTTAAATCCTTTTCCAGCTGTCTAATGTTGTTCCTGCTCCTGTTTTTAGGCTTTTGGTCAGCGCCTCTCAAGATGGAAAACTCATTATTTGGGATAGCTATACCACAAACAAGGTGAGTTTTATTTAAGGATACAGTAAAAATGAAATGTGCAGCAGTATGGATGCACAAATCAGTGATTTGTCTTTTTGCACAATTTAATTTTTTTATTCCATAAATAAATATGTTCCTCTTTCAGAAGAAGAAATTTAGTTTGTTGGTGGTTCTTTGAACTGATCCAAGCAAAAACAGAATTATACCGCAACACCCATTTTTTTATGTGCTGAAGCCGATACTTTAGTTCTTAAAACAGAACTGATGAGTAGGTTTTAATTTCTGTTCTTTTTAGTACATTAAAATGCTTTTGAGGTAAACTCACAGCAAATGTGTTTTTTTAATGTGTAATAAAATATTAGTTGTCCTTCTGGTGTTCAGATACGCCAGTTTTCTCTAACCTGTACACTTTGCTTAAGCATAAAAAAGTGAGTTATTTACTAAAGGTGCAACAAGCAGTTTTGTTGCTGATGTCAAGTTTTGATCTGCTACTTTAAATTTATGTCTATGCCAGTATTTTTAAACAACTGTATTACAAGAACATGTTAACGCAGCATTCAGAGTATATTTCCTAGCCTTCCTGCTGATAGAAGTCATTAATTATTCACAATAGGAGGAAAAACAATGTCATGCAGTGAGTATGAGATAGCAGTTGCTGTAAAAAATAATCATTTTATAACAAAAGGCAGCAGGTTTGACAGTTTTAGGCTTTGCGTTAATGATTAGTATGGCCATCATTATTAAAACTTGCCCTTACCAAAGCTCTTTTCTAAAGATTTCCCAAAACGCTGCAAATATTTCCAAATCCAAACAGGTCGAAAGCTTAAATTCTTAACCATAGAATGACTTTCTGGTACTTTATTCAACCTTCCTGTTATCTGTTTTACGTTTTGCGCTCTCACCCTGATTTAACCACAGACATGTCGCCTACAAGTCTTTGCTTTCTCTGATATCGAACATCACTTAGTCGGAGGCTTTGAATTTAAGTAACAGTTAACTCTTATCTGATAGTTTAGAGAGGATTTTGAGTCTCTGACTGGTCAGTACCAATCAAGGTCAAAACTCTGCCCAATACCCTTTTAAGTGTTTTTTTCTGGCACTAGCGGCTTTTATTTGTGGCAGATTAGACAGGAAATGGGTAGAGGTAGAGTAGACATGCAGCAAAGGTTCCTGGGTAGGAATTGAACCCCAGATGGCCGAGTTGAGGACTGACGGCCTCTGTGGGACGGTCACTCCTCCTCTACACCATCAGGCTTCAATGCAGGGCAACATCAGCAGGCGTCGAGTTATGATTAGAAAGTTTCCTTTCCCATCTTGTATACCTTAATATCTTCAGAGGCTTTAAAATCTCATTTCAAGTTTTTTTTTTTTTTTTTTTTTTTTTTTTTTTTTTGTGTTGATTTTCAGTAATATCTTCTGCATTATAAAAGTGAAGTCACATCTTGTAGCAAAAACTTTAGCAGTACTGAGATTAGGTCAGTTCTGCATATTTTTTACTGCCATTCCTTTTGTTTAAAGTTGAACAAGCTTCTCATCTGTTTAAATTTCTATCTTTTCCTCCATCAAAAACATAAAATTCGTGCTTGAAACTTGCATTTTCTCTGAGCTAACAGTTTTCTGTGTGTGTTGCTGTGTTCTGCAGGTTCATGCCATTCCACTTCGATCTTCCTGGGTCATGACTTGTGCATATGCACCTTCAGGAAACTATGTGGCCTGTGGTGGCTTAGACAACATCTGCTCCATTTACAACCTGAAAACACGTGAGGGGAATGTACGTGTGAGCCGTGAGCTCGCAGGACATACAGGTATAGGATACTTCACGAATACAGTGCATTTGTGTACAAGTATAGGTTTACATAAAACCGCAGTGGACTTTTGGGTTATTTATCTGCTGGTTATTTGACTGTTAGGATACCTGTCCTGCTGTCGCTTTCTTGACGACAACCAGATTGTTACAAGCTCTGGAGATACCACTTGGTAAGTTAAAAAAGAAATAGCTAGAAACTCTTAACTTGTCAAAGTGTTTTCCTATGAAGGGAACAGAAAACAGTCTGACTGTCTTATTTTTCGCAGTGCACTTTGGGACATCGAGACAGGCCAGCAGACGACCACATTTGCTGGACACACAGGTGATGTCATGAGCCTGTCTCTTAGCCCCGACACTCGGTCATTCGTCTCTGGTGCTTGCGATGCCTCTGCTAAACTCTGGGATGTTCGAGAGGGGATGTGCAGGCAGACTTTCACTGGCCATGAGTCTGACATCAATGCTATCTGTGTAAGTTGTTTAAGCTCTGCTTCACTTTTTAAATGCGCATTCTGAAGGTGGCCAAGTTATGTACCGCTGTCGTGCTTTAATATTTGCACTTGTACGTTTCAGTTCTTCCCTAATGGCAACGCCTTTGCCACGGGCTCTGATGACGCCACCTGCAGGCTGTTTGATCTGCGAGCTGATCAAGAGCTGATGATCTACTCTCACGACAACATCATATGTGGCATTACCTCTGTTGCATTCTCCAAGAGCGGCCGCCTTCTTCTGGCAGGATATGATGACTTCAACTGTAATGTGTGGGACACACTAAAAGCTGACCGTGCTGGTGAGTAACTGGGCAATGTCTTAAACAGGTTTGTCTCAAATAGACTCTTTCATTGCATTATGTTTTAGAGTTAATATTCTGCATTAGGCAGCAGCCATCTTAATGGCAGTAAGATGAAGTTCTCTCTTTGTCAGCAGGCTGGCTAACAGTATGAACAGTGGTTCTCACGCTTCATTCAAAGGCTTGCACTACCTTAGCAGATGCCACAGATGCCTGTTAATCACCCATTCATTAAGTTGTGGGAGTGGCTGCTGGGAAATTGCTAAAACATGCAGAAGAAACCAGGAATTACAGCTGTGAAACAACAGTTTTTTAAAGCATCTTAAGGTCACAGGAAGTTTCTAGACAGGTTAATTTTTTTACCATTCATTTTTCCTGAGGTCTCTTAAAGTCTCAGAAAATCCTTAAATTACTTAATTTAAGTTTTAAACTTTAAAAGGTCAAAATACTTTCAGATTTACCACACTAAGGTTTAGTTGTGTGTTAAAGTTCTGCTCATGAAGTAGACTTATTGTACTTACTTTCGACTATCAGTAATTTAAATGTAGTTGTGCTGGAGTTTTATGACTGATAAGAAGTTTGTCTTAAAGAAATTCAGATACTTGCTGAAGATTTGAGCAGAGGATAAAGTCTATAAACTCCCAAAGTGATTACATTTGACCTGTCAGTGTGGCACCACACTGTTCTGTCAGACCTGACAACTAATGGTTCTTCTTTTTTTTTTTTTAAGGTGTGTTGGCTGGACATGACAACCGCGTTAGCTGCCTGGGAGTTACTGACGATGGCATGGCAGTTGCAACAGGATCCTGGGACAGTTTTCTGAAGATCTGGAATTGAAGCCTGAAGGTTCTTTTTGTCGTATTTGCATTAAAGGTAGAGATGCACCGATCAGAATTTTGTAGCTGACTTTCTATTTCTGCTTTTTGTTAAGCTTTGACCTGCTAACTTCATCAGATTCCAGTTTCTCTTTAGGAACATTATTTTAACTACCTTTTGCCAGCCTTCCTTTATTGTGCGGACATTAGTTTTTTATGATAGCCGAAGTGTCATGTTTGCTATTAACATGTTGTTAGCATCTCTATAAAATACTTCTGTGTAATCTCTATAGAATAGAACTCTGAAGTTTCCAAAAGGCTGCCACCATTTAAAAGTTTTATGACAGAAGTAAAAGCTCAGACTTTACTGTACTTTGTTCAGTCTTCCTGTTCTCAGCTGGAGGTCTTGCTGTCTTTCTCTCAGCTTTTTGAACCACAAAGACATCTTATGTCATAGAAAAGGTTCCTTGTATATAGCTTCTTAGATTAGTTTGCTCTGACTTCATTTAGATTTAAAAAGTGCAGTTTTTACACTCTTGTTGGCACGTAGGAACAGTTCATTCACTGTAAATGGATCCGTTGGATTTTTGAGTTTTTGACCAGCTGATCGCCGGTTAGGGCAGGAGAGGCACAGAATCGTCCGATTCCGATCACCAGCTGATTTCTCGGTGCATCTCTAATTGAAGACGATTAGTTTATCTTGACTTTGATAAATATTCTGAGAATTCATGGGCCTGCTCAGCTGCCGGGCTTAAACATCTCTGTATGCTATTCTGCTCCCCTGTTTCTACACGACTCTGTCTTCTATTGTTTCTCAAAATGTCTTTCTTTTTCCCCCAGATGTTCTTTTAACTCCAAAGTTGACTGGAAGACCATTACAACTTGAGAATGTTCACAGCGTCATCTTCAACACTGTTTAAACTGACTTGGACACCACAAAAACGAAGGGAAACCAATGCCTTTCCTACACAAAGAAGAGCACAATTGTTTATCACCTAGTTAAGAAAGGATCTCCTGTGGTATCAAATCAGAAACTTGTGCATTCCTTCTTGGACCATTTTATGTTACCTTGAAAGAGAAAACAACACTATCATCCCATGCAAATGTGTGCGTCTTGAAAGCAAATGTTGGAGTGTAATTGTACAAATTATTTAACTTTTTTTTTTTTTTTAAGATTTCTATTCTGATGGTTTATTATTCTTGATGGCTTTTTTCTTTGTCATATTTCTTTAGTGGTTTTAGATATGTTTGAATTACAGCTTGTCTTTGTAATCCAGGTAAAATCATATGAGAGAAAAAAAAAAACATGCAGAAGTAAAAGCTTGGATCATATTACACGAGCAGCTTTCGAAAATGTCCAGGATGTATTTATATTCTAGCTGTTTTTGTTCCATCACGGCTTTTTGCACATGAAGCTTCGCCTCTAAACTAATAACATTGTTAATTAACCAGGCACATGCTATAAGTTATGAATGCTCATTCCAGTATCAGTTCCAGTTATTATGAGGAAAACTATCCAGTTAAACCCCTCAATTCTTGTACATGCCTTTTTGGCTTTTGGTGGGGAACGGTAGGGTAGTGATTTAGGCTCAGAGTTTAATAAGGCATGGCTTGAATTTACAATATAGAAGGGGTTTTGTGTTCTGTATCCACTTTGAGTGAAACACCTCACCTGACTTAAATACACACTTCCTTTGCTTGGGACTGCAGTTACAACTCTGTGAATGAAATGTACAAATCAATGTCTGAAAATAATGGTCTGATGTTTTAAGTTGAGACATAAAATTTTGTCTGCCATGAGTTAATTTAGATGTGCATGCTGTAGACTTGCTTTCAATGGTGCAAAAAATCCTAGATTTTCTTTTGTTACCAAAAAGGAGAGTTAACCTATTGATTGAACTTAATAGAGGCCATTTTTTGGCTCAAACTCTGCATACATCATGTACTAATACTGGTAATGCTATGCACCAGAGTGGGCAAGAATGATGATAGGCTTGATATTAACTTCATACTTAGTGTAAATTATGCTTACCAGTTCTATTGATGCCATTTTTAAAAAATATAATTATAACAATCATTGTGATAAATCTATCCTCTCCTTCCAATCTTCACTCTCAATGGAACAAAAATGTCCTCACATACTGTCCATACTAAAACTTTTGTACATTTTTATTTTTATTTTTTTTTTTTGGTCTTAAACTGAAAATCGGAGCATCTGAATGCCATTTCACTGTATACAGAAGCACTTTTGTTAAGGTTGTGAGATACTTTCACTTTTCTTTTTTTCTGCAATGATGTACAATAAATGTGATGTATTCGTGTGTGGCCACAAGTGAAAATGCGATTCAACTGAGATGGATTCTCCTTTTCTCTTTCCATTGATAATATAGAGCTCTGCACCCTTATGTACCTTTCCACTTTTTGTATTTCATTTCAGTCTGTTGGTGTTCCACGGTGAGCTGGATGCAAGATAGATACTGTACTAAATTGTACTGTTATTGATTGAAAAATGTAATAAAAAGCTGTTTGAGATCTCTTTTGGTGCATTAAAAATCTTTTAATCGACTTTTACATGTTTTTGCGTTCACATTCATCAAGTTATAGCAAGTTATTTTTAACCACTAAGCCTTTTTCTATTTTTACACAACTCCCTCTGTAAGGGCAATACAATGTACAAGTTAAACTTTCATAACATTAGTTTTAGTTAATGTTATGAAACTATAGCTATATTCAAATTGTCTTATTTTTTGTTGGGCCTTAGGATGTTTTAAGTTTGAGAGTTGCATAATCTGGATTTAAAATAATTAATTTAACCAGGATATCAAGAATTACTAATATACTAAACTAAACTAATATACAGATAATCACATCACCTTTATGCTGAAAAGAGTGGCGCTTTATTCTTAGGACTGTGGCTGACTGTTTTTCCACACCAAAAATATTTCCAAATAGTATTTTTCTTTTGAGGGAGGAAACATCTTAGCAGCTTTCTCTCTGTGAAGCAACAGGTGACAGTGAGGTAGTGCTGCATTAATCAGCAGTTTGAGAAAACCCACACTGGAATTTTTCAAACATCTAATGCAAAGGACTTTGAGCTGCAGGGGCAGATAATTTTAGCAGTTTTGAAACCATAGCTTTTTAAAAAATACTGTTGATCTTGTTACTGAAAACTGGCCCAAGCACATATCTGTCGCTGATTCCTATTCTAAGATCAGTCTAAGTGTTTTGAATTAAGAGGAAAATAACATTTGCAATTTATGGTTATAGAGTCTAACAGCTGCTAGGAGGAAGGACCTACTATAACATGCTTTAGTGCACCTAGGATTCAGTAGTCTCACAGAAAGCTTTCCAGTTAAGCAGCAGCTTCATGCGTTTGGCATCTTCTGACAAAGAAAACAGTCTGTTAGTGTATAAAATACACATTTTATACACTTTATATGCCTACTAATATTGGTATGTTTTGTGGCCTGGCAAAAAGTATCAGTGGTCACTTTTCAAAATCACTGATTCCCATTTTAGTTGAATCCAAACAATTAGAAACAACAAAAACAAATAATTCAACTTCAATATTCTTACAAGTATGATGGTTATAAAATGAGTTTCTTCTCATATATATATATATATATATATATATATATATATATATATATATATATATATATATATATATATATATATATGATTTTAGAAATGGTGTAAATGGGTCATATTTAAAGCTCTTAAAAATAAAAATTTAAAAATTAACCTTACTATTATTGCAAATCTGTCTTTAGACATAAACCTTTGTCCTCATACTTTTTTCTTCTTTAAAACAATATTATAGGCTTTTCTTTAATATAAATTAATAATTTATTTTTCTTTTAGTATGGTAAAAAGTATTTATGACAACTATGCCAAACTGAGTGGTTCCAAACGAAGCAGATCAAGTATAAATGCTACTGTCTTTACTAAGTTGTGGGGATAACCGCCATCTTCCCTTTCCCGACAAACCAACTGACGGAAGTCGTCTTTATGGATGAAAAAACTCTGCCTGAACGATTCATGTCCAGGGTTCGAAACAACAAGTCAAACTGATTATCTGCAGTGTAGTTCATCACAGCCATGAACATGCTGTAATAGATTAACATTTTTACAACATCTAATGGTCGATTTGTTCGTTAGATATCGAAAGATATTTTGGTTTGTCGTTTCAACGACGCAGAGTACAGAAAAGTATCCCTCCTAAAAATGATACCGCCCAATCAAGTGACGTAGTTCCTGCTTCACTTAGCCCATGCCATTTTGGAAGGCCTTACGTGGTGTCGTCTGTTTTCGCCTCGTGGAAAAACATTCACCTTTGCCGAGTGTCTTGCTTTACTTGTGAGTCGAGACGAGTCATTTGCAAAAGTTTTTAAACGTTTTCAGTTTTCGAGCATTAGTTTGTAGGGGAAATAGTTTTGTCAAGTTTGTTCCCACCGGCGTAGAAGCACATTGGAACTGTTGTCATCCGGTGTTGACGACACAGATCGCTGTCCCGTCTTGCATCGAACAAAGGAAGAACAAAGCTGATGTTCGTCCTGTAGCACAATCTACGGGAATTATTGAAGAAAGTTGGTGTTAAACATATCGTGGCGTGGTTGTGTGAAGAGACGTTAAGTTGAGAAGTTTTTCTCCGTCAGACAGAACCAACAGACTGGGCTGACTGATTCAGCTCTGTTAGCATCAGCTAAGGTTAGCCGGACAAACAGGGGGCTAACCGCTTTTCTGTTTTCATTCAGAAAACAATTTTTTTTTCCCTTAAATACGAGAATGGCGGAGGGGTACATTCGGGTGGCGGAGGAGGAAAACGAGGAGCCTATGGAGATCCCGGCCGAGGACGACGGTACGGTTCTGCTGTCAACAGTAGCGGCTCAGTTTCCAGGGGCGTGCGGCCTGCGGTTCAGGAGCCCCGTGTCCCAGTGCATGCGTGGAGTGCGTCTCGTAGAGGGGGTCCTGCACGCGCCAGAAAACGGATGGGGCAACGTTGTATACGTAGTAAACTACCCAAAAGGTAAACACGGAAACCTTATAAATACAGTTTTGTTATGTGTGACAGAGTGGCGTTTTGTTTATTTTGATTCGTAGTGTTGCTTCCCCGCAGTCGGAGTGAAGAAAAAGTTAACTTATTTTTGTCCACGCCCTCCAAGTTAGAGCAGAGCAGCCGAAACTGGACACGGTTTCATGAAGTGTCCAGTGAAATTTGAAAGTTTCTAAAATGTTACCTCTTGAAAGGTCACAAGTTGTTACAACTTTGTTCAACATTTATCAGAGTTGAAAAACTTTGAAACTCTGGATAAATATGAAAAATATTTTGTCTTCTGAGCTACAGCCACCATAGCAATACATAACATGACATTTAAAATCAGAATTTTAGTAAGTGGTATTTTAGAATGATTTTTTATTCAAAATGTCTCATCTTTAAAGTTTCATAACATAACAGTTTTTGTCCAGTTACATAGTTTGGTCATCTTTATTTTCCACACTGATTTAAGTTATGAATGAATGAATTTAAACTGGGGTTCATTTGTTTACATCTAAAAAACTCTTAGATCAGTGTTTTAAGGTAATGAAGCTTCTTTTTAAATTAATATAAACAACATAAATGTTTCACTGACCAACAACGGTGCTTTAAAGATTGTGTAGGATAATTCAGTCCAGATTTAATAAGGGTAAGAGATGCTGAAAACAAACCAGGGAAGCCAACTTCTGCATGTTGTTTCATGGTTCCTGGATCTAATGTGACTGAATGTTACAAATGTTTTGTCAAATAAACGATCCGCTAAATCAAGTTTATATGGCTGCAAAAGTGATTTAGTTTTACAATATGGTACAAAGGTTGAAAGATAACATTTTCTGGACTATTGCTCCAAAGTAAAATCCCCATCAGTCAAAAATATGCATCATGAAGAGGAAAAAACAAGACCAGCTAAAATATGAAATACAGTGTGACTTATAGCTACCAATTTTGTTTGCCTGAATTAAATGACTACAATAATTCCTTTTATGGGTTTTGGAACAAAAACACAATCTCTTACTGGGGAACACTTGGGTACAACAGAGCCAATAAAGCCCTTTAATTATAAATGGTACGATGTATAGATTGCATAAAACAAGCAGATACTTGCTAAATCTGCCCTTTGTTCATATACACATTGAATAAAAATTTCTATTTGATTGTAAGCTCACCTAAAAAGTGTCAACACGGTCAGAGTTATGAATCAGAAGAGAATAGGTTTTTATGTCTGTTCAAGGTTAATTTATGTATTTAATTTTAGATAACAAAAGGAAAATGGATGAAATTGATGCCTCTTCGGCTGTGAAGATGAAGAGGGGAGACATGAAGACCTCTGACCTGATTGTTCTGGGTCTGCCCTGGAAAACGACTGAACAGGACCTGAAAGACTACTTTAGCACGTTTGGAGAAGTCATAATGGTCCAGGTGCGTCCCGTAATGTTTTTGTTTGATAAACTGCAGTTTTTAATGGCTTTTTATGTGGATATGTGTTTATTATTGATTATTGTTCTCTCAGGTTAAACGAGATGCTAAGACTGGTAACTCCAAAGGATTTGGTTTTGTGAGATTCACAGAGTACGAATCTCAGGAGAAAGTGATTTCCCAGCGCCACATGATTGATGGGAGATGGTGTGACTGCAAGCTTCCTAACTCGAAGGTGAATATGGTAATGTCCATCCACATAGCTTCACGTACTGGCCAGAAAAAAATCCGCTATCAACACTCTGTAACACTTACGTTTCCCCTCTGCTGCTTTGTTACAGCAGGGTCCCGATGAGCCACTGAGGAGCCGGAAAGTGTTTGTCGGACGCTGCACAGAGGACATGACCACAGACGACCTTCGTCAGTTTTTCATGCAGTATGGAGAAGTCACAGACGTCTTCATCCCCAAACCATTCCGGGCTTTTGCCTTTGTGACATTTGCAGATGATCAGGTACTGTGTTAAATGCAAAAGAAATATATCGCCATGTCTGAATCATTTTTGTTTTGCTTTTCTATCACACTAAAATGTTTCAGCTCATTAAACTGGTTTTAAGGTAAACTCCACTCTTGACTCCAAAAAAAAACAACCCAACTAATCCTATTTTATACCAGTTAAAAAAAAATCATCTTCATGGCAGAAATTGTTGAGAAAATATTTCGGGGACTTTTGAGAAGTTGCATCAATGTTACACCTGATGCAGCATTTAGAAAAATGTGACAAACTAACAGTTAAAGGGAACTGAGTGAACTGCCAACTAGGCCTGAACCAAAGCCACATTTTGCTGGATGTTAAATTGTCCCAGAAATTATTGCAATTGTTTAGAGATCACTTTCAAATAGTATCATGGTAATCCAAGAACAAATCCTCAAAGTTCAATAAACTTTAGATTCTAATGAACATTTAACACTGGAACTGGAAGAGGTTTTAAATGTCCAACGTAAATAAGAAATAATTAATAATGAAGTGTCTGAAAACAAAATTGTCCTTCAAAAATAGAAATGGTTGAGACCAAAGCACCAGACTGAAGACTTTTGTATCCAGTTTTTGATGGAAACAATAAATCATGAAAATGGAAATTATTGAGCTCATTTTAATTTATCATGCGATTAATTGATTTTTTGCTTATTCCAACAGACCTTCTGCTAATTATTACATATAATTAAAATAATTCCTCATAACATGGAGCGCTTACTTATTGTTTGGATTGTTTTTTTCTTTAATAAATGAAATTGTTATTTTAATTGGGTTATCTCTCTCTCTATTAAAATTAGTTTGAGCTGAAACATTTAAAGTGACGTAAAAGCAGAAACGGATGATGCGTTTAAGGGGTTAAGTCCTGTTTTTTTTGTTGTTGTTGTTTTGACCTGACAGGTCGCCCAGTCTCTCTGTGGAGAGGACCTTATCATCAAAGGAGTCAGTGTTCACATCTCAAACGCTGAGCCCAAACACGGCAATAGGCAGTTTGACCGTACGGCCCGGTTTGGAAACGGCTTCGGGGCCCAGGCGTTCGGTAGCAACCGTAGTGGGTTGGGGAGCAGCGCTAACAGTAGTCTGGCTAACTTCGGGTCGTTTAGCCTGAACCCCGCCATGATGGCCGCTGCTCAGGCCGCTCTGCAAAGTAGCTGGGGCATGATGGGTATGCTGGCGAGCCAGCAGCAGACGTCCACGTCAGGCAGCAGCTCTAGTGGGACCAGTTCGAGCAGGGACCAGGGCCAGTCTTTCAGCACAGGCAACAGCAACTACGGCACCAGCTCGGCCAGTCTGGGCTGGGGCTCAGGGTCAAACTCTACGACCAGCGGCAGCGGGTTTAGCTCAGGGTTTGGGTCCAGCATGGAGTCAAAGTCCTCTGGGTGGGGTATGTAAGTTAAGTGTTTCCATGGTAAGTATTGTGAGAAAGATGAGTCTTTTCAAAAGTTTATTTCTAGTGTTGATGCGTATCTGAAAACTAAACACTTTGGTGAAAGACGTTTTGTACATTTGGAGAAAAAAAAAATGCTAAAGATTTAACTTAGGAACTGTTGAAGTGAATTGTTTACCAGGATCTCTGACTAAAGTGCTATTTTTGCTGTCTTGTTTGTTTGTATCCATTTCAACTGGATTCTCTAATGCATGTATTGTGAAATGTGATGCCCATTTAGAAAATGCATGAATGTCTGCGGTTCACCATTATCCGGCTTTTGTCACCATCGGCTTGAGAGGCAATCTTGCATTGGAAAGAATCTGGTTGAAACTTAAATGTCTTTTTTTTTTTTTTTTTTAAAGTGCAACTTTATTTGCAGTCAAGTTCTGTGGAAAAGCCTTCACTGAAATCTCTTCTGCAGTTCACCTCTCTTCCATTTCCCCGCGACGAAGCTCCTCTTTGGCAGCATTCTTGGGGTGATACCCGTATCATTCTCCCTCTTCCAACCTGTAAATGCTATGCCATCAAAGAACGGCCTCACTCCGCATGTTCTAAGAGACGGTGGGTGTTTTCACTTTTATCCACTTTTTTTAAGAGAGCAAAAAAAAAAAAAAATTTGGAGAGAACTGCGCAACTGACATTTTAAGAACTGATGAGTGCGATTGAGGATGGCTTGTGGCGAGGAGTGAAGCTATGAGTGAGCGAACGGAGAGAGACGCGTGGAAAGGACTGGTTGTGCGGTGGTAGAGCCCAATTTGACTGCTTTTCTGAGTGTGTGAGTGGAAGCTGCGGATGCGACGAGCGCCTCCCCCCCCCTAACATGGACATTCTTTAATTAGTACTTCAAGATTTGTCCCTTTTTTTTTTTTTTTTTTTGCAAGTTTTTTTCCTTCCTTCTAAGTATGTCTAAGTGCAGAAATATAAAATCTGTAGTGGAATGTTGTGATGAATATTTGTATTTGCTTATATTATCTGATTTGAATGCTGTATGGTGTGTGCTTTCATGTTAATTGAACTGATCTGTAAGCGTGTTCTTGATGTGGATGACACCTGCTGAAGACTCTGGGCGGCCGCGAGTGAGGATGTGAGAACGTGGAGACGTGTGTGTCCAATGGTGCCCGGTAGCTCTTTGTTGTTTGTGAGGTGTTTTTAAAAAGAAAAAAACATGTCAAATGAAGGGAGTTCTCTAAATAAAGTTCATTTGAATAGTTACTTAGCTGATACTGCTTGTGTCGGTTTGTGGAATCCAAAGCATCTAATTCGATTCACATATCTAGGGACCTTGGGCTCTGCTGGTCGAGGTCTCCGTTTGAACCCTGACCTGAAGGAAGAAGATGGAAGTTCCAACACTTTCAGTGTGTGGCCTTCTCAGACATGACATGGGGTAGTACCTGTCCTTTTGCTGCTTCTGTTGGCTTTTTAGAGCACATTCCCAATTATAACCATCAACTTTGACGGTTTGTGGTAAGTTTCTTTTAACAAACATGCACCCAGTTATCTGGCTTTTATTAGTTTTCTCCTAAACTGATTTAAAGGAAATATAAACATTGCATTTGGACAGTTTTGTTTGTAGAGATGCACCGATCTGAGATGCAGTTGCTGAATTTTGATCAAATTTTTTTTAACCTCTGACCTACCGTTACTAATATAGATTTTTTTTTTTTCAGAATCAGAATTTTCTTTTAAATTTAAATTTTGCTGGATGATAAATGGCGTTAGTAGTTGTTGCGATAAATGTTAAAGTTTGTTGTTCTCAAAAATACAATATTAATATTTAAACAACTCTTGACACCGGAACTGGAAGACATTTTAAATATCCAGACTAACAATGAAAAACGATAAATGAAACAGATTAATAGCACACACAACCAAAACCATAAATGGATACATTTTTCTCTACACAGAATTGGCCTTCTGAAAATATTACATTGGAAATAATCAAGCTCATTTTTAAAATCCAAATTTATTAAGTTCTATCACTTAAATATTGTTGGACACAAAATCCAAATAAACTGAACTAAAAAAAAATTACCCTGACATTGAGAATAGCCAACAGTCTTTTAGTCACAGAGGAGAGTTTTTTTTTCTGCGTGATCTGTTGGTACTTCTACTAATCAGAAGAAAGATCAGATGTTGGTCTCAGATCATCGTGAAATAAGATTAGTCAGTGTCTCGGTGCATCTCTACTTTATTGCTTTATAAATATTGAGCTCTATGCATGGATTAAATAAAAATTGTAAAGCAGACGGTTTACTTTAATTGCGGGTACTTTCCTTTTCGCCCCTTCGCCATTTCTTTCTTCTGCAGTTGCTTTTAAACCGTCAAATCTACAGAAAGTAGTAACCATGCATCAGTTTTTACTCTCCTTAGGGAAACTTCATACCTGCTGATGAACTTTTTTTCCAGTTTTTTTTTTTTTTTTAAATAAATGTTTATTTACCTGCATAGTGTTTTGTTTGATCAGAGACCAAAATTGCATATTTAGGAAAAATGTTGGCCCCAAACCCAAATTTTTTTATATAAGAATTACAGAAAATATTAAGGTAAATAATATGCATGATGTTTATTTGGGGTTTTATTGTTAAAAAAAAAAAAAAAAAAGCTTAACCACCATTTAATAGGCTTTTGGGTGTGAACCAGTCAGGACAAAATGGTGAAGGGGCAAACTGCCTTGAAGCTTTACTCGGTACGTCAACCAGTATTTTAGAGGATTTAATGGTCTGTTAAGCAAGCCAAACCAGGTAGATGAATATAGGATTTATTGGTCGCAGTAAATGTTACATGAACAGTTCTTTTAAGATTTTGTTGCTCATCATTCGTCACTTCATGCCAACTCGGCGCCTCCTGAGACGAGTTTAGCTTTCTATCAGTCTTGTTTCTGTAAAGTTCATTAAAGCAGTTTGTTCTGGTCAAGCTCCTATTTTTCTATGCATGTTGGGCAGAAAGTCAGACGCTGCAGGTTTCCCTGTGGCTTGTCCTCATTCTCTGCTCTCCTCCTCGGTGTCTCTGCTCTTCCTCTTCACTGTACTCTTCTTTCTGGAATCTCTCTGCTCCTGGGCCAGTTCTTCACTTTTATTTTGTATGTGGTTGGACTAAATAAAGGCAAATGAAACAATAAAAATGTGCCGTCTCCTGTAGAATGTGTATATATATGACATGTACAACTGTAGTATACTGAAAGTGTGTCGAGGAATCATGTAACTTGGTTATTTTTCTCGAACCTACCAGAGCACTACTGCGGCGGGCTAGAAGTTTTACATCCTCTGCAGACACCGTGCTTCTTTTGGCGTGTCTAGAGACGAAACAAAACACAGCAGTCGTAATATAAAGTTTTTCTGTTTTTACTAGAGGAATAAAACCCTGAATATTGAAAATGGTTGAGCTTCGGAAAGCCTTACCTGGCAAAAGCTTCCAGATCCTTGGCAAAGATGTCTGAACAGAGGGAAAACCATTACATCATGTTTTCTGTCAACATTTAATTTTATTAATTAAACTCAAGGAGTATTACATCACAACTGTGACTGGAGTTTTAAAATGTGAAGAAAACATTCTGGAGGTTAAAATTCAACATTATGAGCCTAATTTTGAATTGAAGATAGAAGATCATTAATGTTGGACCCACACAGGATTTTATGTGTGTTGCATTAAATGCAATACATTTTAAACATTACACTTGAGGTAACGTAAAAACCTTGCTTTCATTAGTAACAAGGACGGCATTGTGACATTTCACATTCATCAATCCCCTGTTTCTTGCTTTATTTTATCTCAGTTAACAGTGAAAATTGAAACATAATGGAAGATACCAAACAAACCTAATGTAATAGACGAATTATTGGTCTATCAGAATAAAATACCATACATTGTGGTTGCAATGTGAAATGGCTTTTAAAAATAGCAAAAGTTTCTAGCCTAAAACATATTTCTGAAGACATTTTATTTTTATCCCTTACTAAATGAACAATATTTTTAATATAAAAGTAATGTCAATTTAGTTAAGTATTGTTGATAGAAATGTAAGCAGGGTAAGTTTTAAATACCATGTAAATATTCTTCAACCTTTTTTGGGTTCATTCTCATTTTTTCTTTTATTTTTTGTGCAAGGCAAAACAAATCGGGCAGTGTTTGCTGTTTAGGGCAATCAATGAAAAGAGAAACATCGTTAATAAAGGAAAACAGTCGTCTTGTATCTGAAAACATGTTTAAGAAGATTTTGTAAAAATCGCTCTTTTTGCTTGTGGGGCAAGGGCCACATGTTGGACATCCCTAGTTTATATGTTTATGTACCTGTTTGGCAGGTACATAAAAGTGAAACATTGAATGACTTATTCCGTCACTATGTAAGGCGGCGGCGTTGTGTGAAAGTCGCACTGAAACTCACCGCACTCCCTGAATGTCGTTTCCGCTATGGCTGCTATGGTCTGTCGGCTGAACTCCCTCCGGTGTTCCTCTCCGACCTTCTGACACAAACGACCCACCGTGTAATGAACCGCTGCCTTCAACCTCTAAACACAGAAACAACTCATTAAAAACTTTGACAGAGGGATGTTGATGCAACCTTAGCTACCCCTGGCTAAGTGGATATTATGGCAATGGTAACAAAATGTCTCTTACCTGACGAGTTTCCTCTTTGTCAACTGACATTTTTGAGCGGCTGCGAGATAAGTTTAAAAATAACCAAAATGTCGAACAGATCAGATTTATACCTGGCTGAAGCGTACTGTTAGCTCATGGTTTTATCTGGTTGCTAACTGAACTTTTTAGACGCTGACAAAAACAAAAACTCGCGGCACAAACCAACGACTCTAACATCCGAGTTGAGAAATTACACAGCGCCCCCACGTGGCCGTAATGCTGAACTACAATGTACGTCACATTCAGCGCTATCTGAGTGTTGCTGCTGCTTAAGTGGTTTACATTTATTATTAACTGACTGGATTTCCTTTCAATAATACACATTCATGGGGAGCTGGTGCCCACCTCCGGATGTAATCCAAATTTAGAAAGGTTTTGATTGTTGATTAAATGTTACACTAGTTTGACGTGATAAAAACATCTTTAAATGTATAGTTAGAATATGTGGATAAATGATCAGTGAATCTACTCAATATGAATTGCAGTCTCTGTATAATTCAGAGGGTGTTCTA
Source organism: Poecilia mexicana (assembly GCF_051168715.1). Taxonomy (NCBI): domain Eukaryota; kingdom Metazoa; phylum Chordata; class Actinopteri; order Cyprinodontiformes; family Poeciliidae; genus Poecilia; species Poecilia mexicana. The sequence goes on along the minus strand of NW_028263374.1, from coordinate 18,220,430 downwards.
CTTTTATTTCATGTTAGCATCTTTGCTAACATGAAATGTTAGCAAAGACATTTCAATTGCACTGAAAGGTCATATCTGCCCTTATGCAAAACAAGTATCTGCCCATAATTCAAATTCAAAGCTACTTTGATCCCAAAGGGATGTTAAATGAGCCATAACAAAGAAGGTAGCCAACTCAATCGGGTTTGAAAGGTTTATAAAAAACAAAGAATTTGGGCCTCAAACATTTTTACAAGTGATTTCACTTTACAAAGTTTTCCCAAGTGCCGTTATGCTGACCAACATAAAATGATAGGGTACAGGACTTGGGACTTTTGAAGTTGGTTATATAATAAAGTTCTCAGGGAAGACTGGAGTTTTGTTTTTGTTAACTCAGACCTCAAAATTTAATGACTGCTTTCCATACAAGAGCAATAAAAAGGAACGCAAGATTTGCATCTTTCACACCATGTTGATGCGTTTTGTTTTTGCAGTACTTTTTTGTTTTTCAGATTAACTTTGGAAGTTATGCAATAGCTACCATTATCCTAATCAGTCAAAATTTCTCTGCTTGCACAGTTAGAACATAGTTTAATAGATCAGTCACTGAGTCTCTTCACTCTGACTTGTACTAGACACATTGGGGAAAGACTTGTTTTGTGCAGGAAGTGACCTTTTGGTTTAAAGGGATGTCTCCTCCCACCCAGCTGTTTCAGGCCTTCAAGAGGAAAAAACTCCCAGTTTGCTGCTCAACATCACTTCCAGTCAAGTCAAAAATAATTTTGTTTTACCTACGGTATATTTTTTTGTGCCTTCTCATAATGGAATTTTAAAAGAGAGAAAAATACAAAGCTCCTGCATTTAGTGTTGAAATAAATCAAGATCTCTGGTCTGCTTTTTTTTTTATTATTTTGCATGCATCTCATGTTATGATGAAAACATATATGAGGTATAGCATTATCTTCAAAGTCAGGGTCGCATCCTTTTAAAGACTTGCTTGCACACTTGACCTTCACAGGCCAACTCCTGAAAGAGAAAAATGAAAGCTTTATCAAATTTGTAGGACTTTTTCATACATGAACAGTAAAATCATAATCTAGTAGAGCAAAGTAAAGGGGTTAATTCTAAATATGGCATACAGGACTAATGTGTCTTTTCTAACTGGATATAAAAAGTGAGCCAGCATACCAGATGGAGCTCGTCTCCCTGAATCCAGTGAGTCCAGCCTCTGTCTTTCTTCTCTCCTTTCTGAACACACACCAGCTTATCGTTGTCCCAGTTAACCACAGACTGGTAGAGGTGTAAAAGAAAAACTACTAATTCTCTGGAGGTTTCAATTTTATGCCAATTTGAAAGTTTTAAACGTTACTTGCTCATTTACCCGACACTTGCGGTTGTCCATGCCCTTCGTCACCTCTTCAAACTCCTCTCCAATTTTGAAGGAGCACTCATACTTTAACACAGAGGAGATGGTTTGTAAGGTGAAAGAATCTCCATCTTGTTTGATCACCTTCTGAGGCTTCAGCATAGAGGCGACTTTGCGTGTTGCAAAGTTAATGTCTGCATGACATAAACCAGTTTAATTTAGAAAATCATCCATAACACAGGCTTGTTTTTTTAACACTTAATCTGACTAAAATTAAGACATCCACACAGCTAATGCATCAAGCTAATAATTAAAAGAAGAAAACCTCACCAAGTGCAATCATGTAGCCATCTAAATTGTCATTGCTGACCATATCCCATGTTCCATTGAAGTCTGCAGGCATTTTGGAGGTTTGGCTGTCGTGAAAACTTGGCACTGTGAGTTCCTGGATGTTTTATAGCGTCAGCATGAGGCAGGGCGTTGCAACGCTCACCTCTCTTATTCAAAGCACACAGGAAGAGGAGTAGTTTTTGCATAATATGAGGAAACTCCCTGCGTGAAAGAACACAGCAGTGCCACACATTTCAGCCTGTTGATTAAACGTCAACAGGCTGCAGGTGTGTTGAAGTGGATTTGGCTCGGCTAAAGAAACGTTTCAGATTGCAGGCTGAAATAGAAAATTATGAAGCTGGTATTTTAACCAAAGTAAAAGGAATTTGACTTTAACCAAAAGAGCTGTTGGTTTTTGGTCCACTTTCTAGCAACTTTTAACAAAGTGGTTCTCAGCCTTGAGGTTGGCAAAGACTCTGGTTTCCCAAAACAAATCTGTTTTTGACTGGAGCACCAGACCTGTTCAGGGACACGAGGTGGAGCTGCTTTTCCTCCGTCTGCCCTCTCTTTGTTTAGACTATGCTTTGAACTCTATTTCTAAACTACTGCTTGGTACACTTCTTTATTTTGGCTTAGGATAGTGTGATCCATCCATCCATTGTTTGTTCCTGCTTATTCATAGTGTTACTGGAAAGCAAACCAGGTCATTGGGCAACAGGCGGGGGAAACTGTACCATAATAAAAGTAAGACAAGCTGTTCATCCTCAAAAATCCTCCTGTGTTGATGAAATAAACAAATCTGCAAAGAGGAAGCGGGCCAAATTACATAAACATGGCGATATAAGAAAAATTGCGACATCTGATGTGGATTGTATTGTAGCAGTGAATGAAACCCAATCTGTCCTTGCAGCACGTTTAGCCAGCAGCGCAGTGTTTCCACACGCCCTCGCCTGAATGCACAGCATCGATGTTTCTCTACATGCTGGTCTTCATGGCCTATCACAGCAGCAGATGGATACCGCTGAACCAGAGGTTAAAATTGTAAGTACTCTTATAGAGAGGGAGTTATTTACGTTCATGCATGACAACTGATGTGTAATTTTCATTAACAGCCAAATAGTGAATGCAGTGTTCATCGTGGTGGTGCTGGCCCCCCAGCTCTACGTCATGGGGAGGTAACTGGGATGTAGACATCACGTAAAGTCACACACAGGTCATGGGTTTAAGTGTAAAAGTGCTTTTTGTTTTTTTTTGTTGCCATAAAAGGTCAAAATCCTTAAGATACTGCAGGCAACCTCTTCTGAACAACCTGTCGGCCTCTGTTGCCCTATCCATCGTTGCTTCAGGTAAGTCCAATCACATGTAGTTAAAAAAAACAAACAAAAAAACTAAGAATAATTTTAGCTTTTGCTCTCCTCTCAGGTCTTTCAGTGTTATTCACGCTGCTAGATCCGGTTCCTCAGGGCTTGTGGGCTGCCTATCATGTGTTTGGACTTCTGTCATGCGGTCACGGTCTGTGCACCGCCATCCTGACTCTCACAGCAGCCGCTTGTGTAAGAAAAGAACAGAAAAGCAGCAATAGTGAGAAAATGCAAAACTGCAGCATCAAAATGAGTTGTGTCTCTACCCACAGGCCAAAACTACCACAGAGCTGTACTACCTGTCCGTCGCTCTGACGGTCGCCTCTGCGTTCAGTGCAGGTGAGCCGTTTCTGGCGGCTTCAGTCTGCGTCGCCGCAGAGCTGACACCTGTTTCTGTCCGTTTAGGCTTTTTCACGGTGAGAGCAGGACTGTGGTTAACCAACAGGCAGGCGACAAGCGGGAACAACGCGTGATAAAACAGACCCAGCTGTCCCCGCGCCATCGACATCGGATACAGTTCACTTTAAAGAATTCATGAGGGATCTGATCCGGCAGCAGACGGAAACTTAAAACCGTCAACAGAGGGACAAAAGTGCAGGCGAGTTAATCAAGCTCCGGGTTTAATGCTGGCTGCAGAAAAACAGATGTGATGATTGTTTGAAATGTCTGCAACATGCTGTCAAATAAGCTAAGATGTGTAATTTACACTGTAATGTAAACTGTGTTTATATGTACATGTTGTAAAGCCAAACTGATTGAAAACAGATGGGACATTTGCATCGTGATTTCATAAATAAAAGGCAATATCTACACTTTAGACTGAAAATCAAATTGAAGCATTAATTTCTACTCGTTCCCATCACCTTAATGTTTTAAAATTCATCATGTTTGTAAATAAGGCACAAAGGCTTAAGATGTCGATTCAACATCCTTGTCACATAAAATAAGATTTACTGGTTTAAAAAGGCCAACTGATGGCTTATTCATCAGATTTTGGAAAGGAAAATGAATTTTCTTTGAAACCAACTTTCAACAAGTCACCCCAGTTTTAGTTTAATTAAAAATATCAGCAAATAAACTCCTGGAAGACTAAAGCTGTTTGAAAACTACAGATAATGCACATGCAGACTGAAAACAAGTAATTACTTTTAATTTAACTTTTATTTAGAACATTAAATCAGAGAGTGATTTATTATTGGTGAAAAGTGTTTCTAAAATTTTATAAGAAGTCTAATTAAAATGTAAAGATTTGTCAGAATTTCCAGCACTAAATTTGAGTTGGAGTTTAGATTAGATGTTAGCTATTGATTAGAAAACTATTGTAATTTGCATCCTTTAATTAGATTACATTTTGCAATATGTCCAATGGATATTGATGTAAAGAAATCTGGCTGTTAGTCTGGGTTGTTCACAGGAAAATATGAAAATATGTAAAAAAAAAAAAAAAAAAAAGTAGCATCACCAATTTCAAAATCCCTGAAACATTTTGAACTTTGAAAGTCATGCCTTCTTTCTTAAATATCAAATAATTTTTCATTACTGTTATGGCTTAAGGAACTTAATTTGTCAGAACACACAGGAAGTAGCTCTGTCCTTTTTCTCTCGTCTTAATTTGCTCACCAGCATTTTGTAATAATGGCTGACGTTTGTGTTTTTAAATGTTTAAAGTTGCAACAAACCCACATATTTTTTACTGGTGCTGTTCAGAAATTGTAGTAGTAAAACTCAGATTGTTTCCCTCTCTGAACAACCAGACCTAAAATATTAGAAATAATACTTCCTTTTAGGAAATAACACTAGTAATAATGTTTGAATCTCTCGTAGGTGCAACAGCCTGAAATTAAATAAAATTGATTCATTTTCATGAATCAAGTAAAGGATGATTTGAGCAGGAATATAATAAATCAGATTTTTATTGAAAGAAAACTCTCAAGGCAAACTTCATAAACAATTCACTGAAATACAATCAATTCTGTCTGAAACGAAAAAGTTTCAAAAAATAAAAATCACCTGCAGATTGTACAGAAATAACCTGAAAGGAATGTTTATTATTGATATGCTGATTAAAAATCTCTGCAGCACAAATAACCGTCATCACTCTAGAAAACCTCGATTTTAAGACTTTTCTTAATTGCATTGTAACCCTGCCACCAAGTATCTGCAGAAACACCTGAGATTTGCTACGACTTGCACAAACAAACACACCGATTCTGTCTAAAATAAATCTCTCTTGTGTTTGTTTGGCTCTAAGCACCAGATTTCACAGCATCACATGCTTCAAACTTCCTGCTCTGAGCTGGAGACTTGGATTCCTGTGATTCGTCTACATCTCCACTCAGATCACACCGTTTCACAAACGCTATGAAACAAATCTTCAACTGCATTCACTCACGCAGATTTCACATAAAGTTTCACCTTTTGATAGGAAAGAACCAGAAGTTGTTGGCCATTAACTATAAACTGCAAATACTGGGCACTCTGCTGTGTTTGAAAGGTTAACTTTATCACCACACTTTATTTATAACTCATAACTAGTTGCCTAAAGGGCTTCTTAAAGTGAAATGTACTGACCCAAATCCTAGTAGATTTCCACTGATCTAATAAACTTGTTTGACTGGCAGTGCAGATCAGAAGTTTACATACACTCGCATGAAGACAAATGTTACCAATTTGGGTCTTTTAAAGATTTATTTGAACAGCTCCTTTTCCATTGTGGTGTTTAATTATAGTCGCTGCAGTGCCAGCAGGGCTGAATTTGGTGTTACTCTCCTTTAGCCAAACCAAAACTGCTCTGTTTTCGTCCAACTGGGATCATTTTTCTGCAGTTTTGTCCATGTTTCAACCCTCCCACCCTGGAGGCTGCAAACCGCAGTTCATTTGGCACATGTGGTCGTCCAAGCTTTGCCAAAAGTGATTAAGAAAGGAGCCATGTTTTTAAATGTTAAAGTAATGAAAAAAAACCTGCTGTTCTAGCATTATGTTCAGCTTTTTTTTATGCAACATTTGTATAAAATGTCCACCACAGAATGGCACTAGTGATACAAAAACGTAATTTTATTTTTGTTAGGCTGCAAACTATGTTGTTCCTTTATTTTTCATAAATATGAAACATTTCTTTTAAAAAATATCTTCATAATGCTATAAAATTATTTTTGTTTCTTAGAAATAGGATTGTGTTTCTTTAATTTAATACGACTTACCTATATAGTAAGAGTTGTTGGTTTTGCAGCTCTAGAAAGTTTGTTTTTGTTAGGAACTGGAGAAAATTGTCAGCCTCAGAGGAAAGAAAATTGGTCTGAAAATTCAATCAAGGCTCATGTCTGTAATAAACTGTGACACCATTTAGTATCATTGCAGAACCTAAAACTTAATCCTGCAGGAATTAGTGAAATTTTCAGCTCCGACCAGGAAACTTCTGGAGAAAACAGAGACGGGTATTTGGCCATAAAACAAGAAGAATGTTTGATGATGGAGAACACAGTACCGACTGTGAAGCACGGCGGTGACAGCGTCATTCTGAGGGTTTGTTTCAACGATCGCGGTATTTTAGCATGGCTCAAAGTAGAAGCAGGACAACCTCCAGGTTCAACAACTTCACCTCAGTTTAACAATGGCTGAAATTTGGACATAATTGGAAGTAAAAAGACCATAAAAGACATTAAGTCTGATTATGAAATAGAGAATGAAACCAACAGTAAGCTGCTCGAATGCCTCTAAACCTGAAAGAAAGGTTTAAATAGGTTTAAAGCACTGGTCTGTGTCATTATATCAACTGATTTAAATGCGTTTTAGTGTCAAATATAAGAAGATTGATCATCGAGCCCAGTTCATGGCTGCAGAAAGTGGTTTCTCTGTAACTTTCTAAGGCATCACTTCAAATAGTAGTTAAGGTGTATGTATATATTTGAGCCGGTATGTAAAATTTGGACAAATGTTTAGAAAAAAAAAAATCCCAATTTTTAGAAATCAATCAAAAGAATGGTTAAAATAGGTAATTAGAAGATGTTGCATAAACTTGTGACTGGAGCTGTGTTGTCCTGAGCTCAAACAAGGAAATGTTTAGTAAATGCGATTTATGGTTAAAGCAAAAACCTGAAGTTCCTGGTCACCTTGGTGTTGCTTCCTAACCACCACTTCCATTAAAGCAGCTGCATTCTCTGATTGAACAGAAGAAAAACACATTTCAAAAACACAAAATCTCACCAAGTATTTTTGATCTAGTTTCTAATGCTGATATCTTGGCACATTTGAGATAAGACAAGACTAACTTACAAGTAACTTTTCAGAAGTGCTATTTATAACTGGGACATGACATTTTAACTTATGATATAGGACAAATGTTTTATTCCACCATTTTCATCAATAGGAATCATTTACTTAAAACAACCTCCTATTTATTGCTGAAAAGTTAATTCCGTCTTATTTCTGGCGTACAAAGATATTTTGCATTAGAAAACAGTTTGAAAATACTTGGCGTTTGTGTTTTTTCGGTGCATAATCACCTATCCTAAAAGTGCGTCATAATCTATATACCAAACTAGCCTTCCATTATCTGGCTTCACCCAGGTGACGGGATATTTCTCCAGGTTGTCCTTAACTCGGCTCAGCTGGGTGACCAGCTCATGTTTGCCTTTGCCCATCACCAGCAGAGCGACGGTGCGAGCTCGGTTGATGGCGCTAAAGGTGAGGCTCATTCTCTGATGGGGCTTGATGGGGCTCTCTGTGAGAGCCACCAGACTTCCTCCCGTCTCGTTCAGTTTCCCGCCGGGGAACAGAGAAGCGGTGTGGCCGTCGTATCCGACGCCCAGCAGCACAAAGTGAAAGCTGGAGACGTTGACGAGTTTGTTGATCTCCTTCTCGTACAGCTGGGCTCCTCCGTCCTCCTCCACGCAGAGCCGCTGGTTGAGCTGCACCGGCATGGGGTGGATGTTGTAGTACGGTATCCTCACGTGTTGCAGCAGGTGTTCGTGCATGCTGTGGAAGTTGGAGTCCGCCTCAGTCAGTGGGACGCAGCGCTCGTCCACCATCCAGACGTGCGTGTCTCTCCAGGGGAAGGAGAAGTGGTGCAGGACCAGCCTGCGGAACAGAGCGAGCGGAGTGGAGCCCCCAGAGAGTGCCAGGTGGAAGATCCCGCCCTCCCGCACGGCTGCCTCGGCTGCTTCCTGCATATCTGCGGCCAGCCGCTCCACCAGCTCCTCCGACCAGGCGGACACCATCTCAGCGCTGCGAAACTTCCCTTGCATCACCTGGAAGCTGCTGGCCGACGGCCCTCCCGCCTGATCTGGGCTGATGATCACGGCCTCGCTGTTGAAGCGGATTTCCTTCCCCCTCAGATGGACGTCCAGCATGTCTCCGTTGTCGGCGCCGCCGGGGTAGATCCGGGGGAAGGACGCCCTCAGGGCACTGAGGAGCGGAGTCCAGACTTCCCAGGAGGCCAGCAGGTTTTCAGTGTTGACAAAATTGTTCTTCTGTCCAGCAAAAATGTGATGGATGAGCTCTGCGTATGCTTCCCTTTCTGTTGTCGGAGTTTGCACAAAGTAATCGGAAATGTGCAAACCCAAAACGTCGACGTCTTTGTGCTCCGTCACTTCCTTCCACTCGCCGCCTTTCAGAACTGGTTTGAATAAGTTCTTGCTGACCAGAACCGCTGGATATTTGAGACTGCCGTGGCCGAAGTGGAAAACTATCTGTTTGGGTTTGCAGTGGACGTTGTTATGGCTCTGAAGGCAGAAGACGTCGTTCTTGAAAAGGACGCGCGCGTACCCGACGCGCTCGTCTAGCATCTTCCCAGAGACCAGAAGAACAGGAACGCCTTCGTACTGCGCATCCTCGATGTGGGCCAGAACGGCTGCAACACACGCAGAATTTATATTTACAAATTAAACAAACACAGTAAAAAAAATACAAAGGCTGCGACTAATGACCATTTTAGTAATGGATTATTTTGTTAATTATCTAAAGATTATTTATATAGATAGCCACTATATGCTATATTCAACCACTTAAGCCTTTTTTGTACAATGTTACAAACACATTAAAAGATGCAAGTAAAAAAAGTAATTCAATTCCTTTTTAAAATAGGAAAATAAACATTTTATCGCCTAACACAGCATTCATTTACACAGTATTATGCTGTGGAAATGTCTTCCTTTGGCATGAACAGGAAAAATGGATGAAGCTAAATAAAGAGCAGATCATGTTGGAGGCTCTACAAAAAACCCAAATCACAGACATACAATAAAATAGTTTAGAACAAAGCATTTGTTCAGAGTGGCCTAGTCCAAGCCCGGACTTTAAGTCCGAGAATCTGACCTTTACAGATGCTTCCATCCGAACTCAATCTGAGACATTTTGTTAAGACGACTGGTCCAAAATCTCTCAACCTTCTTGAAATTACAAATCGATTGATTATTTTCCTTCTTCTACATTTGTATGAACCACTTTATGACTCACAAAATACCAGAAAATTACACCGACATTTGAGAGTGTAGCATGTCGAAATGAGAACTTCAAGCAGTGTGATTACCATAAAGTAAAGACAGGAAACATTGCGAAAGAAAGCTGTGTGTTCACCTGCAAACGTTGACGTCAGACTGACGTACTCTTTGGTTTTATTCAGCTCCTGTTGGACCTCGGTTTTGTAGTTCTGGTACTGTCCGACGACCGCCTGATTCTTTCCCAACGGCAGCATGGAGCCGAGGACCTCCCGCTTGTTTCGAAGAACTTCTCCGCTGTTGCTCACATTGGCAGGAAGCTTCATGGTCAGCAGGGTCATGACCTCAGTCAGGTGGTTCTGCAGGACATCTCGGATCACTCCGTACTCGTCGTAGAAGGAAATCCGACCTGAGGCGTCAAAACAAGAGGCAGCATGGAGACATGTTTTCAAAAATGAAATCAGTTATTGGGTTATATTGAAAAACATATAACACAAAATATCTATCAAGTGAAATATCTTATTTGATAAATTAAATTAAAATTAAATACATACATATTTGAGCAAATTCATTACTATGTTTAAATGCTACATATGTTTTAGTAAATGTAATTTTATAGTTTCTGTGCATTATTAATCCATTATGACACACTTTAAACCATCAGTTTAGCTCCACCCACCCACCCTGACAAGCTTGAAAAACAAAACAATTTAACAATATCTAAATAAGTTATATGGAAATATAAACATTTTAAATGAAATGGATGCACAAGTTTGAAAGTTTTCTTAAATATTAATTAAATCATTTTGAATTAAAAATATTTAAAGATATATTTAAGTTTTGAATTATTGGACTCTGGTCCCTTTAATAAATGTAGTGTTGGTCAGAGGTGTTATTCATGACATTTAACTAATTTATCTAACTATAACTATTCTGTATGATTTTCTGTATGATTTTGCAAATACAATAGATACAAATTGTAACTACTTTTTTCAAATATAGTTATCTAACAGACTGACTATATATTCCATGAATATCTATTTAGTAACTTGTTTATGTGTGTTTATGGATTGAGACAGTTTTGACCAAAGTAGGGCTGCAGTGCCTTAATTTTAACAATCTGTAGAGATGAAAACGTTCAATATATTTCATTTTACATTATGCATAAAATCTTCAAAGCAAGATTGAAACCGTCACGATGACCACCTTAACTTCCTTCACATTCAAACATTCACATTTCATATTTTCTGATCCAGAGAATAAAGCACTTTAAGGATATGAACTCTGATGTGACCTTTGACCTCCCTCTCTGAAGCTTCTCTGTATTGGGTATTGTTGAAAGAACAGCAGATGACATGATGGCCCTGTTTATTGTCTTATACAGCCGTTTATGGAGCAATTAGCCTGGGGTGACTGACAAGCCTTAAAGGGGTAAAGGTGCACAACCTCCAGAGTTGGTTAATGTTTAGTACTTTTCTAAAAGCAGCAAAGACTTTTACACTAAATGACATTTATTTCAGGATAGGAGCTGATGAAAGAACTAAATAAGTTTCTTAAAGATGTCTATGTCATTTATAGACCCTTTGTTGCAATATTCTCCCACTAAAAACTGTAGAAAAAAATCCACATAAGAAGAAATGACATTAAAAGAGAATTGTTTACAAAATATCTTCATTTTCCAGAGTCCTTTGTTCTCTTCTATTCTCTGCACATGTTTCCTGCAGAATTTAGGTTTTGAGACCAAGATGAACCATTTTTGTGTTACTTTGGCCTTATATTTTGGATCATTATTATATTTAAAGACTAAATGAGGAGGTATTGTTGTTTTCTTTGTAGCGACAAACAGCTTTTATTGGAAACGTTCTGTTATTTCCAAGAGTTCATGATGCCACGTACCTATATTTATACAATGAGAGAAGAATATGTCATGGATTCTTGATTAAAGTTCCTAGACACGCTAATTAACTTAAAAATTAAAGTGTACATTAAAATTGTTCTATTGTATACATTGTAAGGGTTGTTAATACACTGATGGTTTTGTTAGAAAATATTTCTAAACATGGATTTATTCCCCCTGACTCGGTTAACTCAGTTTATCTAAATGTTTCAGTGTAATCCAAACATTTTGAATTTATCTGGCCAGCAGTGAGCGTGAAGATGTGTAAAAACAAGATGGAGGAAACCTTTAATCACCTTTAACATCCAGAGTCTCCTTCAAAACGATCTCTATCCTCTCAATGTGATGCCTGTTCCAGATGGGGTCCAAAAACTTTCTGTTCTCCATCCTGAATGGAAGTATCTTTGACACCACCTTTTTTCATGAAAAGAAGAATAAAAAAATGTAATTAAACATATAAATTGCCAGGAGGGACAGTAACATGGTCTGATGGATCTTTTCTCACCTGCTTCCCTAAGTAGTGGTCGATTCTGTACATCTCTTCATCCTTCAATGCACCCAGCAGCTCGGTCGCCAACACCTGAGCACTGAGGTAGTCGTGTCCGAACGGTTTCTCGAGGACGACCCTCAGCCAGGTCCCGCCGGCCGGCCTGCAGCTGCTGTTGATCTTCTCCGCAACACCTGCGTACGCGAAAGCCGGGACCGAGAGGTAAAAGAGGCGTCCGGCCTCCGTCATTCCCTCCTGCTGGAGCTGCTGCTCGATGTGCCGGGCCAGCTCCTGGTAGTCCTCCAGAGTCTTCAGCTGCCGATACTGCGAGAGCCGCAGGAACTGGTCCTTCAGGATGGCGCAGCGGTCCTGAGAAACGTCCTTGGAGCAGGTGACCGCCTTCAGGATCTCAAAGAGGACCGGCGTGGCCTGTTCAGACGGGGACAAGCCTCCCCCGTAGAAAGAAAAGGTGTTTCCGCCACTGACCTGGCTCACATACAGCTGAAAGAATCCCTGCCACAAATATTTCCTCGCCAGGTCTCCAGTTCCTCCGACTACAACCACAGAAACATGGCCAGCTTTCTGAGCCCGCGTTCCCTCCTCGCCGTATCCTGCGCCAGCACACAGAGCGACGAGGAGCAGTGAGACGGCTAAAGACATTTTCTAGTCTCAACACTCCAAAAGTCCTGTATGGACACAGAAGAGCAAAATTATCAATGTTTTAATCCAACCCAAATATTTAGGGATAGGGTGAAATGACAAGGTTGAACTGCATTAATAAAAATAAAAATGTACACATTGTTATTGTACATATTAGTGCAACAAATCTAATTTCTCAAGCGAAATTTAAACATAGCAGAGATACAAAAAAAATGTAAAAACCATAAACGTTTCCATCTGCAGTGACAGAACAGATCATTTACTTAAGGTCGGCGTTTCTTGTTCGTTCTTTGTTCCTCTAGGCTCTAGAGGCATCGATCCAGACTGGTGTGCAGCAACACAAGCCAGGGATGTGGACTTTTGCTCTTTGCTCAGGGGCGTTGAGCTTCCAGTCTGAGAGCTGGACTAGTTGGGAATTCTGGGAAAATCCTGCCCACTTACTGATGATTTTGCAAGGGATAAAAGCCCTCTATTGAGAAAGACAGAAAAACTTAAACAAAATGGATCTTTTGATGAAAATGGGAAAAGGCGGATGGTCGAGCGGCTTGAATCTTCAATATATTAAATCATCCTATTCCACACTTGAAGAGATTATATGAAAAAAAGTTATTGGTCAGTAGATTATTATTGATTTAGTTGAAGACAACGGATCAAAATGTTGAATGGTTCACATGTTACACCAATATTAGTCGATTCTTCTATGTCTGAATTAATGTACAATAGTTAACAGTTTTTAATTAACTGGAAATATAACATAAGTAAATAAAAAACTGGTGCCTTACGTATTTTTTTAATGGATAACGGCTTCAATTCTTGATTTTAAGAAAGCAAAATACTCCTTAGTCATTCATTTTTATTTTTTCTGATATTTTGAAAAGAATATTCAGCTCACAATGTTGGTTTGGCTGTTGTCTATTTACTCCACTTATAAGGCCCCATTTAAATGTTTATGTTTAAAGAGCAATCACTCCAAATCAGGTTTTTTGGAGGTAAAAGAATTCTTATATTTTATATTTAGTCTAATATTTTCTAATTAGAAATAATAAAAAGAAAGGTTAGAGTTGTTGCATTGCTTAAACTAATTGGAATATAATACAAACAGAAAGAGATGAAAAGCACAAATATTGAAAAAGCCATTTATATTTAAATCAAAATTTGATTATTGAAATCTAATAACATTTTTGATTTTAATTCATTTTTTTTCCACTGGGAGAACGAGATATGAGAACATGATTGTAAAATTTTGCAGCTTACATAATTTAGCTGAGTAAATGAAAACACCTGCATTTTCATCATTTCAGAGTAAAAATGATTTAATTTCCACAATCAAGGGAGACTGAACATTGCAAAAAGTGACTAAAACACAGGATGATGAAGATGACTTTATGAGCAACATCTGGACTCCCAGCTGCTGATCGTAATGTTTGCACTGTGGCAATGCAAACGGCAAAGGCCAAACTGCATCAGCAGCTACAAAATACCAGCTTTCCAAATGCAAAAATACTAAATGTAGCCCAGACAACTAAAAATGACCAAACTATTTTACTGCTTTCCACTAGAAAATGTCTTAAACATATAAGCTTCTGATTTAGCCTATTACTTCCTCAGTCTCAGTCTGCGAGCAAAAATAAAATAGAGAGAGAGAGAAAAAAAAAAGACACGTGCAACATTTGGAGCACAGATCGATTATTAATATTATTATTATTATTATTATTATTATTATGGTGAACTGGAGAGCTCCTGCATCAACAACCTGATGCGTCCTGGGTGCACAAAGGAGAGTCATCGCAGATCCTTCCTACCACCACTGCTTCCAGCAGTTTCAGACTCATTTAAAGTTTACATCCCAGCTGGCATTTGCATAGTTTCTCCACAGTAGAACTTTAAATTACATTTCTATTCCTCCTAAAATTGCTGCAAAATAAAGAAAAATTATCAAAAAGGACACATTCTTATTCTGGTGCCGTTCCTACTTTTAATATTTCCTCTGTCCCCGTCACGGAGTACAGTCATAATATTCAATAAGTTAGAATACGCATTTTTAGTTTGAATTTTCATTTCATGAGAGTAGATTTTCACAATTCACACAAATAAATGATTGAAAACATCTGTCTGAATGTAATTAATCTGCATAATGCGTTTCACTTAGTAAATCCTGTGACTGAAACAATTACCTTCTTTAATTTTTTATTTATTTAATATGACTGTTTTGGGATTTTGTTTGTAAGAGCTATGCATTCAGATATAGCTTCAGCATTGATACACATTTTCTCTATTGACTAGAACTAATAAATGACATGCAACACGCTGCAGCGAACAACGAAGCCCTCAGTAAAGTACATCATGTTCATAAACTCAAATGGTTGAGTTTAATATTTACAGTGCAGTAATGTTTTATTACATCACAAATGCTGGTTTCAAAACAATCTGTGTGTGTTCTAAAAAGGGTCATTGAACAGTAATTTACATTGCCTGGCTCCTGCACAGTATATGCAGAGTAGAGGCAATAAAATGATATTAAGAACTGGTATCATTTTATATTCTTCTTCCATGCACACTCCCTAAACACAAATATTCTGGAAAAACAAACATCCTGAAGGAAACATAATTTAAGCTTGCATAATTTTCAGAAGTCCTTAAAGAAAACATATACACAGCATTACTATTCAATGTCTTTTCCTCGTCCCTATTGGCAACACAGCCGGAGTTTATTGTTGAAATTTTAGTTGATTTTAGTTGATTCAAATTTCCCATTTCTTATATTTTACAAAACCAACTGATTTTATATGTGAAATGGTATAATTGGCCCACATAAAATCCATTTTAATAAAAAATGGTTGAATATGTTATAGCCCAATTTCAGAATATTTAATTTAGAAAGAGGATGAAACTAGTTTTATCTCAAAGCAGAATATTTCCTGTTCCTGTTTTAGTGATGAACATATCATAATCTGCAGAACCAAGATCTTTTTGTGAAATATTCTAACTACCGTACTGGTAAATTTTGAAAGACGGATTTGGGGGAATATTGGATCAGAAATGTTAATGTTATTAATTGGGAGAGATCTGCACTGCGTTAATTTAAAATCATATCTGGTCTTGGAATTTAAAATATTTTAATGCCATTTCCCCACTATATTGTTTGTTTTTACATATACCCCTCCAGAACATACGCGTGCAAGTTTTTAAAATATATATTTAAGTAAGTAAACAAATATTTGTTTAATAGGTTACTCTTAACTGAATGCAAAGCTGTAGTCAGTGTTTCTAAACAATGACAAAGTGTTGGAGTTTGCCCCCCACATTAACACACACACCGTGTATTGATGTCCGATATCGCTCACGTTGTGTCAAATTTGGTGCCCCGGTTACCTGTACTCTTCTCCTGCTACCCCGACAATCTCGTTCAGCTCCGGCTAAACACCATTAAACATCTGGAGACTAGTTCTCGGTCCATCCCTTGTAGCTACATTTGCAATGAATAAATGTCACCAAACTGCTACAAGTAACGCGAAATAAACACTACACGAACAGCTGCTGCTTCAAAGTACAAACACGTTAACAAAGGTAGCAACAAATAGGACTTACAACGCTTACGGAAACAAGTGGCCAAGGTATAAACTTGCTCATCGATATTACATCCTCAAAGCTGTTTGTTCATGTGGCAAAAGACAAACATTTACTGCTGAAAAACACGTTGGTCACTCGATTCCACCTGCTAGCTGTCAAACTGCACTTCCGCTGCTAACACAACGCTGTTGCTGCTTGTGGTCTCATGTAAAAATCGACAGAAAGTGATGATAACTCTTCGCCGTAAATAAATATGTATAAACGGGACATACAAGCTACATAAAAGCGAAACAACGAACCTGCACTGAGCTGCCTACAACTCCATCAAAGGACGCTTCCTGTCCCGGTCACGTGATCTACGCTGGTTTTAGTTCCACGCGACGGTGTTTTGAAGCAATAGTTCTTCCTGAAGCTCCTCTCCGTTTTTCTACCCAGGTTTAAATACATACAGATTATTGATAAAAACAACTAGTAAGGAGCTGTTTAGTTTCCATTTGGACTCAATAAAGTATTTCGAATTTGAATTTACCTTGCAGCAAGAAAGTCTTGGCTTTGAATCCAAGCTGACTGTGTGGTTGTTTGGTCTCTCTTAATCAGGGTGTCATCAATGAGGTCTTTATAGGGCAGATTGTTAGAGAATCTGCCCTTTCTACAACTGGTTTGTTCAAATAGTTTAATATTTGAGCAAACTATTCATCTGTTCAAATCTATTACCATTTGATTTGAACTTTTTGAAGTTACATAATTTAGCTGAAATTAAGTTTTATTTGAAAACTAGTTTCAAATAAATGTATGGAAGAGGACTAGGGCCACTGAAAGAAAAAAAAAATCTGATAAATTAGTTGTATTACCCCCCTCTCCTCCCACAGTCAAGGTGCAACAGTCTGAATGGACTAGAGCTTAGAATTTTGGTCTAGATCATGAGATCTATAGTATTGTCTTGCTGTTCAATATGGGAAACATCTTGATCATGCAGAGCCCTGAAAGTCATAATCAGGTTTTTTAAATGTATTCTAAAATTAATTGGTAGTGATTCAATTAAACAATAAAAAATTCAGGAGTCATAATTGCTTTTCTCAGCTGTTTTTACTGTTTATAATATGACTGCGCTTCCACTTGCTGTGTTGTTAAACTAATAGCGCCCTCTTTTGGTCATTGAGTGATACTGCTACTTTTCACAGCCGTCCTCTTGTTGCATCTAAAACCATTGATCCTATTAGCTCAACATACTAAATATAACAACTCTCTTACATAGTAAACAACTTTACTTTAAAAAGTGAAAAGAAAACGAAAACTGATGAGGAGCAGCTGACTTTTGATGGATAAATATCAGCTTCTGTTCGACCTGCATTGTTCAGCTGTCTCCTAGCGTCCCTCAGAGAAATCATGTGTCCCTTTTGGCTCAGTAATGATCTTATTGTTGTGGACCACACTGCAGGTTGTTGTCTGTGGTCCTGCTCTTTTATTCCTCTCAACAGATGTGGCCGTCAGAGCACTCTTGACCCAGCTGTTCAATGTTTCATAGCTACTTAGTGTCTCACTTTCTGAAAACTAGACTCAAAATGCTATTTTTATACCCTCTCGCTCCTCGGAGAACTTGGTTGTTTATATTTCTTGTAGGATAACTTGCAGCATTTCAGATAAAAGGTTGGAGAAGCATTCAAGAGGTGTGACAGATAAGAGAAGTGGTCAGAAAAACAAACTGTTGCCTCTCAGACAGCTGTAATGCCTGTGATCAAGCCCTCCCAAGTTGGCCAGCCTCTGTGAAATGTAAACAGTAAACAGGATGGAGCATCCTGTGTTTGTGTGTGTGTGTGTCGTGCAGTCTGGCTGTTATTGTGGAGGTGATGGCTGGAGACGGCCTAAGAGAGAATAAGCCCCAGCAGAGCCAGCTGTCACTGCCATAACCTCAGACACGGAGAGACTTCAGGACGTCTCCACCCCCCCGTCCCCAATCATTCTCCACAGCTCACATCCCCCCCGGCTTCCTTCCTCCCCTTTGTTAAGCCTGCGGGGCAGACTTCGTCAAGCTGAGCACACAAATGAATGCATATGAATGTGTGCTGTCATCTTTATTAGGCTGCTTTGCCAACACTCATTAGAATTAACACGGCTCTTTACTAAAGCCAGTTTCACTCTCAGTCCTCACCCCCAGTCCTCATTTGCCAGACGAGGAGGATTATAGTGACTGCAGTTTGGGATAAATTTGAATACACAACCTGTTGCATGCTAATAAGTGAGCATAACACACAGGAATGATTGACAGGCCCATTTTTAAATGGCTCACAGGACCTGCAGTAATTTTAAGCTCTAGTTATTTGATATACACAATGCACTTTGAGAGTATTTATACCCCTCGATCTTTTCTACTTTATAGTTTGTGAGAACTACGAACTTCATTGTATTGCCTTGCATTCTGAGTGATAGATCAACACAAATCAGTGCCTGATTGTGACTTGGAAGGAAAACAAAATGGTTTACTTCTTTTGTTTTCCTTTCTTTCTTTTTTTTCCACAAAAAAGTTCTTCTACTCTCATTTGATTTTCTCTGATACTCCTGAATAAAACCCAGTGGAGCTACTGGTCTTTACAAACCACCGTTTAAAACTTTTTTCCGGTGTTGTTTAATCTTAGTATAATTCCAGTTTTTTTTTAGAACATTGGTAAACAAACAAAATCATGAAGACACAGCAGATTCAATTTTAATTTAATTTGATTTAGTTTATTTATTTAGCACATGTCATTTCAAGGCACTATGCAAAAATAGTAATTTCAATCAATATTACATTCCAAGAATCAAGCAGTTCATTATACAAATTAGATTTAAATGGTTTGTTGAATGTAATTTGAACTTCCCATGCATTGTGTTGTTAACATTACAACAATCCCTTACACCAGTGGTCCCCAAACTACGGCCGGATCCGGCCCGCCTCCACATTTGGTCCGGCCCCCTGAACAATACCAGAGAGCATTTTGATTTTTTTCCATATACATATAAGCCGCTACTTTTTTTCCTAAACTTTGAACCATGTGGCTTATAGTCCGGTACGACTTATATGTGGATTTTTCTTCAACCACCAGGGGGCTCTTTAGCAGGAAGTGAATCATTGGAAGTCAAAATTGGAAATAAAAGAAGAAATTGGCCATTAAAACGGAATTAGGTTTTAATAGGGAATTGAAATTTGAAAATGTTGTTGATCATTTAAATAATATTGAGGGGAAAAAGAAGATTTTTTGTTTTTTTAAATAATACTGGGATCATTATGAGAATTTGAGGCATAAATATTAGGATCCAATAGATGGCAGTAGTGCAACAATAATGGATGCAAGCTGCCGTTGAGATCTAAAGAAGAAGAAGAAGAAGAAGAAGAAGCGCCCATTTTCATTTAGCACATGCTAGTATGCAGACACGAAGGATCAGCACTTTTACTGTTACAGTTACCGTTCGGAAACTATCGTAATCAGTTCAGTTAAATCTAAATTTGGCAACTTTTTCTTTTTCCACCATAATAAATGTGTTATTCAGTCAACCTGTTATGACTCAAATGTTGGGTGTCTGCGCCCCTCTGCTGGAGCGGAAGAGAATATCTGCGGCTTATAGTCCGGAAAATACGGTATTTATTTCATAAATAGTGTTATTTCCTGGATTTTTTCTGTGAAGAACTCAGAGAGGGTTATTTGATTGTGCTTTCTGGAAAACAATATTTTTTTTACATTTAGGCACTCCTGCAAATGTCACACTTTTTCTGTTACAAACTGACTCAGGCCCCCAGCAGAGAAGGGAAAAGTTATGTGGCCCTCACAGGAAAAAGTTTGGGGACCCCTGGCTTACACTGAGCATGCATGTAGCAACAGCGGAGAGGGAAAACTCACCTTTACCAGGAAGAAACCAGCAACAGAGCCAGATTCAGTACGAGCGGCGGTCTGCCACGACTGAGGATTGAGAAGGCAGCAAATACACAAGAAAGAAACAGAAGAACTGATAGGAGAACCTTCTGTGGTAATGAAAAGTAAAACATTAATAGCAGCAGAGGGTGAATGTTTAGTTGTTGGCAGCATTATCTCAGCTGATCAGCTTCTCCTGGAAGGCAACTCAGCCAATCAGAAAACTGAAGAAAAAAACAAAACGTAGAGAAAACGTAGAGTTAGCAGAGGAAATAACAGTAAATAATGCAAATTGGAGAGTTGCAGACAGTTCAGTAGTGGAAAAGTCTAAATCAGACTTTGGTTTTAAAACCATAAACCAAAGCTTTGTATGTCTCACAGAACATGGTTAAATATCCCATCCAAAAATAGAAAGATTATGGCACAATTGCAAACCTACAAAGGCACGACTCTCCATCTACTGTAAGCAAATACAACATCCATCAGAGAAGTAGCCACTGATTTAGTTTATAAGTCACCGAACGGCTTACCACCAAAATACATTAAAGATCTGCTGTTGTTGTATCAACCTTCCAGACCTTTCAGGTCTTCAGGTTCTGGTTCTGGTGTGCGCTGCGTCCGCAGAACCGAACATGGAGAAGCAGCATTCAGCTTCTATGCACCACAAATCTGGAACAATCTTCTGGAAAATTGTAAAACAGCTGAAACACTGAGACTAAAACCAGCTGTTTAGAGTTGCTTTTGAAACAGTATAAATTAAACATTAACATTTAGATGTGTAACAATGGCACTTGACAATTGTTGACTGTTGTACAGCTTTGTGTTTTGTGTGTGTGTGTGTGTGTGTGTGTGCGTGTGTGTGTGTGTGTGTGTGTGTGTATTTATGATGTAAAGTACTTTGAGCTGCCTTGTTGCTGAAATGTGCCATACAAATAAACTTGATTGACTGATTGATTGAGCAGCATACAATTAGTCAGTCTGGGAATCTGTTCTTAATGAAATTGTGGCAATAAAAAGCTGACTTTTGAAACTCATAGGAAGGAATGTTTGCAGTTTCCTACATGTGAAACACAGCAAATATGTGAGAAAATGTTTTGTGTACATGCAAAGCTTCACATAAAGCATGGTGATGGCAGCATCATTCTGTGGGGATGGCATTCTTCCTCAAGGAGAGGGAAGCTAGTTGACAGGATGATGGCTGCATTAAAACAAAGGGAAATTTTAAAAGAAAGCCTATTAGAAGCTGTAAAAGACCAAAGATTGGGACAGGTTTAATTTTCAGCAGCAAAACAACCCTAAATTTAGACTAACATCAAAGCATATTCACATCAAAATCCAGACCTAAATCTAACTGAAACTGAGGAACTAGGAAGTAAACTATACAGAACTAGACTTCTGTGGAAATTGAAATCCATTGACATCTGACTAAGATTCCTCTATTTTGCAAACAGGAATGATTAGAGATTCCCATCTGCACATGTGCAAACATGGTAGAGACATAAGGCAGAACAAGCTGCAGCTGTTGTTGAAGAGAAAAGATGTTCTGTAAAGTATTGACTCAGAGTTAAAAACAAATACTCTTTATACTTTTGACTTTTTAATATGAAAAGAAAAAATCTGAAAAGCATCCCGTAAAAGTCCAGCAATGCAGGTGGAAGTTTGCAGTTGTGACAAAATGTGAAAAATCCATATTTAATTTAAAAATGACTGTGGCTGTAATGATGGTCTTACATTTCAAAGCATCTTGAGTTTGCCGTCATGCTACAGGACCTTTTGCGTTCGTCTGCCGCTGCTCGTTGGTTTAGGTCAGTGTAATTGCGGGCAGCGTTGACTAATCGGGACCAGACCGATGTTCCCTGTGAGTAACTTCCTGGCTTTCTAACCACATTCTCACAGTTCTTCTGTTCATGATACAAAACTTGTCAGAACGTGCTGTTTGCTTTGTTTCCGAGTGCTCTCCCGCACACGGGGGAGCCTTTATAGACAAGAGACACCCGCCCTGAGCTTCAGCTGAAGGAGGCAGTGTTTTCAGCGGTGGCATGAGGACTTTTCAAAGGGAAATGACTCAAGACATGAAGGGGGGGAAAAAAAAACATGCAGGCTTTTCTACAAAGGGTAGACAAGAGAGTAAAGGATAAAGAAACGACTACAGGATCCATTCAATGTTTGCAGGGATGAAAGAATGTTGCTTTTGTTGTGTTGTCATTAGAGCAGAGGTTTTCTGCATACTTCTTTCATGTCGATGAAATTTCCATCCAGTGTGATGCCCAGTCATGTCTAAAACACCAAGGGTGGTGAACAGAGGTATGTCATTGTAGTCGCCCAGCAGGGATATCTCCTGGATTTGTCAGCACATAGTTTTGTTGTTGTTTTCTTTTCACAGATCATGCTTTGTGTGGTTTCTGTTATCAGATGTGGGATTGCACAATGTTCTGTGGTTTGAAAGCCTTTATATTTTGTAGGATCATGAGATCTCCTTTAAAACTCATGAGGATTAACTCCAAAGCTTTAATGACTCCTTTAATGTGGGGGAAAACCTCAGAAACAGGACTTATAACTGATTTAAAGGCAAATTATTGATCTGTTTCTTTAATTAGATGTTATTTTGTAAAGAATATGTTCAGTTTGTGTGTCAATTTGTGACACAATTAAGATGAAAAGTTTACATCCACTTGTTTTAAAGGGTGAAGTTATGGATGTGAAATTATGGATTTTCTGTATATTTTTACTAATCCATGCAGCCAAAATGATGTATACTTCCTCAAAATTACATATACCCTTACAAACGATTGATTAGATGTGGTTTAGCAAAATAATGTTTTTCTTTTTTAAAGAACACAAATTTCAACCACAGTCGGAATATTTCCAGTATAGCTGATGTCAGTATGTCTCTTTAGTCTTATTTCTATCTGCTTTATCCATTACAAAACCAGTCCTGATGTGATCTTTGTCCTGTTTGACATTCATTTGAGTCAATTTTCAATCATCTAGCGGATGATTATTTTAGACCAAGTTGAAGAATTTGGTCTTCTTCTATCATTCCACCCATATTGTGCAACTCATCATTACCTCTTATAGTTAAACGTGATGTTACCACCCACATGCTTGGTCAGGTCTTTGGTGTGAAAGTCTCACCTTGTCTCGTCTGAGCATACAAAAGCATGTAAATGTTGTGGTGAAACCACGTTTGCCTTGTCTGACCCTGAAACTCTTCCCCAAAGTGAGTCAGAGACAGAAGGTGTCCATTATAGAGCTGGAGCTTATTATTTGGTCTATGCTCTCTCCATTCATTTTACTAGTGCTGTGACAACTTCCACGCAGTCTTCATTGGATTAACATTTTGTGGATTGGCCTTGAAGCATTCCAACCAGCTTGCTTTACTTGAAAGGTTGGGTCAAATAGCTGGAATTTGGATATAATTGGATGTTTCAACTCGTCTAGAAACAAACTTCCTGTCTTGGAATGGATGGAATAGGCTTCTGGAACGACCCCAGATAAGAATTATTCCTGAAGCTTGAGGATGTCAGCAAAAGAACGTAACACCCAAGTAAATTTTAGTGGTGGTGTGTGTATATTTCAGCATGTCTGAATAATTTTACCACTTTGTGACTTGAGAAAATCCAAAATAAACATATTGAACTTTTGAAATTCACAGAAGTTTGTTGTTGTATGATAGTCTGAAAAAAAGAATGATTCAAATGAATGTTATAAGCCCAAAACTGAGGTAAATAAACTTTTCACCAGAACTGTACATCTGGAGTTTTCCAGTCTTTGTTTTTTCTTTTATTTATTTTTTGATGTTTAGCTTAAATTTGACCTAATTTCTTTTGCATCTGCAGTTTTTTCTGTTAAGATATGGACTTGGCACTCAAAGTTTATGTGGTATGGATTGCATTGGACATGAAATTTTCTGAATTTGTCTATCATTACAATGTCTCCACCAGCTTTTTGTGAGCTTTTGCATCTTAGCCACCAAAAATATACAGCTGTTTAGGGCATTAAGGGCAGTTAGAGACTTACGAAGGGGCCAAATATAATACTGGCAAGCTGTGAATGGATACATGCCACTTGAAATATAATATTACACTAAGTAAACTAATGAATTTGTGAGGTTGCAAATAAAAATGACGTTAAACAGCTTTGTGCCTGTTTGCTTTTTTGGGGTGAAATCTTGCAATGATGTAATGAGGATCCATGTTCATATTCACATGATAACCAAACATGTGAATCCATCGTCTCTCAACAAGGTTTGTCAGGTTTCTCGCTGTGAGTTGTGGAAAGCAGCTGGTAGATCTCATGCTTGCGATGCACAGAAACTCCCTGGTGTTTTCTACAGCGTTCCATCTCCATCTTTGCTGATGCTACAGGAACAGAGGAGTTTAAGGGGAGGTGCGTGGGGTGGGGAACCAGGTCTGAATGACATGGCGTTGCTGCATCGGCCGTTGCTCGCTGACCCACAAAATGCAGGCCCAACCCCCTGTGTGAAGAACTTTTGTGCTGTCATCACCCTCAGAAGCCCGGCAATGAGAGACGGACAGAGGGAGGGGGCGAGGCAGCAGTCCACACTCTGCAGCAGGACACATGCTATGTTAGGTAAATGAAAAGGAGCTTGTATTGTAATGAAAAGCATTTGCATACTTGTGCGTTAGAGAGGGTGTTAACCTTTGACACCCTCGAGGACAGGATGACAACGGGAAGCACTTCTCAGAGCCCGAGCACCGACACTTGAAAGCGGCACCTAAACGCACGTAAACGTGTTTTCAAAAACTAGTGAAGAGTGAAGGAAAAGGGCAATGTGAGTGCTTGGGATGGACGTTTCCTTCAAGTGTTGGTCTGCACTCAAACGAATGTGGATTGTGTAATTGATTGGTAAGAGATACGTAGGTGTTAAAGGAGTGCAGTTGCATTTTTCTTATCCTCTTTAGGGGAGTTTTATTACAAAAGTTCAGTCACTTAAGAGGTGCTTTGAGCAGAGTATTTGGTTAAGTTTAAACTGACAGAGTAAGAGAGCAGATTAAAATACGAAAAAATAACATTGAACTCCTTTTAACTTTGCCACAAATCAAATTATTTTCACAAAACATATTCGCCTCTGATAGAACACAGTACAAAATGTACAGCTAACATGAGTTTTGACTTAAACTGCATTTAATTTTGAAAGTAATTAAAGCGTCAGATCGTTTTTCTTTCCCTACAAGGTCAGAAAGTCATAATTCAACCCACACTTAACTTGTTAATCTGCTTCTTTTTACCAGCATCTTCCATTCTCTCTGTTGTGTGATTAATGCCTGTGTTTAGTAGCGTCGGACAAGACAATGTTCGACCCTTCAGCTGATTTTTTTGGGTGACTCTTTGTCTGGATGCTCTCTGCTGCCCCCTCCACCTCAGTTTGTCTCACTCTTCATTTCTGCTGCTCTCAGCCTGAGGGGGCTCTTCTCTCCAAGTGCACGCCGCTCCACAGAGGAGACTTGACTCTGACATTCCTGCAGATAACAGTTGCTAGGTGACGCCATTGTTGGGTTTTTCTTTGTGGCCTCATATTCATACCCAAATCCTAAACTTCTTTTTGAGGAACGTCTCATTAGTAGTCATATATTCATACCAGACCACCCCCCCACTTGACCCCTCCTTTACCAGCCGTGGGAAAGACAAGACCTGGACAAGTTGTGGAGGATTCAGGCAATTACTTGAGAGATGAGAGATGCCTAAATACTGATAAATTTAGGCATAAAGTAATATTTTAACCTTATCAACATGTTAACGCCCAGATGACTCCTGACTTGAATCTGATGAGGAATATTTCAAGGGAGCTAAAGATTAGGGTGATGGTAATACTACCCTCCAGCCTCAACTGCTCAACTCATCAGCAAAAACAGATTGATAAAATATCAGTGGAAGCTTTAATTAAAGACCACTTAAAATGATCAGTTTCTCTAATTTTACTTTTTATAGGTATATGTTTGAGTAAAATGAACATTGTTCTTTTATTCTATGAACTACTGACAACATGCCTCTGAAATTCCAAACAAAAAATGTTGAAGAAAATGAGAAATGGTCAAAATAAGGGGAAAAATGCAATCCTTTCAGACCTCAAATAATGCAAAGAAAACAGCTTCTTATTCATTTAGAAACAACAATACTGATGTTTTAATTCAGAATGACCAGGAGGTTTCAATGGGGTTCTTCATTTTTTCCAGAATTGCCTCTATTTATATATTAATATGAATATAATATAGTTAAATAAATTACATCTATAGTTATTTTCTTACATTGTGAGCCATGTGGTGTTCTCATCAGCTCTCGTTTTATTGTCCTGAGGACATTTTTATTTCACGAATTAGTTTATGGCTGATACATTCCTGGAGCAATTAAAAAAGGATCAACTTCTCCTGAATGAAACAGCTGCTTGGCTCCGCCCTCACATGTCCATATTTGGAGCACTTCCACATTCCACGGCCCGGTGGGCGGAGCTATGACGCCACCTGTTTCTGAATGGGCCGTGAGGCTCCAGCTCAGCCAGCCGGTGTGGACAAAGTTTTCAGGGACCGGAGACGGTGGGACTGGCGGAGAGTAGCACACGAGTTCGGGATACACGGCTTTTTAAAAGTTGTGTGGAAACATGGGGCTGCCTCGGGTCAACCTTTTCTTCTTTCTATTTATTATTCGGGTTTTAATCAGCCTTCAGTCAAAAGAACGTAAGTACTTTTTAAATCACGTTGTATAGAAAAGTAGTTTAATGGCTTTTCACTGGACCGCACCTTATGAGTCAGGAGGCTGGAATTTAAAGTTATGCTTCCGATTTAGCTCTATTGTTTTCCAGTAGCAGCGTAAACTATTCTTGCTTTTAGATTTTTTTATTTAAACTTTTATTTTGTTTTCTGTATTTGTTTTTACTTTATCCTTAGCCAAAAATAATCCAGAGCAGCGTGTTTTGAGTTCTTCTGTTAATTTATTGAACTTGCAGTTGCAGTAAAACCGAATCATTATAAAAATACTTTGATTATCGCTTTTTTAAATAACTCCATCCGTCTTTTTTTTTAATTGAATCGGCGTCTGCCTCTGGAGCTGCTGAAGGGGGGCACCTGTTTCCTGATTTAACATGTCACACTTTTTTTTGTTTTTTGTTTCAATCGGGTCACGCAGATTCATGTATTTCCCCGCTTCATGGTCGTTTAAAAGCCCACGCCTTTCTCAGACACTATTAAATCTTGCACCCTGAGCCCTGGAGGACACGGTCCCTGAAAATCTGAATCAGACCGACATGGCTGATTAAAACGTCAGAGCGAGGCATGTGCCCCCCATAAAACAGCTTCCCCACCCTCACATCAAAGCCGAGAGTTTTTCTTAACAGCTCAATAGTTTATATCTAAACCTTGAATTGTCCAAAGGGGATTTCTGTGCTTACTTATGTATATATTATACTGTAATACAACTCAGAGACGGTGCATTGTTCAAATGGACCCAAGAAGAACTTAATTTGGGGTTTCCTTCCAGTTCAGAATCTGAAGTTTCTGTGTTTTATAGATTATTTTAAACTAATGACACCCCAAATCAGTTTCCAAGAAAACTTAAATAGAATGAAATTTAAAGTAGACTTGTTACAGCTCTAGCTTAAATTATACATTATCTTTACTCCACACGTTAGCAGCAAGATAAACCGTCACCGATACCGTCCACAAGGAAGCAAACCACAAAAGGCCATTGCTAAAGGAGCTGCTCTTACTCTATCCAAGCATGGAAATGGAAAGTTGAGTGGATGGAAAAAGTGTGACTGTGGCATTCTTGTCTTCTGAGAAAGTGAACATGTTTTTTTTTTCTCACATGTAACTCTAAATTAAGAACCAAATTAAAAGTTTATATATGACCACTTTTCAGCTGAATTACTGAAATAACTACATTATTTCATAAAATTGTAATTTATTGAGATTTTTTTTTTTTTTACAATTCCTTTGAGAGCTGTTTTCTCTTTTAAATTAGACCCATTCACATTTAAAGCAAATTTGTACTTTAATTTATTCTGATGAACAAATTTAAAACTTAACTGCTTAACTAAAGTGTGTAATTGTTATTCTTAATCTCACATGCTACTATTTTATTTTTTTTATTTCATCTATACTTAAGTGAATTTTATAACGTTTGTTTGTCCAATAGTTGTCTGCCCTTTTTTAGTTTTAGTCAGTGTGCCTTTTGGGGAGTTCTCCCTCACAAAAAGCGATTTTCTCTCAAGGTCCCTGCTGGTAAAATAATGGTTACATAAATTAAATAAAACAGGACAGTCGTGTCACGGCTTTATGTCGGTGAGTCAGACGTTATCAGTTGAGCGAGAACTGGCTGTAACTAAGTCATATATTTCTGTTTGTCCCTGCAGATGTGTTGCTAGATATGAAAGCTTCTGGGTCAGAGTTGGGATGGTTGACGTCGCCGAATGAGAACGGGGTGAGTTTTTATGCTTCCACAGGCACTTTCAGGATTCCAGATCCACGACTTGAAACCTGACGACTTCTGTGAAAGTTTGGTGTAAAACCTGCCTGGTGACAATGACAGAGGCCTTCCTCCTGCTCATTTAGCTCCACTAAAAAAGCTCTCTGGGAGAGATGGAATGAACGGCAGCTCGATGAGGTTTGGCAGAGCGCAGCTTGTCTTGTGTTAATGTTACCCTTTCATAAAGAGCTTATGAATGCCGTTAAAATGTCAGGGTTCAACCTACATTTACATTTACTCTACCAAAGTGCGTTTTACAGGGCTACAGTGGATTACTCTTTATGTCCAAACCATAAAGCTAAATTTTCTCTCCTTCTATAAGCAGAGATAACACTCTGAAGAGATATAGAAAGACGTTACAGAGAGAGAGAGGAAAAAAAAAGTCTCATCCAGATGTACAGAGCCATCTTTCCCATCTCTATCTATAGTTCAGTGGCTTTCCATCCAAAATAAGAAACAGGATATGGCCATTTCCAGAGCGTGGTCTGTGTTTCTTGTTGCACTCAAAGATCTAAGAATGTACGGATTGGCGTTGTATTGAAAAGGATTTCCCTGTTTGTCCAATTTGAGCTTTGTTCTACTGCAACTTTGTCTCCACTTGCAAGATTTATTTAGTTTTGCACGTAGGATCATTATTTTCTGGAGCCTTGTTTTTGGCTGTAAAATTTCTTAGTAGTTGCATATTTAAAGGGATTGCCATGTTGGAAGACTTTAAGCAGTTTACACCCTACCTGGGGAAGTTGTAAATTTTGACATTTTTAGTAGACTCAATCATAAAAGAAGACAAGAACTTCCCATGGAGTCGAAATTAAGCTGGAAAGCTGGAATTTATCAAGAGTTCAGCATCCAATATGGCTGCAGCATCTTTAAAATGTAGCAAAATGGAATAAATCGAGAAAGCTTTTCTATTTTAAAATGGTTAAAATGTTATTGCACTCCATGCGATTGATCTTTTATGAACCTTTATAGCCATTGCCACCAATTTGCGTTGGTTTATTGACTGAAGAGTTCAGTAAAATTGAGACAGGAAATAAAGACAGGAAATGATGCGCCACCAGTGAACAGAGCATGCAAGTCAGATTCCTGTTTGAAATAAAAGTAAAATGGTTTAAAAAGTACAGAGATTATAGTGCTTTAAGTTGCTACTGTTTTATTACAAAGACATACTTTTCGACTAGTTAGTTACTCTGAACAGGAATGCGATCTCTTCTGTGTCTGCGTTCAACTCATCTGCGGTTCACAGTCTTTTCCACATCAGTTGTAAAGTTTGAGGACTCAAGCTTTCCCTAAAACCCTACCGAACTGCTAACATATGATGTGTTAAATTTTAATCAAGACTTAAGCCTTTTAATCTTTTTACACGTCAGTGCTTCCCTCTAATAAAAAACCCTCTAATTGCTGGTGACTTTGCTGCCATGCCTCTCTCAGCGCTCTTCTTACAGAGCTTGTTTAAGGGCCATAAATGTTGGTTCTACTGTAGTAGTTGCTGGGTTGATTCCTTCCACGCATGCAGCCATGTGTGTTAATGGAAAACCACACACGTCGAGAGCGCACTGCACATGCCCAGACGATGTTAATGTTTGGGAAAAAAGCTCCAGCAGACTTCTGAGCTTCAGGGGCTTTCAAGAAAGCTTGAGCAGGCCTGTCGCAATAAGCTATAAATCTAGTAATCACATTATAAATTAGCTTCTATTTGCACGATTTATCATCTTTCTCTTTTTTCTGTCTCTTTCTGCTAAAAATTAGACGACAAATGTCTTCAGTGGGGTGCATATCTCTTTTTTTGAAGGACAGTTTAGTTCACGGAGACTTGACAATTCATTGCATTTGTTGCTTCTGTTTGTTTATTAATCTTGCATTTTTATGCCATTGCCATTGTATTAGTTCAGAATGGTCTCAAAACAACCATATTATCTTTTATCTCAATAACTTCTGAAACAATTTATCATCCGGCATGATTGTTATCATGACAGGTCTAAGCATGAGTGAGTTGTCCTCTTTCATTCGGTGATATTGATGCCATTTTTTTAATCTTCTTCTTGCAGTGGGAGATTGTTCAGACGGTGGTGAACAGCTCACTTTTATACACCTACAGTGTTTGTAACGTCGACTCTGCTGACCAGGACAACTGGGTACGGACGACTTTCATTCAGAGACGCCCGGAGAGCAGCCGCGTCTCTGTGGAGCTCCAGTTCATCGTCCGGGACTGCAACACCTTCGACGGCGCTTCTGTCACCTGCAAGGAAACCTTCAACCTCTTCATGTCGGAGGCCGACGCCGATGTGGGAACCAGCTTCCGCAAGGGGCAGTTCCGCAAGGTCGCCACCATCGCCCCCGATGAGGTCACAAGAGGCCGGGTGCCGAAGGTCAACACCGAGACGAGGACAGTGTTCCCCCTGTCCAAAAAGGGCTTCTACCTGGCTTTCCAGGACATGGGCGCCTGCGTTGCCCTGCTGTCCGTCAGGGTTTACTACAAGACGTGTCCGTCCACCGTGCGCAGCCTGGCAGCCTTCCCGGAGACGGTTGCAGATGCCTTGAGGGAGGTGGAGGGAGTCTGCGTGAAGAATGCCATCAGTCAGACCACCCCACGCATTTACTGCACAGCTGAGGGTAAATGGGTGGTTCCCGTGGTGCAGTGCCAGTGTCTCCCAGGATACGAAGCCACAGAAGGCTCCTGCCAAGGTAAGCCTTGCCAGAAATCTGCCTTCAACTGTGTTTGTCTTGCTTTGGGTGTTGTAACAAATTTGTCTCGGCGGTGGGGGGGGAATGAGTGCGCCGGAATGCTAATTATATCAGGTTTGTTTGGAGATAAGTGCCAAGAGAAGGCAGCAAATAAAGGTTTCTTCATATCACGCAGAAGAATCAATCTGAGAGTAGATTTCAACTGTTTCCCTCTGATGCATCATCATATTTGTACCTGTTGCCCAACAGCCCTTTGTTTCCACCCCTGGTGTCTCCGGTTTTAAGAACAAGGCAGGGCTCAGACACGGTTTTACGACTTCCCGTGAAAATGCAACTCTATACAACCGTTGAAATTTTTGTCCTTTTATGTCATAAAAGTATTTAATGTGAACTGAATGCCTTAGTATGAGATGCTGGAAAATTGCTGTCTTTCATATGTAGCTAACGTTACATTTCTTGAAAACTCAAACACAAATTCTATTATGAAAAATACAAATCCAGGAAGATTTAAAACTGACATAAAATGTCATTTCTTCTCCTCTTAGACATTCATTCAAAGTCCAATGTTCAGAAACACGTTTTTACATGAAGTTAAAATTTCCCAATGCGTTATGTATTACTTTGGTTTTTAAAATTTCACAACAAAAATGAGCTTTTCCAGGCAACACAATACTGATGAAAAGTTGGACTTTCTAAATATAATGTATTAGGCCAATTAATTAAACATTCCCTTTTTGCTGCTTCTGAACTTGAAATTCTCAGTGGAAAAATCAGACGTTTCCCAACGTCCACCTTGCAAATGACTCATTCTAGATCTTGTGAAACTTTTGAGCCGGCTTTCCATTATAATTACCTCAAAGCTGCACTTATCCCTGTTGTTTCTACACGGTTTGCTAACACACTTTTTCCTTCCACCCAACTTTCTAAATATATCCTTGCATACACGACTCTCTGAACAGCCAGCCTGTTAGGAATGACCATTTTTGACTGATTTAATTTTTTTTTCAGCCACATAATTTCCAAACTGAAGGTTATATGTTCCTTATCTACACACAGATAGATATAGGAAGTGATTAATATAGTGATTAATAATCACTTAATCACTGTATTAATCACTAAGGGATTTACTTGAATTAATCTTGGGGATTACATCTAATAAAAACAGAACTGTTTATTGGAATAAAATATTACTACATACAAAGGCTGCTGCTTTCCCTACTACTAAACAGTTTTCTCATACACTTTTTTCTTCCACACAACTTTCTAAATATATCCTTGCATACACAACTCACTGAACAGCCAGCCTCTTAGGAAGGACCATTTTTGACTGATTTTTTCAGCAATATAATTTCATATGTTCCTTATCTACACACAGATAGATATAGGAAGTGATTAATATAGATATTTAAGGGAATTATTGAATTAATCTTGAGGATTACATCTAATGAAAACACAGAACTGTTTATTGGAATAAAATATTACTACATACAAAGGCTGCTGCTTTCCCTACTACTGAACAGTTTTCTTATACACTTTTTTCTTCCACTCAACTTTCCAAAATCTTGAAAAAATAAAGTAAAAAAAAAAAAAAAAAAAAAATATATATATAAATATATATATATATATATATATATATATATATATATATATATATATATATATGGATGCACCAAAACCTTGCTACATTTAAGAAAAATAAAATGGATGTCAAAATATAAATGTAAGTAGAAGTACGTTTCTAAAATAAGAAAAGGACAGAGCGCTGGCGTTCATGCTCTATGTGCTCTGTTTGCATGTATAGAAAAGTTGGTCTGTCCTTTGGTATTCTGGGGTGTGGTGTGTTGAACTATCTGGAGGAAGCGTGGGAGGAGAAACGGTACGGAGTGAAGAGGAAGGAGGGAGGAAGGGCCGTCAGTGTGCTGCGGGGATTTCAGAGAGGAATTCTTTCTTCCTCATGTCACCGCAGTACCTTCAGCGCTGACTGACACGAGGAAGGGCTGTGTGAATGTGTCGCAGTGACTACCTGAAAGCGCTGTGTGTCTTCTCCTCGCTGGAATTTGTTTTGGGCAGGTCGCTAAGGCAACCAGAACCACAGATTGCAGGGAAGAGGCTGACACACCTTTCAGGGGTTAGACTGAGTCAGGCTGCGGTTTTATGACTCCTCGCAGTCCGAGCCACCTTGACTGGCGAAGACATTTGTTTTCTTAACCTGTTCCTGTAAGATCATTCACGCAGAGACAAGGGATCAGCTTTTATGGGTTCTAAACGCAAGGGAAATAATCTTTTAAGTGGTTAATGATGTGCTTTTGAAGCTGTTTAATGTGGAGAAATATGGTCTTCTTGTTTACATTTTGACTTTTTATTCACTGATACAACCTCCTCCACAATTATTGTAAAATATTGTGCAACTAAAATTAGAATGCATTCTTGTAATAGATACTTTAATGCCGTTGGCTAACAATGGGATTTGGAGAATGTGTTTAACGTCCTTTACCGTCCTCATATTTTTGGTGGCCACAAAAAAAAAAAACTTATAAAATTATTAACATTCTTAATCATTTTTTAAAGTCAATTACATTTTTAAAATAGGCTTTTTTATGACTTTCTGTTTCCTAATTATATCTATATGGTCTCCGCTTCTGTTAAAAAATGGAATAGACCAGAATACAGGTCATTTAGTTAATTAATCTGATTTATTTTTCACAGTTTAAAAAGTTGGGACATAAACATATTTTATCAAAACATGATTAAAATACAAATAAAAAGCTAATTAATTAATATAAGTGATAAAGAACCGAAATAAAATAATAATTAAGCAGGTATTAAGGAAAAGCACCTTTTAATACAAATATTATCTGTTCCTTTATGTAAAATAGATGTGTTTGATCTTTATGAACAGGAACTGTGCCAGAAACTAAGGCATGTTCACTGACGTTCTACATTTTAAAGAGTTTCATATCATTTTTTGAACCAGAAGTCATGAATTGAAGATAAAGAGTTTTTTAAACACATTGAATAACTTCAAAAAGTGGATTTTAAGTCAACAAATAATTAATTTACATTTATTTTACAGGAACCATTAATTGTGATTACAGTAATTTCATAGGAAAGGTTAGATTTGTCAAAATAATATTCATATTTTACATTTATTTTAATCTTTTTTGCTGTTACTCACCGGGGAAGCTGCAGTCGCATATTTTGCGTTGCTTTATATAGACTAAACAAACAATTGATTAGAAGGCCAATTAACTGATATTGAAAAGTTCAGCCCAACATACCAGGAACTGATAAGCACTGCACTTCAAAGCACAAGTGTCGCAATCACTTTGTAAAAAAAAAGAAAAATCAAGATGGAAGAGAGGAATGTTTTAATCTTTAAGGTTTCTCGTAATAGCCAAACTGGGAGATGGAAATGGAAGTTGGCACAAAAAGGCAGGAAATTTGCTTCAAACAGGGAAATGTATGATTCCAAAGTTTAGATGATAACCTGATTAATAAGACAGAGGAAACATCTGTTGTTACACGAGGGGGGAGGAAAGAAAAAACTGTGATCTTCTGTCAGCCAACGAGAGAAAGTGATATCCTAACAGGCTCATGTCCTGCGTGTGGATTCCACTGGCGGGCCCAACTGTTGTGGGAAAAGGAAGCAGGAGCGACATGAGGAGGAATGCTGACTGACACAAATAAGCAGATTGTTCTTTAGTGGACAGTTGGTGCATGAGGGGAGGTTAGATTTGAGGGCTGCTTAGTTAGGTGTGGGGTGTAATTTAGTCAAGAGGATTAGCAGAGCCACAGGACAGCTGTTAGCCAATGACATGCCCCACTCGGTCTCCTTTTACTCTTTCATCCGGTTGTTAACACACGCAACGAGCTCCCTAATCCACGCTCTCACTCATTATAACAATGGCTTGAGCCACAAAGAGCGAAAAAATTGTTTCGATTATTGGATGCAGCGGTGCGTAATTCATGTTCTTTTGAGAGTCTTAGCACAAGAGAGCGTGAGAGCGTCTGAAGAATAAACGCAGAGATAATAATTTGGAAAACTTCCAGCCATCTGATGCAAATGCTTTGTACTGGAATTTGCATCAGATATGCAATGCAAACACATGGTCAGCATTTAGATAGGCGTTTCCTATTGCCAAAGTTTGCATTAACAATGTTTTGGGTTTTTATACACATGCTGTCATTTATGAGCTTTATACGGAGCAATGCAACATGTTTATGGCACCACTCTGTCCAATCTCACAGACAATGGATGAATGGGGCCGTAGTTCCTTTAGTACGTGACAGAGGTCCTGCTGTTCCAGCTCCAGATAAAATGGGCAGGCCCCCTTTTCTTATTCGAAATAACCTCGGCTACACTCCCCCTGTCGCCGAGTGACTCCCCAGAGAGCGCTTCTGTTGGTGCTCCAGACCTTAACCCCCGCCGTTCCCCCTCTATTCATCTTCATCCCACACTCAACCTGCTCCTTCTCCTCTTGTGCACCAGCACTACTTGGGGTGCAAAGGTCCCTCTGCTTTGGTGGGGAAGCAACGCGCCCACGTCTTTAATCCAACGTTCCCCCCGACCTCTTCTCTCTCTCTTCAGAGCAGGCGCCAGACTAAAGGCAGGTCCTCAGAAAGCAGAGTGTGACGAGATCTTTAAATATTAAAAAAATAAAATGAAACGCACAACTTTGCTTTGTCGCTTTTTTTATCCACTGCTCTGGTAGTTAAGAGTTGACGCCTCTCTCACATTCACACGTTTAGAACAAGTTTTGCTTTGGACAGAGGAAACCAAAATTAAAAGTTTTAGGCAAGCATTCAATAGGGCTGGACAATAAATCATTGTTTGATAGAGTATTTAATAATTTAATTGAACTTTGATCCAGAACCGCACAGCATTCTGGGGAGGTAGGCTGAAGAATTCTACCTCTTTTGTTACCTAGCAACAACCTGTTGAGTTACTTGTGGTTACCTAGCAACAACCTGTTCAGTAACTGGCGCAGCAGCAGTTTAAGATTTTGCCACTTTGCCTCATAACTGCTTAAAAATAGAAAAAATAATAGTGTGAAGTGAAAACTGTGGATACAAGAGGAAGTTTGTTAGTAATTCAAATATTTTAAACAAAACCCCCCCAAATCATTAAGTATCTATATCAACTAATGTTAAATGTGATAAGTTTTCAGGCATATCGTCCAGCCCTGGCATTCAGAAGGTTAGGTGTGGCAGAAAACTAACACCATCTCTATAATGAAACATAGTGGTGGCAGCATCATGCTGTAGGGAGCCTTTTCTTGACAGCTGGTTAGATATTTATGGATGGAACTAAATACAGGGGAAACCTGGAAGAAAATCTGTGAAAGAGTTGCGCCTGGGGCGGAGGCCCAACATCCAGCGGCCGCTGAGGCCTTACCCCAGCCAGAAAGTATGCACATCTGCTTCCACAAAGGAAGGAAGAAAGCCGGAAACAACAGCCTCAGACTGAATTGCTTCTCACTTTCTGATTTCTGTCCTGCATGGATGTTCATTAACCTCTCATGCCCTGGAAAGCTCTTTATCTTCACAATGAAAAGTCCATTTAAACCACTCCAGCAGTTTCCAAGCTGCCATTTCCTTTGGCAAAAACAACAAAAATATTATCTACCAGAAATCTGAGCCGCATAGTTCACAGGGGAGAGGAGAGATCCGATCACCTGATGGATTTACTGCCCCCGCTGCCATCCGGTAGGCTCCGGCACTGTGACCTGAGATCATGCCTTCAGGCTGAGAAAAAAAAAAAAAGGACGAGTGGAGGCACATCATCAGGGAAATCCCTTCTCATTCTTCCGGATGCAAAGACTATGTGATTATAGGCTAGTCACAACAAATGCTTCCTTTTGGCTGAAAAGGGGCCGGACTGACAGGGACAAGCTTATTGTTTGCTTTTTGATCGCTCATTCCTTCCTCTGTTTGTCTCTTTCATTTGTCACACTGAAATGAACACACCCTTCTTCTCTCACACAGAATGCAAACCAGGCTACTTCAAGCCGTCTGCATCCAACGAGATTTGTCAAGTGTGTCCGGAAAACACCAAGTCGTCGTCAGCCGGTGCGACCGAGTGTGTCTGCGAGGACGGCTTCTTCAGATCCCCGTCTGATCCTCTGACAGCAGCTTGCTCTGGTGAGAAATCCCGCTCGCTTCCAGCTCCATCTGGACTCACTGCTGGGTCGCGTAGTTCTCATTCTGACTGACTTACTTCCTGGTTCAGCTCCGCCCAGCGCCCCACGCGACCTCACTTCCACCACGCTGTCGGGAGATGGCCGCCTGCTGCTGTCCTGGAGCCCACCTCTGGAGACCGGAGGCCGCAGCGACCTGACCTACAGCGTGGCGTGTGAGATCTGCGACGAGTCCCAGTGCGTCGCCTGTGGCGAGAAGATCCACTTTGAGACCGGCCCGACAGAACTGAAGGAGCCCGGAGTTGTTGTTAGTGACCTGGATTCTCATCACAACTACACGTTCACTGTGGAGGCTCACAGCGGGGTGTCGCAGTACGGCTCAGAGAGGGCCACTGCAAGCATCACCACTACTCTGGACTATACAAGTGAGATTTACGGGCCTCATTTTCTCTAAATGTTCATCGATCATAAGCGTAAGCTTACCGTGTCACCATGTAATTATTGTGATAAAAACGTATAAAAAGGCCTTAAAATTAATTAATCTCAAGATTTCAGAAGTATAAAACATTTAAATAATCATTTATATCTCTAACAATTTCTTTAAATGAAAGGAGTTTGTGAAAATGAATAATTTACTTATTTTAATTTCACTATTGTTGAGGGACTTTTGACCAATAATCTGCAACTTCCTAGAAAATACAGAGGCCGTTTTTATCAAAATGGAAAATATATGAGAACATAGTTTCTCACCTGGGATTTCTTTTGTTGTAATTTTCTGACTTCGGCCTTATACATAGCTCTTTTAAATAACAAATATAAAAGAGAGGTAAAATCACAAATAAAATAATTTGTGATTTTATTGTAAATCACAAATGCTTTACAATAAAATACATAAATAATATGAAATGTTCAGTATTACCTTATTTGTGTCAGCTTAGGAAAATTTTCCTTGCACAAAATAAA
This sequence comes from Poecilia mexicana, assembly GCF_051168715.1. NCBI lineage: Eukaryota > Metazoa > Chordata > Actinopteri > Cyprinodontiformes > Poeciliidae > Poecilia > Poecilia mexicana. The sequence goes on along the minus strand of NW_028263374.1, from coordinate 18,182,199 downwards.
AAAATAGAAACAGAGAGCCAAAACAGAGTTTGTGAAATATCATTAAAAATATCAACATAAAACAAATCGACTAAACGTCAGACATCACATAACGTCTAAAGTTCATCTGAATAATGCTTCTTGAGTTCAGTCTAAATAAAAAATAAAATAAATAAAAAAAAAAGAAACAATAAAACAAAGTAAACACTAGGTGTTAAAATTAGATAAAAAAAAAGCCTGTTTTTAAAGAGCAGCCCTTTGTGTCACGTCATATTTAAGGGATTAGTCATGGATTACTTACAACAATCCCTGGATAAATGTACAAAACTACAATTTAAATGTGTCTGTTACATTTTTTTATAGGAATTGTCAATAATTGTGAATCACTAGTGAATTTCTTAACATATGTAGATTTTTCTTTATATATATATTTTTATTATTATATATTATATAAAGAAAAAAAAACTTTTTTCCCCTTACATATAGAAAAAATATAATTTGCTACTCATTGATACAATTAATTTACTTACAGAGTAAATGTAATCAAATTAAAAGGTGATTTTTCCTCTGAATATGTCAGTGTGCTGCTGCATTTTAAGCTTTTTTCACACATCCGTGTGGCTCTGTGATACAACTAAAGCATTCAGATAAGAGTCACTTATTGAGTTACCGTGAGCTCGGGTTCCAACCAGCTTAAGAGAGCAAAAAGCTGTTTTTGTACAACGTCTCAATTAAAGGCTTCTACAAAAGATGGACTTACTACACAGGGAGGAATTTGGTCTGACCCGCTGAATCCCAGAGGCTTTCATTTCCAAACACTATGATTAGTCACTAACCATTATTTGGCGCTCTGTCTCTCGCCGACCGTTAGATCCCCCCAAGGTGACGTCGATCCATCTGGATGACCGTGGTCCCACCAGTCTGTCTCTGTCCTGGACTCTGTCTCGCAGACCTCCAGCCCACATCAGTCACCACTATGAGCTTATGTACCGCAAAAAAGTAAGACGGAGAGCTTTTCTCTTCCCACGTAAAACGTATGAAGCGCTGTCATAATGTAGATTAGCATTAGGATAAATCTTTCTAACACAATTTTAAATTCTCTCCGCAGGATACCGAGGGAGAGAGCGATGTGACCACCTACACAGTCCTGATTCTGGACAAAAACTCTGTCCTGATTAACGACCTCACCCCAGATACGACCTACGTGTTCAGAGTTTTGGTCAAGCTGAGTCCTGAAGCCATGCCTGGCAGCTACAGCAAGGACCAAGCGTTTCATACGTCAGCCTTAGGTACAAACATCCATAAAAGCTGCCAAACCCAACGCACATCAGAATAACATGTCCTGGAAGTGTGTGTGTGTTTTGCAAAATGACAATGATCGTGTGTGATTTGTGCAGCTGAATCTCAGACACAAAACAAGCCGACGTTGGTGATGGGAGCCGTGGTTGGAGTGGCCGTCATCCTGCTCATCGTCGTGGCCGTCCTGCTGCTGCGAAGACGGTACGTTTCAACAGACTCCAAAGCCACATTCGACATGTGTGTGTGTGTCATTGAGATAAATATTGTGTACCGTTTACAAACCTGCCAGCTCTATTATTATCAGCCTCAAAACAAAGGAGGGGTTGTAGTAATAGTTAGGGCCGTGGTGGAATAAATCCTTTGTCTGATTCAGCCGAGGCTGACCTGCAGTCATTAAAAGCCGGCATCTATTCTGCTTAGTCCCGCGGTGATTGGTCTTGTTTTTGCTCTCAGGAGACTGAGCTCCCGGGGCAGAGGAGGACCTGAGGATCCCTACTTCTCTACAGGTCAGCAAACCAGGAAAGCAGTCGAACGATAATGAAATGTTTCTTTTGAACTTATTTATGCTTGTTTTGTTTTCTTTCTTCAGACCAGCTTAAGCCTCTGAAGGCGTACGTCGACCCTCATACGTACGAGGACCCTAACATCGCCATCCAAAAGTTTGTCAAAGAAATCGACCCAAATATTATCAGGAAGGAAAAAGTCATCGGCGTCGGTAAATGTTCATAAGTTTAATTTGAGACACAGTGATTGGAGGTTTTGTGGCTGATTTTCACCGAAATCGTATCGATTTTAGTCATTAAGAATTTCAAAATGCTTTATTTCTGTTTCATTTTGATAGCAAAATCAAAGAGTTAAAAAGTTGTTAAATTTAGGGTTTCAACTCCAAATTTAACGACATTTCTTTGAACCATTTTGAAACATTTCCTTTCATCATCTGTGCTCGTCAGGTGAGTTTGGCGAAGTGTTTCGGGGCGTGATGAAGGTTCCCAGGAAAGGAGATTTGGCCGTAGCCATCAAGACGCTGAAGCCCGGCTACTCAGAGAAACAGAGGCAGGACTTCCTTAGCGAGGCTAGCATTATGGGCCAGTTCTCGCACCCGAACATCATCCGGCTCGAAGGCGTCGTCACCAAATGTAAGTGTGAAGCTTAAATCAGACCTTCTGTTCAACTGGATGGATATGTAAAGTTTAATTTGAATTATAAAGATTTTTTTACTTGTTTCTTTCAGTCAAACATGCCATGATAGTGACAGAATACATGGAGAATGGAGCTCTTGATACGTATCTGAAGGTAGGTGCCTAAATTTCCTTAAACTTTGTGAAAATTGAGAAAATTAATCGATCATTCCTATATCATTTTTATATGCTTAGAAACAACAAATATGTTTTTTTTTTTAGGAACACGATACAGAGATTCCTCCGTACCAGCTTTTGGGAATGCTGCGGGGAATAGCTGCTGGTATGAAATACCTTTCTGACATGAACTACGTCCACCGGGACTTGGCGGCGAGGAACGTCCTGGTCAACAGCAGCCTGGAGTGCAAAGTGTCTGACTTCGGTCTTTCTCGTGTCTTGGAGGACGATGCCGAGGGAACCTACACGACCAGAGTGAGTCCAGCTTTTTATTTCGCCGTCTTTAAAGCTGAAAAAAATAAAGCGGCAGCTGGTACTCCCAGTACCGGATGCAGAAATACACCACTATTTCAGAAACAACCAGTCAGAGTCAGGAGGTGGGTCTTAGCGCTGCCAATCACTCTTGTGCTCACTCCATCCCGCTTACACTTGGCTGGTTCACCACAACATAGCCATGAATGCTAAGGCTAGTTAGCATGGCCACCGAGACGGTGGATAAATGGTTTTCCTGTAAAGTTGAGTTGTTTCTACGCCATTAGCACATTTAGCATTACGTGATGCTGAATGTGCTAGCATAATTGACAGCGTTAAGACACTCCTCCTAGCTCTGATTGGTTGTTTTTGACTGGCTGATGCTAAGACAGATAGTCTTTTCACAGATTATCTGTCTCATGTTGTACTGTCACAACATGTTCAACAAATATGGAAAAACATATTTTTGTAAAAGTTACCTACTGCAGCTTTAAGTCAGAATTAGAAACTCCAACTCTTGCTGGGTTCAGTCTCTGTCCACTGCATATTTGTTAATTGTGTTTCCACTCATAAGCGTTTGGTCCCTCACCGCCTCATATTTCCTCTCCTGTCACACGTTAAGCTTGGTTTGTTGATGTTTCTCTCGTGTCAGGGAGGTAAAATCCCAATCCGCTGGACCGCTCCAGAGGCCATCGAATACAGGAAGTTCACCTCGGCCAGCGACGTGTGGAGCTTCGGGATAGTAATGTGGGAAGTCATGGCATTCGGAGAACGGCCCTACTGGGACATGAGCAACCATGAGGTATGTTTCATCTGTCACGACCCTTATGGCTGTGATGACTGATTGTTTTGGCCTGTGTTTGGAATGTGGTGATTGAAAGCAACCTTACGGCCAAGCGTGCGGTTTCTCACCATTTTTCATCAAATCTTAATGTCAGTGTAGGTGCGCAGCAGCTTGCTGGACTGCTGCCTGTTCAAACTGACAGTAGGTCATAAATCTACCTTAAATTCAAGCGCTGCCTTAACTCGGCCCCCCTCTCCTCCTTAGGTCATGAAGGCCATCAACGAGGCGTTCAGGCTTCCTGCGCCTATGGACTGCCCGTCTGCTATCTACCAGCTCATGCTTCAGTGCTGGCAGCACGACCGCTCCAAGAGACCTCGCTTCTCAGACATCGTCAACATTTTGGACAAACTTCTGCAGAGTCCAGAGTCTTTGAAAACCATCGCTGACTTTGACCCACGGTAAGGACAAAATGTTTGTTTCTTAGAGAAAGACACATGAGGTAACTGATATATTGCTTATGATGTTGAGGCTTATCCTAACTTTTCATCTTTTTCATTTTTTAAATTGTTTTCACTGCATTGTTAAAAGCTCCTGCATACCTAATTTTACCTAACTTTTATATTCAGAATTGTGTTATATATTAAGACTGAAGTAATGATTATTTTTAGGTGGTTATTTTGACAATTAATCAATTAATATGATAAGAAAAGAGCACATTCCGCAGATTTTTCATTTTGCCTCTTAAGCTTTTTCATACAATATTAGAAATTCATGAAAAGATGCAAATAAACAATTAATTCAATTCATTTTTTAAAATAAAATGCATTAATATAAGATTCCCTTAGCGAATTTGAACTGGTTGAAGTGAAAATTATGTCACTTCAGGAGTTTTGGGTGAAACATATTTACAGATAAAGAAGGTTTTATCTGAAATGCAAAATGTGAATATTTGTTCTTTTAAAGCGAATTAATTAATCCATTATATATATATATATATATATATATATATATATATATATATATATATATATATATTATTTTTTTTTTATTATAAAGTTTGTGAGAAAGTTTACAGAGAGAGCGTTTAATAGATTTTGGTGTATTTTCATCATTAGTTGCACAGAAATGTGCACGTTGTGCTTGTGAATCCTGATTTCCTGTGGTTCCCTGCAGCGTGTCCATCCGCCTGCCCAGCACCAGCGGCTGTGACAACACCATGTTCAGATCGGTGGCCGAGTGGCTCGAGTCCATCAAGATGAGCCAGTACAACGAAAGCTTTGCTCGAGCGGGGATAACCACCATGGACCATGTGCTCGCCTTGAGGCATGAGTAAGTTCTGCGCTGATTTGTCTTTCAGCATGCTGCATTTTTATCGACACACTGAGGAATTATAAAAACTTGGTGGGCTAATTTAATTTCTGTCATAAACTGCCACAATTATGTGTGGAGAGTTTAAACAATTCTTGCACGGCTGTAACTTTTAAAGTTAAATATTCAAGGAAATGTAGACTGTTACACACCCTACTTGTCTGTGCAAATTAAACTTTCTGGTGCTCTGGGCTGTAATTACTCCACAGGAGCACATTTAGCTCAGGAATGTGACTTTTATATCTGCATACATTACCGATTCCCACTTGTGTTCAGCTTTCTGACAGCGGCGTGTTGGTTTGCTTCTTTTCAGAGACATTAGGAACATTGGCGTTCGGTTGCCCGGCCACATGAAGAGGATAGCGTACAGCATCCTGGGCCTGAAAGACGAGACCAGCTCCCTCAGCGTGTTTGCAGTGTGATCTAAGCATTCCTTCAAATCAAAGTGCACTGACCGGCCATGCCATTTCACTCAGACCAGGAGGGGACTGAAAGGGGGGGAGTGAAACCGAACCAAGCTGCAAGGAGTTTTTTTTTTTCTCGTCTTTATGTGGCCCAACATTGGATGATTAAAGACGAGCCACTAAGCCACTCAGAAAGGACTGAGAACTGAGCACATTTGTGTACCATAACATAACAGAGGAGAGTAATTTATATATAAAAAAAGTCTCATATGTTGAACATATACGATTTCTATGATGTAGATTACAAAGCTGTATGAAAACATGCATAATGTGAGAGTGCTTGCACTTGTAGTAACTGACTGAAATATACCAAGCGCTCACCTTTTTCTATTCTGGATCCGTCAGCCTGTTTCCTCTTTTACTTTCTGTGATTTGTGACTTGTTTTTAAATTTGTAAATCTCATTTCACTCAGGGCAAAAATCACAGATTCTTATGTTTTGCAGTTCGTGTCTTCATCGCAAATCTTCATTTGTGTGTTTACATCATGTCTTAATACAACTGTTCATTTTTTATTTAATATTTATTGTATTTTATATTTATGTTATTTGTCATATAAAATAACAGATCTGGTGCAGGTGAACCCAGCTGTTTTTTTTTTTTTTTGTGTTGGAATAAAACGTTTGTCACCTGTACTGGCTGGATGCATTTTTTTCTTTTCATTATGTGTCTGTGTGAACTTAGCTCCCCCTTACCTTGACAACCCTAAATAAAATCCATTTGCTTCAGACGTCAGACAGTTAGCAAACAGAGTTCACATGGGTAATTTAGTCTCTTCGTAAACACAGCAGCTCTGCAGTTCTGTGAAAACTCAGGTGGTTGAAAGGAGAAAAACTGTAACACTGCATTTGACTGCAGAACGGTGATGGCGGCATCATGCTGCTTGGATGCATTGTTTTAGGCAGAAGAGGGAAGCTGGTCAGACTTGATGTGACAATAGATGTATCTTAATACATGGTTAAACCTGAAAGGAAACCAGTTAAACAACTGATGTGAATACAGATAACAGCTGTAAAATAAAATGTGAAAAAGTTTAAGGATCAGGGCGAGTACTGTAGCAAGCCACTGCGTTATGCTTCGTGCATGTCTGTTATGATGCGTTACGCATGAATAAAACATCTTCGACGGCTGTGAATAAGACCTTTAAAGGTCAGCTTACAGTTTGTTTTACTTTCTAATTAGCTGTTCTGCCTCACAGAGCTCGTCCTTTGCTGGCTGTCAGGAAGTTTGACTTTGCAAGGCGGAGCAGAATCTCACACCATTTGCGCTCCATTTCACATCTGTTACTCAGCCAAGTTAAAATGGTCCGGCTCGGCTTAATGCTCGCTGGAGATGACGTTGCTGATGCACGGCTAATGTGAGACACTCCTTCCCATGCATTCCTATGTGGATTTAATCTGAACTTTTCGCCTGTTTTGAGTTTTTTATATATATAATGTTTGTAACAGTTTATCATTTTAGCATAAAGTCATTCACAGAAACATCTCCACACCTTTTTTCCCCCACACTCGTACACAAATAATGACACTCTACCAGGCTAGGGTGCGGCTAAAAATGCTAAACCCTCCAAACAGGAGTCCAACAACAGCTCTGACACATTAAATGTCCAATATCTGTGTCATATTCCACTGTGTCTCCATCAGCGGAGATGGAGCATCCACACCCATTCCACAGGCACCCACAGTCTATTATGGGAGCCTCATATGTGCTGACAACTGTAACAAAAGGGAGGTAAATTACAAGCCTGGAGACAGAAACAAATAGGCTTCTGAAGATTCATGACCTGTGTAAAAAAAGTTTTTTCCACTTTCAAAGATTTTTATATGTCCACATCCTACAGGAAATGTGGCTAATTAGCAACATTTTCCAGTTCGCCCTGTGATGTGTGTTAGTTTATCTTAGAGGATATAATTTCACATAGTCAGACAGCATTACAAAGTATTTCTTAAACCTTTGTTAATATAAGACTAATCTAAGGGATAAGTTGCTTATTGTTTTAAGACAAAGGACTTCTGCAAAATGATTTCAGTCAGCTTTCTGCTGTGGACATAGTAACAGAACAACATCCTGCAGGCTTTGCCCTTTCCCCGTTTGAATTCCAATTATTTTCCTGAAATGACAAGCTAAAACAGGTTTTCTTGCTCTTCTCGCGGGAATTTAATCACTAATTCTGGCATTCACGGTTTTTTTGTTTGTTTGTTTAGAAATCAAGTAAATATTTGTTCTGAAAGTTAAATAAATAGTATTCATTTAACAAACAAAACAAACATATTGATGACAAAATATTTTTCTGTGTGAGAGAGACAGCTCTAACACAAAAATTAAATAATTCCTCAAGGGATAATTATTGAGTTGCTTTGTAATATTTCTTCAGCACTAATATAAAAACGTCCATACCTTTCAGGAAATGTTGTTTTCTAGCGACCCCACGTGGTGAATCACGAAATGTCTTTGTGTAACATTCAAAGGTGACCGAAAATAGGAATCTTAACCTCCCAAAGTTCCCAGACTAGAGAATGTTATGGTCTTTTTTTTTTTTTTTTCAAATATATGAAATTCAGTTCCCTAATAGCAGTTTGAAACTAACCAACCTGAATTCAGCTTTGTTATCAGTTCAGCAGCACATAAACTCTTTGAAACTTATGGAATAATCACATAACTTGTTGCTGAAAAGAAAGAAATGTGGTCTGATTTGAGCTCAAATTTATCATAATCTCTTACAAAATATATGTTTGCAACAATATGTTTCTTTCGAAATACTACTATTAAATGTGGTAATGTTAAATCCGACAGACAACGAAGGCAACATTCAAAACGGAAGTGACATAAACGGTTGTCAAGGGACGGATTTTAGTTTACGGAACTGCTAGCATTTTTGCTAAAATATATATTTTTCCTCATTACCTTTCACTTTCATTGTATTTTTGATTTTGGGGCATGTTTGTGTGAAGAATCGTTATTTTAATGCTGGATTCTATCAACTAAGCAAAACTTGGTATTTGGGTTTGGAACGAAACCGAAGAGTTTGTGATGCTAGCTGCATAAGTTGCATATATGATGGCAAGAGCTCCTCCTAGAGCATATATTGTTCCTGACTGGCATCGATGTAAGGATAGCAAAGAATACTTCAACAAAATTATACATAAGAAGAATCGGAAGAATTTTGGTAATTATTAACACATTAAGTTGAGTTTTAATTTAGTTATTTCCAGTATCAAGACTTCTCGGTACTAGAAGTCAACTAAAACATTTATGTCCATTGATGGAAAAACTGATTAATGAGCCAGTACAAATAACCTTCTTCTATGACACCTAGACTCAAATGAATTTAAACGTTTTGAAACGAATATCAAATGCAAAGACAATTCTTATTTTTGAGATCTCAACACCACTTACTGACACGCATTCTCTTTGAAAACATCCAGCATAGTAAACATAGTTTTTTTTCTTCTTAAACCAGGTCTGTTGGAGTCTCCTGTGATGCCTCCACATGCAGCCGTGGATACACTTGATTATAAGATTTTCATTTCTGGTAAGAGTGGAGTTGGGAAAACAGCTCTCGCTGCGCGCCTTGCTGGTCTAAATATTCCTAGTGTGCACCATGAAACTACAGGTAGGTTTGATTTGCAGCACTGATCTTTTTTTTTTTTTTTTTTAACAGCTCTATAAGAACACTTGGAGAGTTTTCTGCTTTTAAACTGTCCTTTCATGTCTTTGATGCTGTTCAAGGGATTCAGACGACAGTGGTGTACTGGCCTGTGAAGCTGAGGGAAAATGGTAGAGTGCTTTTCTTCCGTCTGCAGTTGTGGGACTGTGGAGAGAATGCCTTACGCAGATTTGACCATTTGCTTCCGGTATGTATTGAATATGAAGCTATACACAGTTGAGAAGAATTCAAGGGGATAAACAGAAAAAAAAAACACTTAATAGAGTCTGTGAGATCTTTAACACCTGATTTTTTTTCCTCTTTTCTTTCCTCCAGTCCTGTAAGGAACAGGTGGACGCTGTCCTCTTCCTTTTCTCCTTCACTGACCGGACATCCTTCCAAGATTTGTCAAATCAAATTACTAAATGGACCGAGTCAACTGACTGTCTTGTCAAAGTGGTGGTTGGTACAAAGTATCCTTATGAAGAAATAATTTTTCACAGCCGTTTTTACTATGCAGCTGTACATTTGTCTTTGCAAAGACAAATGCATAGTTCATGCAGCTGGCCAGAAGTGCGCCGGAATTGGCCGTTGTTTTGGTAACTCAACTGTTTCAATTTCAGCAATTTCATATGACTGTCTACGTCCACTGGTCAACTTGACTATCAAAAAGACGCTCTACTAGCAGGTAGACACCAAAAGATGCATGTTTTCCCTTAACGCTTGCTTCAGGTTTGACCTCTTCATGCACTGCGACGTAGCAGAGAGGGACGTCAGGAAGTTCCAGGAGACATGGAGGTTACCGGTGCTCCACTCAGGTGGGGAGGTCAGCGATGGGCTGGGTGACGTAGCCCCCATACTCAACTGCCTCGCCGAGAACCTGTGGCATCAGGACTGTGTTAGAGCTGGAGCAACTGGTCGGCAACAGCAGCACGAGACAAGGACTCTACCTTAAAAATCCCTGATCAAAGTCATTTTGGTGGAGGCAGCCTAAAGGGGGCGACTGGTATCTCCTAACATGCAGTGACGACAACGGGAGCAGCAATCTAATGGATATGTGTGGTTAAAAAAAGCTACAATTTCAAGGCAAAACTCCTTTTCATATATTATATGAACAGGTTTTTTCTGCTTTAGAGTTAGTTTTCAAAATCCAAATTGCTGTTATACATGGTGCCTGTGCAGTTTTTCTAACTTCTGAACCTTTGAATACTTGGAATCAGCAATCATTGGTCTTCAGCTCTCTTCCCAGTTATTGTGTAGCAGAAAATTCCTCATTGCAAATCTTTGTCAAAGTCTTGTCACGTTATGGGTTCAACAAGTTATAATTTGAGATGAAACTCTACCCATTATAGGTTTAAGTGATGAAGTCAGGCCTTAGATTGCTGCCGTAGATGCTTCAGGAGCCACACACACCTAATTTCAGTGTTTGAGTTTCTGTCTTGCCATTACAATGACCCATCATGTCAAACTAAAAAAGTGTTTAAGTAGAAAATAAATAGTACAGCAAAATATCTGCTCTGCATCGACAGTGACGTTTGATAAAATGCATCGTCCGTTACTGGTTTTCATAATCAACACATCACACTATGATGTGTTAATGATTTCATGACGTGAATCACTGAAATGCCTTGTTGCTGATGCATGCAATACAAATAAACTTGATTGAGGGAGTGGCCAAACTCCAGTCCTGCAACCTTTAGATGCCGCTCTGCTTCAACAGAGCATTAGCAGATCTCTGTAGAGCTCGACTGCATGCTAGTGAGTCAGTTTTGCCATTTAACTCACTGTGTCGGACACATCTAAAGTTACAGGACTTCAGCCCTCAAGGAATGCAGTTTGAGGCCTCTGTAGTACAGCATCAGGAGACCTAGGGCAGAAATGCTGGCTTGTGTGAACCAACATTATTGGTTCACACAAACTGATATGACCAGTTTCCGTGAACTGATGTTCAGATGAACTGTGTGAGTCACACAAACCGGAGGTTCTTCAGATTTAAAACCTGTTATAGCACAAGATTTTACCAAGTTATTAACACATTCAGAACCACCCAGCTCATAAAAGTTTTTATTTATAAAATGCAATGAAATGGCGACACCTTTATACTCCCAACATTATGTTGAACATTTCCCCAAGAGTGTGCACTGGTGTGAAAGAAACAAATCTAAAGAAAAAAAAAAAACAAAAAAAAAAGATGCATCCCACCCCGGATTAAAAAAATTATCCAAATCAAGCCATCACTTGTTTGAAAGTGCTTTTATCCATACTTCTTTCTCAAAGCTGCAATTAGAAGAAAAAAAAAAGTTTAATTCACCAGTTTCAACTTAAAACAAAACAACAAAGTTTGCCTAGTTTTACCTTTTACTTGCAATCAATATAATGGCAGTCGGCGGTCCTATCTGACTCTGAGATAAATTTAATATGAAAGAATCCACAGGAAGTCCCAGAACTTTATTCGCCAACACAGTCACATGTTCAGGGAAGACGGCATAATCCAGCACAGCGAAGCGTTCATACCTGGAAGTGGGAGTACAAAAGGTTGGACTTAATCAGTTAAAGTACCCTGCAAAATTCACTTCCTGAGCACAAACACCTCAGCTTTTTTTTTTTTTTTTTAAAGAGTTAAGTGTTGTACTTTTTTGAGGAGATGATCAAGAGGTCATTGAAGAGGTGGAGGTAGATCCTGACTGTCGATAGTTTTGACCCATAGGTCACCACAGTGTCCAGGGGTCCGTGGAGGACCAGGAAGCGTGTGCTTTTCACCAGAGGAACCAACTGGCAGGGACAGGGATAAATTCAGAAATTAGAGTCATAAATGGGCGTCCGTTACAAATCCTGAAGAGAAATGTTGGGGAAAAAAAACAAAACAAAAAAAAAAACACCTTAATGTCATCAAAGTCCATCAGCGTTTCCAGGCGGATCAGTTCCTCCAAGCGTTTCATCTTTTCCACCTTCTGGTCACACTCCAACACAATCTTTCTCAATGTAGGAAAGAACATGAAATGTGTTAAAATTAGAGAATGGAAGTAAAGGCCACGTTTAACACCAAATCTTATTTCAATGAATCTAGGATGAAATCAAACAATTCCCAATTATATTTTTTTGGCTTGTTCATAAGTGAGCATTAGGAAGGTGCAGCCAATACATTATGCAGTTACTATGTTTACAGATAATTTCATTGTAAAATAAAATCTGAAAATTGCTTTGCGTAAACTTTTGTATAAACTCTGGACTCAAAGGGACAGGGAAAAAAAAAAAAAGAAGTAATTTCTGCAACTCGGAGTAAACAGCCGTACCTCATGGATGCCTTTTATGGCCTTTGAGAGATTTGAAGCTGCTTCAGAGTCTGGCTCGGTCAATTTTAAGATGCTCTGAAATCAAAATTGAAAATTAAAGCAGTGTGCAAAGTCAGGCACTCATAATCAGCCCATGTTAAGTTTTACCTCCAGTAGAAGTTTCATACGCGTTATTCTCTGAAATGGGAGAATCAGGAATGATTTCAGTCCTTGTTTTTGACAGACCGGGTCCCTTTCAAGCTTCTTCAGAGCATACACAAAGTTTCTGTTTTGCTGCCTAAAGTAGGGAAAGATTAGCTTAGTTATGTGCAATGAAGTCCAAATGTTCGTAGTACATAAAATAAGTCAAAATGTTGTGACATTTCAATTTCAGACAATAGATGTTTGGAATCAAATCACTGGAAAAGCTTTAAACATTCAACAGATTATCTTAAGAGACCCAGTTTAGGTGCATCACAAATTAGAGTTCACTGGTAACAAACCCCCAAAATTCAATTTGTAAGTTTACAGTTTTGTTATGAGAATCATGGAGAATATTGACTCATGCTGCTGTAGTCACGCATTATTGGAAAGGTCAAACAGGAAGACACACAAACCGATTACAGCAGTGACTGTGAAGCAAAGTCCACTCAAGATTTAACAAGGAACGGATTGCAGGATATTGGATATTGCATGGATTTATCCAGGATATTGGTAAAAACTGCCATACACCTTTGGTTAAGTCAGACCTCAACCAGAGATATCCTACCTGGGGTAACGAGAAAAGACTAAACTGCCCCTCGGTGGTCCAAAATTTCTGTATTAAACATTTTTATTTGCAATATTGAAAGTTAACGGAAAGATTATTTTTTAAGGCTTCCTTTGCTGTAAGCCATTTTTCAACTTGATACTTGAGGTTTCACTGCGTAACGCAACTATAAATTTGTTTTACTTTGATTTGAACTACAGAAATTCATCTCCAATCAAGACGCATCTAAAAAAAACACAGTTGCTTTTAATTGTAATTAGAAACATACAGTCTGACCCATTATCAGTTTTCCCCAGTAGACTATAAGGTTCGTCCAGTATCATTTATTTCAGAATGTGCTTACATCAGCTGGTTGACAAGCGACTCCTGGTACGTCATATTGGTCACATATGGGACGTAGTGCTGCTTAAAGTTTCCACAGTGTTGCAGCACAATGTCACCAACTTGAAATATTATCAGGCTTTCTCCCAGTCGAGCTTCCAGATCCAGAAGGAATCTTTAAAAAGACACCAGTTCAAACTGGAAACAGTCATTCATACTGAAATTAAAGACATCCAGTCGCATCAGAGGAACTCACTTTGTATTTGCTTCCATCACACGTCGGATGTTGCAAAACAAAGTATGATGCTCCATTGTGGACATCGTCTTCTTCAGCACCTTCGATGCGTAGAAATGGTTGACGAGAACGCCGAGACTCTTCAAGTAAGACACTTCAGAGCCGATCAGCTCAAACATGGACTTGTAAAGCAATGAAAAGAAGTCAAATACCAAATCTGCTGAGATCATTTTGTTCAACATTTTAAGCCACGTACCTCCTGAAGGCCAATCTCTTTGGGTGTCAAGATGTTGGGCAGACCAGAAGCTTTCACCTTTTCCAAGTCTTGCCAGAGTGTGCAAGAAGTCAGCCTAATACTGGGTGGTTGAGATGGGGATGGATCCTCAAACTCCAAACGCTTGCTGATGCTTAAGGTAGAAGCTCGTCCCTGAGAACAAGACTCGGTTGAGATCGAATCAGCAGACTGATGAGGGGATACTACTCCAAAGTGGCTGTGGCGTCTCAAAGCAGACCGCCGGCCGTGAAAAAAAGCTGGAGATGTAGGTGAAGTCGAGTCAGGGGTCAGAACAGGAGACTCGGCCTCTAAATGGTTGCCAGCCCTCAAATGTGAAAAGAGACCATAAAAGGACTCAGATTTGCCCAGGTCTGACAAAAGCCCATCTTTGAGTTTCTGAATCCCATCTCCGATAGCCTGCAGGGAGTAGTCCTGATACAAAGGGACTGCAAAGAAAAACAGAGTCCCAGGTGTTCAATCATTTTTTTTCAGCAAAAACAAGAGATAAAGAATATTTATTTTAACTCACAAATACTGATGTACTTTGACTGGAATGTCACACTCTGAAATTCCTCATCTGAACTTGCTTCCCTGGGTTTATAAGAAGAGGCCACATTAGTTAAACTATAACCCTGTTAAAACAAAGTACAGTTTTTACACCTCAGTCACCCTTCTTCTAGATTCTCCTCCTCAGGTAAAGATGAATCATCCTCTTGAGGTTTAGGGCAAGAGTGTTGGTCTATTAAAGGACTCAGCAAATCCCACGCCTGCTCGTGTTTGGTGCATTTCAGAGCTGAAGACAAATCTAGATGACTAAAAAGGAACAAAAAGTCACAATCAAAACATCCTGTGTTATCCGAGTCCACCTGTTTCACTTCACCTGTAATCCTCAGGAAGGTCTGTGTTGTCGCCACTTCCTTGAAGGTCATTTTCCAGATTAGAAAACCCGATGTGAAGTTCATTGCCTTGCTCCAGATCGTCTGTAACGTCGTTTTTAAAGCCATACATGCCGTCAGCTCGGACATTGAAGGAAGCCATAAAGAATGAATCCGGGCCGAAAACTTCCCATATAACACTGTCTGAAGAAGCTCCTACACTCTGCTTAGATTAAAACTATAGCATCAGATGCAGTCAAACTACATAAACTTTCACCCACTGTGAGCAGCAATCACAGGAGCACAAACCGGTGCGTCATCTCAGAAACGCCCGGCTGGACAGCAACACTCCCTAACAGTCAGCCGGCGGATGACCTGGCCGGAAAGGGAGGCGAGGGCGGGGTATTCCGTCTTCACGTGGCGCGAACTCTAAATATACCCAGTTCATTTCTATATAATGCAGTCATGTACTCACATTTATTCAAGTACACACAGTCCAATTCAACAAATATTATAGAACTTTACTTTTACTGCCCCTTTCTTGCCGCTTTACACACAAAAATTAAAATGGTACTGATTTAAAATGCTAATTTGTTTTCAAATGAATAAAATGAAATAATGACAAAAAGTGCAGTAAGAACTCATTAAATTGGAATCTTTGCAAAGTAAAATGCAAGGGTTATGAATAACATATAGCTGAACTGTGGATAATATTCCACTTTCCTGAGAAACAAAATGTTAGCAGTAAGATACGAAAGTTAAAAAACAGTATTTCAAATACCCCCCTGCTTGTTTAGCATATGAATAATGCAAAATGACTTGAAACAGACAAAGGATACAAATACTAGTTTCATTTTATTTGCAATTTAAAATTTCTTACAAGATAAAAGTAAATAATGAAATCTGCCTGAATATTGTAGGTATGACTCAAATAAAGCCATGAAAATCCTTGATATATGATGCACTGACAAGATGGCCAGACTCAAAATGAAAGAAAAAAGGGATGATTTCAAGTATAAACACACTATGAGGATTTGACACAAAATAGAAAGTTTCAGAACAAGAGCTAAAAAACAGGTTCTGTAATCTACATGTTGGAAAGCTTTCGGATTGCAGTCATACAAACAGTACAAGATACCTTCTGTAAGAGACATGCTGAACCAGAAAATGCCATCTATTGTCGCATTTAAATACAATTGGTATTTTAGTGATGTTTACTGTTAATTTAAAGATTTCCAATTATTTGTGACTTTGAATATGAGCTGCTTATGTTCCCAATATGCAGTTCTGTCATCATTTGGGCTACAAACAAGAACATCTGCAAAGGAGCACAGACTGTATTCATGATTAACAGATCTTTCAGAAAGAGAAACTTTGAATATTTAAGGGTTTAAAAATTAATTGTACTATTTGTATGTATTGACAAGTCAATGTTGGGAAACCAAACAAGCCAAAAAAAAGAGAGAAAAAAATCAATGATACCAAATTGCTTAAAAAACCAATTTGATTGATGGGCTACCCAAAACATCTGCATGCAAACACACCTCACATATCTGTAATAGCCAAAAACAAATTACCAGTTGTCTTGTTTCCTCTTAGATTTTCTTTATGACAAACCAGGAGACAGGATTCACTGCAAAAACACAAAATACTACTAAGTATTTTTGGTCTAGTTTCTTATTACATTTGAAATAAGATAAAACTAACTTCTAAGCAACTTTTCAGCAAAATGTAGGAGCTTGTTTTCAGTTAATAACTTCTTAATGTTGATGAAAAAGTACTGGTTTCAGTGGCAGATTGAATTATAACAAGAGGTTTTTCACATGTTATAAGTAGAACTTGTACTTGAGGAATTATTCACATGAAACAAGCTCCTACATCTTGTTAAAAACCTACTTGTCAGCTAAATCTGTCTTATTTCCAGAGTATTTAAAGATACTTGTGTTACAAAGTAGACCAGAAGTACTAGATAAGATTTTGTGTTTTTGTGTTCCCTGTGGCTTTTCCAAGCCCCCTTTCAAACGGGAGACTGAGACATCTGGATCTGCAACAAGGTATAAAGAGGACAGACGCTGAGTCGGGAGGCCGGGGACTCTTGTGTGATTGCTCGAGTCTAGGTGGGCACAGTGATGCTGCGAGCCAGAAGAGCCAGCAGAGCGATCTCCACTACGCCGTGGGCTTGCTCCAGTGCCTCCACCGCCTCCCTGGCAGAAAAACCCGCTGCCTGGATCCTCTGGATGTGCTCGGCTGGGAACTGTTCCATAAAGGGACGTGGAGAGGGCGGGACGGGGGACGGGGACGACGAAGGTGGAGGGGCCTGAGTGAGAAGAGGAGCAGACGAGGACGAGGTGCTTGACACTTCCTGTGGCGGGCTAACAGCCGCTGATGCAGGGCTGAGGAAAGCTCGCTCCGTCTGGAGGGAATCCGGGGTGTTGGCGGCTTGTCCGTCTGCGACTCCTCGTCCGTGCTGCCCCTCCGGTGGTTCCCTGAACTCGGGGACCGCTGCAGGACCAGGGGAAACCTCTGGCTCAGGCTGAGAAGCGCCGCTAACGCAGGTCTCTTCTCTATCCTCTGAGCTGTCGGGGCACCGTGGCGGTTCGAGCTCTTCCCCCATTTCTGCTGCGTCTTCATGCAGACACTCAGCCTGACCTTGGAGGTCGGGGACGGGACTCTCCGACGTTTCCTCGTCAGCAGCACAGTTAGCTTTGGCATCACTTGTTTCTGCAGCAGCTGCGTTGGCAGTAGAAGGGGCAGGCTGGGTGTCTTCTGGCGTCGGTGTGCTTGGCTCGGGGGAAACTTTGTCCGAGTCCTGCCCATGCGGGTGGGACGGGGAGCAGGACGTGCTGCGGTTCTGCGATTGCACCAGCAGCTCGTGGAGCTCCTTCAGCGCCGCCGCCAGGGACGGGATGCTGTCAGAGCTGGAGCAGCGGTCTCCGTCAGGCTGCTCCCTCTCAGCGGAGTCGGCGGGACACGCCATTTCGACGGAGTCGGCCTCCGCCGCTTCGCTTTCACTCACCTCCTGGTCCATGGGCTGTTCGGGCAAACACTCCTCACGTGAAGAGCTCTCCACCTGGTCAGATTCAACACCGTCAGCTGGCGCCGCCCCGCTGGGCTCCTGGGACTCACTGGCGAATATATCCGATGTTGGACTGCGAGCGGGGGACAGGTCGGGTTCGCTTTGGAGAGGCAGAGGGTGGAAACGGTCGCCATGGGGTGGAGAAGCATCGTTTTCTGGGGTCAAAGGTTGAGGAAGCTGTGGGGCCTGCTGCACGGCGGCCGGCGCAGACTGGGAGCGATCCAAGGTCGGGTTCTGTGATTGACAACTGGAAGGGCTTTGAGAGGAAGAGGAGGGTATGGCCATTCGGTCTAAGGGTCTTGGTAATATAAATGGCGAGGGCTGCAGTGAGGTAGTTTGTCCATCTGCAGTGTCTAATATGGGAGAAAACAGAACTGGGAATCAGTCAGCCGGACGACGTTTCAACCACATTTATGAATGTTCAGCTCTCTCACACTAATAACTCATGAACAATGCTACTTCTGCTACTTTTAAATGTCGTAAGCTCAGGTTTAATACACCAATAAGTAAACATGAAAAGGTACAACAACCACAACAGCAGCAAAATAACAGCAAAATAAAAAAACTAAATGATTCAACAGCAATGGACTTAGCTCTGGCAATGGTCTTGTGAGTTTGCAGTACCTGGTTGGTCGGGCCCTCTTCAGCTGTCTCCAAATGCATCAGTGCTCTCCTGCTCAGGGGTTAGGGGCACACACCACACACATCATGCAAAGGGACGGAGAAAGTTAGCAGTCACACACAGAGCATGCAACCAAACCAAACTGTCGGCCTTTTCACACACATCAGATGTGAAAAGTGTCATCTGAAAACAACCTGAGCCCGGGCCGGGTTCTTCATCGGGATGTTCACAAACCCATCAGTCAACCGCAGAAGCTCCTGAATGAAGTCACTTCGGCCGAACGTTTTAAACCAATTCTTAGAACTTCGTCATATATTGTTTTACTCCGGCTGAGAACAAGCTGAGCATAATTTGCTGCAGCTACTTTTAAACATTTATCAGACCATAAGAAATCATCGTGTTTGAGCCAATATTTCCAACCAAGGGACTTCATTCATCTACAGTTGACCATTATTTTAATTTAACAGCAATGAAACGCTTCTTATAATTGCTGACTGATATTTCCACTGCTGTTTTTGATCATTTATCTTTTAAAATGAGCTCCATGTGTCTGAGACTGGAAGGGCTCTGTGGCATCACCCCAATCTTAAGCTCTCTACACAAACTTCAACAGTTTTTTTTTTTTTTTGACTCAGCAACATTAATAACATTAAGTCCAGTCAGAAGGAGGACGCTTGTAAAACTAAAAGATTAGAGTTTAAGTGTGTATTTATAATTCAGTCTCTGAAAACAGAAAATTTACATCAAATTCAAATGAGTGCAGCCGATTCTAGTTTCTGAAAAATCTGTGAAATTATCTCTTGTATAATCAGTCAACGTGTTTTAAGTGCATCTTCAAAATCTCATAATACTCATAATTAACTTAAGTATATGTAACCTGTGTTGTCTAAGGGAACTAAACTTTACACGGGGAAGACTCCCTGGTGTTTATAACTCACATTCTATTCTTCAAGATGAGATGTTTTACTTATAAGATGATGGATATTATGTAATGTTTTGTAACATTTCAGGTTAACAATGCTGCATTCATTTTGTCTCAGGTTCATGTCTGAAAACGTGCACTGTTTGACTTTTGTTGGATTGCCAGTATTATTTGTTTGAGTTATCAGTACAAATCTGGCACAATGTGTTTGTTTTTTCTGTGCAGATGTTTTTTTGTTTTTTTTTTTAGCCATGCTCTTTAATTTAATTCTGTGTATTTCTGACTTTCTGAATGACAGTAAAGTGAATGTTAAACGTATTTCTCTTCATTTTTTGGCTTCACAACTCCAAAGGAACTCAAAAAGAGTTTGAGAAGAACGATGTGCACCTCTAGGTTGGTGGTCAGAAGAGAAAATAAACGGGTTATTCTTGAAGCTTTTATGTTTTGTACACGGAGCAGCCTCGTTGCTCACAGGTCTCCAATTTTCCGAGTTGGAAATCTACGTCTGGGGAAGCTCTGCTCGGTTTCTTTTTGTTTATGAGCTTTTGATATTCCCACTTCAGAGAGAACACAAAACGCAACGCACCAATTACCAGAGAGTTTCTGTTAATGGAAAATCGTCTCCAGTTTGTTCTTGCTTTTGTATTCCTGCCACCGGATGTTTATATTCCGTTTGCATTTTATTAATCTGATGTCAGAAAAAAAATAACCTCCTACGTCTCGGCTTGAACTGCATGTTCTTTTCAGTGTATCTGAGTAGGCGGCTCCGAGTGGTTCTGTCGGGCTCCTCAGACATCAGAAGCTCATACTAGACTTTCATATCTTTGCATAATAAACAGGTACTGTAAGTTGGCACTAATGCATAATTTTGGAGGGGATTTCCTCCAAATTTTGACTCGGTACAGAAAGGAAGTCACCCACCATGAGCGGTACAGCTGACAGGTCCGTTACGCCAATGACGAGACGCAGACGTTAAGTTTCACCTCATAAATATCAGTTTCTCTGTAACCAGTAGCCTAGCTCTGATGACATAAAATCCTAATCTCATTGGACAGCGATCTTATCTCATCTTTTTCTTGAAACACATTCAAACTGTCGAGGTGATGACATGAAGTGACTGGAAATTCAGATGAGTGCGTAAATGAGGTTGAGAGTAAGAAGCTTTAAGTGGCACATGCAAATGTAAATCTAACAGAGCTGGAGAGAGAAAAAAAAAAACTAATCGGTGAAACCAGAGCGCTGACACAGCTTCTTACCACTCTCTTGTATAGATCTCTGAAGCGCCTCTGCCAGCTCTCTGTCGGCGATCTCCTCTGGACGCGCATCCTCGCGTCCTTCTGGTCCGTACGCGAGCCGGGCGCACTCCGGCAGCTCCGCCTCAGACAGGAAGCGCGTTTCGGTGCCCGTGGTGCCGATGATGAGCAGGTTCTTCTTCAGGTCGATTGAACACTACAAGGAAAAACGGACAGAAAAAATTATCCCTAAATTATCGAGAGGAAAATAAGAAATGCCTGTCTGCATGTGCGCCTTGGTAAATTACATCATCATCTGTATAACTCATCTCAGTAAATTTTATTCCATTTATTTATTTTATCATCTAAATGTACTTTTTGAATACAGCTAACCTGATGTCTCTTCAGCATGTCCAGGCCTAGCAGCATATCCATCGGCTGGTCCTCCAATATGGAGAAAGAACAAGGAAGGAAGTCTCCTTCTATTTGGACCTGAGCTGGAAGGAAGAAAACAGAGAAAAAGGAGAATACAGACTTAAAGTTTTATCATGATTTTGTAAGGAAGGCATATGACTGTGTGTCACAGCAATTATAGCCCAACAAACACATATATTGAAAAGTCTGGGATTGAAAAACAATCCCATTTGCAATAAGGACACCGGTCGTGTTATTTGCAGCATTAAACTGCACACAGTAACTCCATTTAATCATATTTTCAGAAATATTGTTGAGGAAATGGTTGAAATAACAATCCGAGCCATGTGGCGAGTTTTGGGAGTTTTCAAACGTCAAGAATTGATATTTATCGTGACAGCAATAAATAAAAACTCTATCACAATAAATTATAAACAATGTGATAAACGCCGTTTTCAGAGGGAAGGATTTTCTGCTGCTCCACAACCAGATAATATCAGGACATTTAGAATCCAAATAGTTACATTTAACCGAGCTCTGCTTGTTTGGATTTTAAAAATCTGATTCTGCAAGCAGAGAAAAGCAACGAGTCGCTTCACGCTTATGAAATCACAACCAAAGGATTGTAAAACTAAAGAGGATAATGCATTCAGTGAATATAAAACCATTCTAGTTGTATTTTAATATACTCCATTTCAACATGCTGAAGAGCCATCTACCCAAATGAACTCTGCCGATGATCTTCTGAGTGCCCACTCCTTTGGCGATCCCCGCCCAGCGCCGGTCCACCAGTCGCATGATGTTGCAGCGCTCTGCACACGCTTGGCTCATGATGGTCATCTGCGCTCCTTAACATGACAAACAAAAAACAGACAAAAGGAGGACAAAAATTGACAAAACAGGACCGAAAGGTGCAATTTTGGTATCAAACATACTGTGTCGTTTTTATTCATGCTTGAATGTCGGCATTAACGACTGTAACTAAAGTCCGACACTGACGGCTGGTGAGTTAATGTTGCTTTTTTTTACATGTATTCAAACATGAGAGAAGGACAAACAGAAAGGCAAATTCAAATATAAAACAAATCCTGATCAATTAAAAGTGACATTCCCACTAACGTTGAAGCCAAGACATTTTTGAACATGCTGAAACTAAACTGCTGTTCAGCGCTCGCATGTTTCATTACCACTCCGTTTCTTGACCAACAAACTTGTAGAAACTTTATCAGGCATCAGGGTTTTATGTTCATTACCTGAGTCAACAAAAGCTTTCACAGGATGGCCATTGACTTTGCAGTTAATGTACAGCATAACCACCTGTCCAAAGCTTTCTGGGGCCTCCTCCATTGCAATTGTCATATTCTCCTCCACGTTGTGCTGCCTGGAAAAAGGAAGACAGTTAAAACATGGTGGTCAAATACTGAATTTTAATGCATGGTTGAATTAGGTAAGAAATGGCACAAAAATCATGTTCAAATTTTGCACTTTCATTACCAGTGAAACCAGAGCTGTGTTGTATTTTGTATTGCATTGTCATAAGCTGCTATAGTGATTTCCAAATGTTTTCCTACCTGATGTCCTCCTCAATCTTTGCCTGAGCTTCCAAATCAAACGGATCAGCGGTCAGAAGTCTGATTCGCTCTTGCTCTCTTCTGGCTCGATCCTGTTGTTGCTCCAGCAGCACTTTGGTGAAACGCTCTGGGAAAAGAAAAACCGAGGGATCAAATAAATGCCAGTTGGGAGTCTGCTGATACAACAAATGTAAGTAGTTTACGCCAAAACAAGCAAGAGGAAAGGCATTTTTGAAAGAAAAAACTGAAAAATCTTGTGTGCCAAAAATTATGTATGGGAGATTGCAGACATGCTTGACATGCAGAAAATGGTTGTTCTAAAACGTGTTGACTTGAAGATACTAAAACAAATAACTCACTTTTCTGTATTTCTCGTCTCAATTATACCCTACATAAAATCCTAATAAATTACATTTAAGTTTGTGTTGGTAATGCGACAAAAATATTAAAAACCTCCCCAGTTACTAAGCCTCTTTAAGGCACTAAAAACTTGAATGTGTTCACCTAAATCTCCACTCAGCAGGGCCTCAGCAAGTGGAGGGTTTCTCTCCTTGAGCAGAGAAAGCTCGTGTGGATTGGATAAAAGCATCTGTTGCAGTAAGGCGGGGTTGTCCAGGCCCTGTGGCGAAGAGCCGCGAAAGGCCATTGGCGTAGAAGGCTGTGTGGGGCGCGGCTGCGGCGGCGGCGGCGGCGGCTGCTGCTGCTGCTGCTGCGGAGCTTGTTGCCGCGGCTGCGGGTCAGAACGTTGATTGGGTGAAGATGAGGTGCCAGGGACTGTGATGGATCTGAAGTCGATACGGGGCAGGCCTGGTGAGGAGGAGAAAGGCAGAGAAGTTAGACTTTTCACCCATCCATCCACTGACTCCACCCACTGGTGGGGTGGAGGAGTCTACAGCCTATTGACACCGGATGAAAGGCAAAGTACACGGCTTAGCTTATTATCCTGACATGCACAAACATGCTCTGAACTGACAGCCTTCAGGGAGCGACGAATGACCGTGAAAGACAAAAGCTAACCCGACACATGGGACACGATAGCAGCAGCAACAAAAGTTAAAATTAACTGTTTGTGCTTTGTATCAAGCCATAATGTTATTCCTCAATCAAAACCATGTCTGAAACATATCATAGGAACTACTTCTCAGAACAACGCTCCAAAGAACAGTTGTAAACTGGAAAGGCATTGTTGAAGGCAGAGTGTCAGAAAGAGCAGAAGTCACATTTCTTAAGTTATGCTTGATATATAAAACATTTTTATAAGAACTGACGGTAATATAGTTACTTGATTGTGCTAAAAATGTCACTGCATGCCTAGAAAATACGTAATACTATCTCTTTCACATTTTCAACATTGTTTCACATCTCTAACCTGCATGTACACAAATGTGAATTCACTTTCACATTTGTGTAAATGAAATTTGTGCAAATTTCACTTGCACAAAATGAAATTTACACAAAATTTGTGCAAATTTCGCTTGCACAAATTTTGCCGGTCGCTTGGTTGAGGAGGACAAGTGATTGTCACCAAACTGCAAAAGTTCCAAAGGAAATAACTGGGGAGGGAATGACGTTGCCTCCTGTGTGTCAAGGCCTAAAAACTAATAAGCCAGACTGCTGGTCAAAGGAAATGTCAACAGACATGTTACCTGGAAAAGCTGGTTGAGTTTGTGGAGGCCTTCTGTCAGCTTGTCGAAGAACAACCACATCTCCATCCTTCACACCGTAAGTCCCCAAGGCACGGGTGGGGTCTTTTAGGGGCTGCTCTACATACGTGATCTGTTTGGAAGAAAGGTTAAGATTATTTAATCGATGGAGATCCCACTGCAGTCCAAAAATGCTGCACTCACCATGAGCTACTTCTTGCAAGTATCTTGCTCTAGTAAATTGAATTTAAAATACTATAAGAATTTTACACAACAAGAGATAACATGAAACAGTAACTTGTCATTTTGCATAATGAGTAGTTTTATTTTTGTTGGAAAATAATAGAGGATTCATTAATGCAGTAAAACATAAAATCATAATACTTTTGCAAAACATTGCAAGATCTCAGTTCTGAGCAGCATCACCCTGCTTGAACTTCAGCATCTTGGTCAAGAAGATCTGGAACAAACTCATTTCCTGACCAGCTAGATTACCGACAAACTTTGAATGCATGGGAGAAATTTAAAATATCAGGTTTCACTAAATCTTGCATCGAAGCAGATTTTGGAATACTGGGATGAAATGTCACATTGCAAACATTTAACTTGATGTTAAATGTTTTGAAGTAACAGTATTATTTGTTTTTTTTTTTGTTTTAAATAAAGTGATAATATGAACGTTTGGTACTTTTAATCAAGGTTATTTTAATCTGGGAATATACATGTCTATGCCCATTTGCAACACATCTAATGCAATAGCTTATCTTAATTTAACATTCTTGTTTTCAGTATGTTTAGTAGAGATCTGTATGAATCTAAAATCAACAATTAACACAGCGAAGACACCGTTATCATTTGGAGCAGAGGACAGAGATTAGTACTATCAGATTCATCACTGCCTGCTTTTTCTCCTAACACACTGCACTTGCTGGAACCAATAACTAAATAACCAGGACCTCTACGTTTCTGACACAGGGGGCCTACATCCCAAATGAAAAAATGTCAGAAGATTCTGTTAGAAATCTGGCAAAGTATAGCTGAAGACTGAAGACAAACTAAATCAGTTAATTTTAGTACGGTCTTAGACCAAAGAGTATACAATTATGTGTTAGTGCGTTCTATTTAAATTTTCTTAAATGAAAAATATTTAGAGATCCACCAGTCAGGCCTTTTGTGGTTCATACATATTCCCGTGTATTTTATTGAGGTTTTTTGAGGTAGTATTTTCACATTTTAAACTGAAGCGATTATGACAGTATCTCTTTATGCATCAAATAATTTTTTCCCACCCCACGTGTGAAGCTGTTGCTGAACTGTAAAGCATGCAGCAGTAACAGACTCACATTTTGTTTCTTTGGTGCAAAAATACAAGCACAATCTGTACTGTTTTTAATTTTTCCTACTCTGTTGCACATTTCTTTGAATAAGAGTATGTTAGTGTTAATAACTGCACAGTATATTTTATATGTATAAATATTTTTTACTTTTGTGTAAAACTGCATGCTTCGATTTTTCTGCTGGTACTCCTGAATTTCCCTACTGAGGGATAATAAAGGTTATTTCTATTAAACTCAAAAGAAGACCACAGTACACAGGATTCAGTGATATATTTATAGCTAATAAATAGGATTTCTTTCCTTTGATGCTTTTCATAATTATGAAATAAAACATGACTTCACTATTTGACTCGTCAATCTCTGTTTAGACCTGACCAAGGGAAAAATAGTCTAATTCCGACCTCTAGCCAGTCGATTGGTGCATCTACATAGTTATTAGTTGAGATCAAGCACAAGGCCAATGAAAATACTGAACTTTCCAATTAGTCCATAAAAACATAAACCAGATTTATACAGCTATGTTTAGTGTTAAAGCTGTTAAAAATTCACTGGGCCTTAAGCTATAAGAGTATTTTCTAAGCTTACATTTTCTCTTTATCTTGATAAGCCAACCAAGCTAAATGTTTGATAAGTAGTTACAGATAACTACTTAATTTTTTCACATACAGTTAACTTTACAGGTTTAAAACTAAGCTCACGCTATGGCAGATAACACTTTATCAATAATGTTCTAATAAATGAGTGAAAAATATATCTAAAAGCATATTTGTTGTTAATAACTCATGTTTCGCAACAGCTCAAGCGTCAAATCATCAACAGAGCGATTCATGCTAGCTACGTTAGCTGCTAGCTGAGTTAGCTCCGCGGCTACATCCAGTTTGGGTCTTGCCTGGATTTCCCCAGCTGGGATTCCTGACTCCAGTTCACAAAGTGCTACAAAGTCCCTCAGCTCCAGCTCCGGGGAAACGTCGAGGGCAAACGTGGTTTCTGGGCGATCCCTCGGCGCGCAGAAAACGGTGACCAGCATCGTTTTGTGGAGCGGGGGGGCAGAAACAGGATCACTGGACAAACCCTGTTCTTCTACAACAGAATGCGGTTAGTGTAGTTCCTTATGTCAGACAGGAAAACACGATCACTACGCGGATTTTCCGAAAAATTGAAACGTGTATGTCGGTACAAATGACATCAAAAATCGAAAGTACTGTAAAATCGAAAGTCAGGCACTGTTTGGACTCAATTGGTGAACGCCTGATGTGACAGTTTCTCTTTTAAGAACAACAAAATATTAAGTATTGCTCAACAGTGCCACATGATTTACGGCATGTCGCACAACAGTACTTTCTTCATCTGTGGTTGTTGCAAGCATTTCATGGGAATGCGCACCGCCTACAGGAAGGAAAAGGGTAATGTACACAATAATTGTACTTAGCGCTTCAACATATTTTTATTCAAGTAAAAGTAAAAAGAAGACGCCCAAGAAACTACTCGGGTAAAAGTTAGAAAAAGTACAATTTACATATTTTATGGGATTGCCTGGATCTTATTGGTAAGGAATCCAAGGAGAAATCAGAACCATATATTGAAGCTTAACTTGCCACTTGACCCAAACTTTTATATCTTGAGCAGTGGCGTTTCTAGCCCTGTTTTAGGGGTGCTAAAGCACCCCTGAATTGGGTTGCCACCCATCCCGTAAAATACGGAGGCGTCCCGTATTGACGCCTCCGTATCTTATTATTATCAACTACCTTGATTATTAACTGGTTTTAGGTTTATTAATCCTATGAATTTAGTAAAATGTTCTTCAAATGAGTGTAAATGCAAAGTTCTGAGTAGATTTTATTTTAATTTCCGGGGCAGCAGACCACAGGACTGTGTCACTCCACAGCTGCTTGTGTCTCATTAATGTTAGCAGATGTTGGCAGGTATGATGTAATCTTGAGATTCTGTTTCAAACTGAGTTTATACACCTCTGGAAAATATTATCAGTTTCTCTGACTTTACTCTTTGAGTAAAATGAACATTGTTCTTTTATTAAATGAATTACTGACAACATGTCTCTTAATTTTGTTTGTGAATGTATGTAAATAAGCTGTTAGATTTAGAAAACTGCACCAACGAATATCTTCTCATGGGTCTTAGCCCTGCTGGGTGCTAAGCACCCCTATAGGTCAGATCCTGGAATCGCCCCTGATCTTGAGATTTATGTAATTGCGTGGATAGGAAAGAAAGTTCAAATTCTCAAAATCTGTTTAATGGTGCTAATAATAACAATAAATATTTGGCTCACAGCTCTACCTCCCACACATCATCAGTGGCAAGAAGGTTTAGATGTCTATGTAATGGAAACATTATGCAGGTCTTTATTTAAAGACTTGTTTATGTGGTTTCATGTTATTAAACCACATGGCAATTTGGTGAGATGAAACTATTTGCTGGCTTCACTTGATATATTGATAAACTGATTTTTATTCCTAATTTATTTTTGGAATGCTATTTCTTCATGTTGTTCTGTGTTGCATAATGAGAGGAAAACAATTTCTTTTAAAGCGATTATTTAAAGCGAGGCAAGTTTATTTGTAGACTATATCAGATTTCATGTGCAGGAGAATTCAAAATGATTTGCATAATAACAAAAAAAGTCTTAAAACAACATTTAAAAACACATACAACAGCATATAGTGCATAACAATAAATTACAGAAATGTAACAGTAAATAGTTTTTTTTTTAATTCTTGACTTAAATCAATTGAACATTTCAGCAGGACTGATTCATTCAGGGAGTTTGTTCCACAGGTAAGGAGTATAAAAGCTGAATGCTGTATAATCGTGTTTGGTTGTAACCGAGT
This sequence comes from Poecilia mexicana, assembly GCF_051168715.1. Taxonomy (NCBI): domain Eukaryota; kingdom Metazoa; phylum Chordata; class Actinopteri; order Cyprinodontiformes; family Poeciliidae; genus Poecilia; species Poecilia mexicana. The sequence continues at coordinate 18,153,645 of NW_028263374.1, read as the reverse complement.
ACAAAGAGTAGCCATGACCCTCATGATCTGTTCTAGTTGGTTCATAATGGACCAGAGATCAGAAATATTTGGACCATTCAGATATTTCGAAACCAGCAGGTGAAATTTAAAATCTATTACATGACAGACAAGAGGGACTGATTTTTGTGGTACACAGTGTGTCACTGAAACACAGGTGGTTAAATGTGTTAGTGACATAAATAGCTTCTCTCTGTATAAACTTCTTTATGCCACACTGACAGGTGTGGAGAAAGTTCTGTGGTCTGGTTTAACTGCTTAATATGTCGCCTTCTTTTATTTGTTTTTTCTGAGGCTACAAAACAAATTAACTGCAGCTGAATGTAGGAATTATTAACTTTATTGCTTAAAGCTCAGTGTTGACTTTTAAATGCTCTTCTTTGGCTCCAAACACCATAATTTGTTATAAAGACATGCAGAACCAAACACGGAGAAGCAGCATTCAGCTTCTATGCAGCATAAATCTGAAACAAACTTCCAGAAAACTGCAAAACAGCTGAAATGCAGAATCATACAGATGCCGATCATCTGTATGGTTCCACTGAACCTTGAGGAACTCCACATGCAATTTTTTATTTGTTTTAATTTATAGTTACATAAAGACTCAAAATAGTCTTAAGTAAGACTCCAGTTAGGTGAGTGCTGTGCCTGAAAGTACCACCTAGTTCTTCTTCAACTGGTTTATATTATGATCAACTGTGTTAGAAGCAGCGCGGAGAGCGAATAAGACCAAGCCTGAAATGGTGCTGTTATTTGTATTGAAGTAGCTACAGCCCACCTATTGCCTCCACCAAAAACTATTTGGCAAGTATAAGAATCATATTGTTATTATTACTGCAAAATGCAATTATCAGGCTTTAAATGCACATCAGTCAAAGAGGCATTGATGTTTTTCAATTCTCTATTATTATTGCTATGGTTACATGTACTGTGTTTTAATAGTAGGAAAATCATGCTAATAGGATCTTAGACAAGACACTTTTTCCTTTTCAATGTTGCTTGTTAGTGTCTGATTCATATAAATACATTTCTACATTTGTAAAATGTAGAAATGTTGCCATGTTAGTTTGCTTAGTTTTTCCCAGCCTAACATTTTCTGCTTTGCTCACAGATTAGATCAGACTAACCACAGTCTTCCTTCTTTATTATTCCAAATACAGGTCGCTGATGCCGCTACCGGAAACATACATCAGAGCACATCCTGTGCATTGAGGTACGATTGACTTCACATGGTAAAGGTGTATGAAAAAGACAGAAAGAGGTTAAAGTTGAAAAACAGTTTAATTAAATAGTTTGGTAACACTTTATTTGAAGGGGGTTGAATAAGACTGTCATGACACTGTCATAAACATGACATAACACCTGTCATAAACATGAATAAGTCTTCATGAATATTTATGACTGTTGTCATAAAGCGACATTTGGTAAATTATGACACTTTTAATACAAAGTTGACATTATTCAAAATGTCTTTGTTATGACAACTTGACATTAACCAAGAAATCATTACTGATATAAATTTGTTATAAAAGTATTACTGATTGCACTTTAAAAATGAGGTAACTTTATGTTATTAAAGGTAAAGTTTAAACAGTAATGATTTCTTGGTTAATGTCAAGTTGTCATAACAAAGACATTTTGAATAATGTCAACTTTGTATTAAAAGTGTCATAATTTACCGAATGACACTTTATGACAGCAGTCATAAACATTCATGAAGACTTATTGATGTTCATGACAGGTGTTATGTCATGTTTATGACAGTGTCGTGTCAGTCTTATTCAACCCCCTTCAAATAAAGTGTCACCAATAGTTTTTATGTTATACATATGGAGTTTTTATTTCTTTTAATGTCAAAGTCGGGACATCACAATTTAGGCAGCAATGAAAGACTAATATCGTTTATTTTGTGTAAAGAAACTCCATATATTGCAACTTCAGTTTAGGTTCTTTAGTCTTAGGCAAAAGTACAGTAGATATATTTAAAATGTACATTATTATTACATATACAACTTGCACAAGTTTGTATAATTCATCCTTATATTTAGCTCAATGTTAATTGCAGTTGCAAAAAGCCTTACTTTTTTGTGTTGTTTTCTAAACTAGTGAGATACATTTCTTGCAAAGCAGGGGTATTTTAATTATGTGTCTTAAATTACAAATTTTGAGATTTATCTTCCCAGAAAATACATCATTAGAGGTTTTTGCTGTTTATACAAAAAACAAAAGTGGTTAATGGGTTATTTTCCTTTCATGACATTCTGCATCGATGAGTCTGCATTTCTCAGAAGATCATGTGTTACTGTCCCTTCAGACACGTCGAACCTGTTTAGTGGTTTTGGGTGGAATGAAATTAAGACTGCACAACACAAAGGTGATCTACAGAAGGACGTTTTAATAGAGAAGTCTAGAATTACCGACTACTTCATTTATTTTCTAAAAAGTGAAGCACATCTTCAGAAAAATCCACTATATATATATATATATAAAAAAATACCCACACAAATAAATCCAAAAATACGCATAAAGTGTATTTAAAATATCTGTAAATGTACTAGATCCAAAAAGAAAGGTTCTGGTTTGCTATCTTATGAGCAATAATGTTTGGTGAACTATCACCCCAATTTAAAGTAGTTATCTTAGTACTCTTCCATTCATGTGAAGTCAAATAGAAACAAATACTCTGCTTCTTTAATATTTAAGATGTTTATCATCTAGTAATTTCAGGTTGTGAGTAAAAGATGAATCATCTCATCTGTAGCTTATTCTCAGAATGATTGCAGTTTTCACAGTAACGTTAAGCTGACTTTTGACAGTATTTGAGCAGCGTTACAGACGTGTCTATTGTAAAAAAAAATCAACCTGTCTTCGAACTTATATGCGAGTTCAAACCAGAGTGGAGGTGTTTTCGACATCAGTTTACTAAGAAGCATGCTTATGAGTGGTTGTATATCTTGCAGGTTAATCATCAGTGTGTAGTTATTTCCATGTGCATTCCATATGCAAACACACACTGTCATGTTCTTACCGAAAAGCTGCTAAGTTTCCGTTACCTTAACCGCAGTGTACTTTTTCCCTCAAAAAAAAGAGGAAATGGTCCAGATATAGGTTAGAAAAACATAACAAAATACTTTTAATGTAGAATTGAATTACTGAAGATAATGTTTTGTTTCCTAACTATAACCTCTATTGTAATGGAGACTGCTGAAAAGACGGGAAAACACAGATTTCAATCTTAATCTCCCTGTAATAAACATTACAAAGAAAAACATATTTTTACTATTTTACAGAACATTGTATGGTAAAGTAGTTGCTATACCAACCGTTTACGTGAAAAGCTCAAGAAGCAAACGCTAGGAAACATATTTATGCAGTTCACAATGCCTAAATGAGAAAGTTTATGAGATTCTGAGCTAATTACTTCAGAAACATTCAAAACTTAGTGTAAGACCGAGGCAGTTTTTTCAGGATTTGGGAACTAATCCCTTTTCAAGAAAAACTGGTTTAAGGAGGTCCCAGAGGCAGCAAATTCCCCAAAATCAGGAGTTAGAAAGCAAACAGTCAGGAGTTTTACTTCCAGTCTTACTGGAAGTAAAACTGGAAGTAAAACTTACTGAATATACAATATATTTTTAATTCTGTGGCACTACTGGCCTTTATTGAAAGTAATCAAACTAGAAAAAAAGGGAAGGCATGCAACAAATTCCCCAAGATCAGGACTTAAACTCTGTACAGCTGAGTCAAAAACCAACAGCATGCATAGAGTAAACTCCAAGATGGGTAATTTACCAAAATATTGTTTTACAACCTGCTAGCTTCCAGTCAGGGCAATTTATAAATCTGTCAATGTAAGGTTTCTTTTTTGCTGTGTTACAATACACCATGCCAAAAACTCATGAATGGATCTAGTGTTGATGTTATGCTTGAGGAACCTGGACAAAGTTTGAGTTACCAGAACCAACACAGTTATTGCATGACACGCACAAAAGATTGACTTAACCTGGAATGAACTCGCCAACGTTATTATACTTAACCAAAGATGTGACAGTAAACTTGCTAAAATGTTTCCCTTTATCTGAGAAATGTCAGCTACTCCAGCTCTTAATGTGGTTTAGTCTCATCACCATCCAAAAACACAGAGTTTGTCCTCAGGGTAGAGACAGAGATGTTTGGACTTGGATTGGTTGAGCCTGAATGAATACATTTAGCATATGACTGTGACTCATCCTAGAGCTTGTTTTTATCCAGCAGCTGAAATCGAACATTGAAAACAGACAGCAGGTCACTCATACTACAAAAAGGATCCTTAATCGATGTAGAGGAGGGCATTAACAAAAAGGACTCCAGATGAATGTACATAGGATCCTAACTTTTTAAAACTATGTGTGAGTATTAAAACTTTCTAACTTGTCAGTTTTAGTTACCCTCTTTATTATGAAGTAATGCTTCATACTTATGTTAAAAATCTTCCATTAATCGTTTTCCACCTAATGTGAGAACTGGTTGCAGGGATACCACGTCCAAAGGGAGCATTACTGGAGAGAAACAACCCAGTAATACCCTTAATTCAAGAGTTTTCAAAGTAGAGCTATCCCCCCTTCCCAAACTACATCACTGCTATTATTTCTGTAAATGTTTTCGCTGTTGCTATGCTTCCTATTCCAGACACTCATATGTTTCACTGATGTTGTGGTGTTTCCCTGCTTTAGCGATGTGGAGCGCTACAAGGTATGAAGCTTCATTTACCTTGTCAAGTATGAACTTTTTACAACAACTGCTAAAATTAAAATAAAACAAAAACTCGTTGTGTTTGTGGCAGTGGCACATATTTTAGATCCAGCCCATGAAAATTCCAACTTTATGGTCATTTAGTCTAATTTGTGTTGACTGTACACTGCACTCAACTGTACACGGTTGAAAATCTCTCAGTTTTATTTCTGGCACTGACATGGGAAGGTTGGTTGAAGACCACAGTTACGTTTTCATCTTTTCGTCACCTTCATGTCACAACCCCCACTGAAGAGCTGTGGCATGCCCCTCTTTTTGAAAAGCCCTGCTCCAACTCATTGTGACCATACAAATGCGTTCCGACAGCAAAGGCACGTTTAGTCCCTCTACTGACCTCTGGGTTTCCCTTTGGATCTCCTTCCAGTGGGATTTGACCTGGAAAACCTCAGAATGGAGGCATTTTGATCAGATGCGTGAACTCCTTTAACGGAGTTCATGCATTTTATGCAGATCCAAAAAATGTGATTCCGGAGAGCAGAGTGTGGATGGGAACTGGTTTCCTCGGAAGGAACTATGCGTAATAAAGTACAGCTTTGACAAGATGAGGTCTGCGTACCACTTACGAGGTGGAACTATTTGCCTCATGGGGAGACCTGCTCCAGGTGAGCTCCTCCTGATCACACCTGATGAGCATCAGCTGTGGGAGTCACCTGCCAGTCACACCCTGCATTGGGAGAGGGTAAGAGCACACACACACACACACACACACACACACACACACACGCACACGCACTCCAACCAATGCAAATCGCTGAGGATACACACAGTGTAAAAATGAAATGATTTATTCTAATGCTTGGGTGATAAAAGACATCAGCTTTGCTGATTTTACTGAATGTGCAGAAACAGTAAGGGGACTTTGTCTATACTCTGCACAAGTAAAAAGGAGAAGAAGAAAGTGATGTAACAAATGTATGGAGCAATTTTAAAACTAGGCAATAAAATAAAATAAAGGAAAAATAATATACAGCCACATTCATTAAATTAGAATACCATTGAAAAACATATTTAGGATTCATTAGACACAGACTGACGTGGGCTTATTGAAAAGTATGTTTAACACTTCGTTAAGGTTGTTATTTTCAAAAGGTAATTTTAATGTAACAAACCTCATCGGTATGTATAACCTGAGTCATTTACTGAGTATGACTATATGTAAAGATGCAGTAATGACTCTAAATGCCTGTTGGGTCTGTGACATCTTTTTCTTCAATGAATTAACCAGTGCAGTTGTCTAGGCAACATCCTCAGCCATAACCTGAAACTATGACCTTCTTTGTGGGGGAATGATGGTTAGAACAGAAAGAGCTAGAGTCAATGAAATTACTAGTTCAAAGATCACACAAACACAGAGATGAATTAGAAACTCACTGTTTGAACATTTTAAAACCCGACTAGAACGTTTTTATGACTGATGGTTTCGGGAAAGCCTTTTCCTGCCCAGTAAACAATGTGTTACAGTGGGATAAGTGTGGAGAAGCAAAAATATGAGCTGCTTTTTCAGCAGGTTTAGCTTTACCAGTGTTTCTTTATTAAAGGAGAGAAGATTGGTTGATGGATGTAGCATGTGAATAAAGAGTTGGACAAGGAGGGAAATCAAGGTAGATGGTCCATCGGACTGTTGGGCTCTAAAGCACAAAAATGACTAATAAAAGAGATTTATATTTATAAAGAGAAAATGTAAAGGACAGTGGATCTAGTGTGGGACTTTGTTAAACACCTCTGAGAAGACACTAATATTCATGGAGAAATTGTAATCTAACACAAAAGGACAGTGTTGACAACTCAATCCCTACAAATAGGATCAGGTTTTGTTGGTTTTATTTATTTTTTTATTTTTGCTACTATCGTTTTAGAGACACAGAACTTCATCCCTTCTAAGTTTATATGTCATCAGATTTTCTTTTATGGCAATTCGCTATCTTTTTAAAAAATCAAATAAAAAAAGAGATTGTAATATAAGCATATTAATGTTTAGAGCCTTGGGTTTTGAAATTATGAATGGAAATAAATAATATTCTCTTGAAATTACTTTTAGCTTTAAAGCTATAGATTTTCAGATAACCAACCATGACACGAGTGGGTTGGGTTTTTTCTCATTTTCTTTAGGGGAAATGGCGATGTGATGCTGACTAAAAACCCACAAAGGGTTCCTGTTTCACAGTCGAGTGTCGCTGAGCACAAACAACCTTGTCAACTCAAAGAGAACGACTTAACATGTTTCTGTTTAATCTGCTTATATTCATTTCGACTCTTAGTGGGTTTATTGTTGATTCGGATGCCACAGGATGCAACATAGGTAGGAAACATAACCTTTTGGGTGTTTTAAAAAAATTGGGTAACGCTTTATTTGACAGAAAATTGTTCTTGTTCTGTGTAATGATGTAGATTTCTTTTTGTTTCTGTCTTTTTTCTGAAGTACTTAGAAGTTAAACTGTTGTTTTTCTCCAACTTGTGATTTATATAGGTGAGAAAGTGAAGGAACTGCCTTCAGGCCACACAGTATGTGAGCCATGCGGGGAAGGAACTTTTCAGGCAACGCCAAAGAAGTCCAAAAGATGTGATGGATGCATGACGTGTTATATAGGTAGAAGTAAAAACCTTGTCAACATGTACTGACTGAAAACTGTTCTATGAACAGCAAATGATAAAGTGCAAACATTATCATTTGTTTACATTGTTTACAAACATTATCATTATCAGTTGATCCCAGCCACTGATTCTGTCCTTTAGCTTCTTTTCCCAAATTAAACCAACGACTCTGTAGTTTAAATCCTAAAAGGCATTATTTTCTTGCTTTTTCAGAATCAGGAAGTGTTATCAAAGAGAAGTGCACCAAAGTGAAGAATACTGTGTGTGGATGTCGTGATGGCTTTGTTCCACGTTCAAGAGATTCAAGCTACTGTAAATGTGATATAGGATCTGGACTGGAAAACGGGGGTAAGTTATAGACTCAAACAAATTTCTTAGCTTCCATTATTTGATCCAAAGGCTGAACCTTAATGAAAAAAAAAATTTTCCCACTGGCAGTTTGTTCAAAGTGCAAGGAAGGTTATTTCACCAAAGAGATTGACACACAATGTCAAAAATGGAAAGAGTAAGTTTCAATAGTTGCACACCATCTTAAACCTCAAGTTCACATGTAGCTAAAAGCTGTTGTTTTTGTCTTTGTTATGTTTCTGCAGCTGTAAGTCTGCAGGGATCAAACAGGCTGGAAGCTCAACCTCTGACGTCGTGTGTAATGAGATGATAAATGACAGTCAGACCACTGTAGCCCCCACAACAATCACAAAGGTTTTCTCCTCGCTCTCAACAACACGTCGCCCACATGAGGGGGCTCCAACACAGAAGACATCCTCGAGAACCACCACGACTACTGTTCAGCGCCCCAATGTGATAACCCCAACGCAGCCCACAAGCATTCACATAGGTAAGACTTTTCCTGCTTTCTGTTACGCTCAGATTCCAGGGTGGTGTAAGCTGTAGCCCGACTGTCTCGTTTTATTCCAGGTACGGCCATTCTCATTTTGGGAATTGCCGGACTGCTCGGGCTGACGGCAATGACCTGCAAGCTGCATGTTACCCACTGCTGGCAGTCAAAACCAGCAGTACAGAGTAAGTTAAAGGCAATCTGGGCTCACATGCTTTCATTTAGTGAAAAAATATACAGCTCTGGAAAAAAACTGAGACCACTGCACTGAAAATCTCCTGGTTATTCTGCCTGGTATTGATCTCTGAACTCTTCCTGAGTTCAAACATTAGAATTGTTGTTTCTAAATGAATATGAACTTGTTTCCTTTGCATTATTTGAGGTCTTAAAGAACTGTATCTTTTTGTTATTTTGACCATTTCTCATTTTCTGCAAATAAATACAAAATCTATGCTTGGAATTTCAGACATGTTGCCAGTAGTTAATAGAATAAAAGAACAATGTTCATTTTACTCAAATATAAACCTATAAGGAGTAAAATCAGAGGAACTGATTATTTTAAGTGGTCTCTTGATTCTTTCTTGAGCTGTATTTATTCATTTAAGTGCAAGAACATTGAAGACACCTATAGCAAAAAAAGTCATTCAGCTTTTACACTGGAATAAGGTGCTAGTGTGTTTCTCCTGCACAGGTGATTGTCCATTTTAACTTACCACCAGACAACGCTTTATTTAGTAAATAAAAACATTTGTGTGCATTTTGTTGAATGTTTATGTTCTTTTTCTGTGTTTTTTGATTTAATAATCCAGGATGGTTTGGCATAGCATGATGGAAAATAGTGGCAAAATGTTTCCTAATTACTTTTTTCTTGATCATGTGTACATTTTTATTTGCAGCCAAGGACTCTTTGTGTCGGAGGCCAGTTGAGGAAAGCGGTGACAGCAGTGAGTCCTCTTTGAAACTTAACCCAGAGCCATGAGGTGAAGTTTTCCTTTGACGAAAATCCTCATCTGATGCTTCAGAGAGCCATCCCTGGAAAAGTTTAATTTACTGCAGACCCCTTAGATGCTCCTTGTATTGTTTGTTGTGTGTTAAACACACAACGTCTGCATTGTAACAGGGGTGTTTTTAATATGTACAGTTGTCAAAATTTGACTGTTTGTTCTGTTGTAATACAGTGTAGGATTATTGAGTAATACCTCGCTTTTTAAAACTGTGAAACCATTCAAGGTAGACGTCCATCCTCTTGATGTTATACTTCTTAGGAGGAGTTATTATGGCTGACATGGTCAATAAGGATTTTTTTTTCTTATAAGTATATATTTGCCAATACTACCTGGTGAGTTTTCTACTATATGCATTTATATGTAGGTGTTATAGACCTTCTGCTGACATTGTACATGCTCTAACAGGGCTGGGACAACTCTGAGAAATACGCACTTTGAACAATAATAAAGTGGGTAGAAACTATAAAACACACCAGATACAGAAGTTAAAACAATATATAGAATAAAAGTTCTCTTTTTCTTTAACATTGTTTTTAAATTTCTTTTGTTGTGTTATTCAGTGTTTCCTTGGTCTGTTCCAACAGTCATATGTCTCTTTTGCACAAGATAAAAAAAACAAAAAACAAATCTGTTTTCAGAAATATGTGGGGTGAGGGAAAGTACCACATGGAGCAAAATGTGCTACTTTCCCCCCCCACCAAGACTTGCCTCCTCTGTTTTCTTGTTCTGGTGTTTGGAAAGACTGATATTGTAAATGTGAAGACTTTCATGTTGTTTGTGCCTTGCTGGAAATATTTTTTCAGATTAGTGCAGTCAGAGGAGTATGAAACTTTGTTCTAATTACCTTTCACCATTTGCCAGATGAGCACTAAGTAGCTTCATGCCTGGTTGAGTCTCAGTGAGTTGTAAAATGGACCCGAAGGGAAACTGCAGATATGTTGATTAATTCTAAGAATTGAAGGCTCCTTTCAAGAAGGTGGCATTGGTTTAATTAGGAAAAATATGGGTAACACTTTATTTGAAGGGGGGTGAATAAGACTGTCATGACACTGTCATAAACATGACATAACACCTGTCATGAACATGAATAAGCCTTCATGAATATTTATGACTGTTGTCATAAAGCGTCATTCGGTAAATTATGACACTTTTAATACAAAGTTGACATTATTCAAAATGTCTTTATGACAACTTGACATTAACCAAGAAATCATCACTGATATAAATTTGTTATAAAAGTGTTACTGATTGCACTTTAAAAATGAGGTAACTTTATGTTATTAAAGGTAAAGTTTAAACAGTTTATTTAAAATGTTTATGAAAGTGTCATGACAGTCTTATTCACCCCCTTCAAATAAAGTGTTACCAAAATATTTAAATATATCATGACTGGATTAATTTTAGATTTGTTTATTTTATTTTACATTAAAATGAGCATGTTACATATGCAGTGTAAAGTAAAGCCTCCTCTATTCAAGTTTTTCTGAAAATGTATTATTTATTGAAATAATATCACTGATACTGATGTGAAGTTATAAACATTTTACTTCTTCAGCTTTTGGTACTATTTATGAGCAGTTTTGTGTTTTTTTTTTTTTTTTACTGATGACATCTCTCTCTAGCCAAGGGGGAGACACCACAATAGAAAAACAAACGAAACAAAAACAATTCTCTGTTGAATCCTACATAGTTGTCCTGCTTATGTTCAAATTAGTTCAATAGGGTGGGCGCCCTCGTGTGGAATGTAAAGTTTAGGCACTGTAAAATAAAACAACAACATCAGAGACTATTTTTGTGTTTTTTTTAGACGTCTCAGATGCTTTTTACTACCTCTAGTTTAAAATCTAGAACTGGATAATAAAATGAAAAATCATCTTGTTTGTGAAATCATATAAAAGAGGAGAATTTAATGCCTTTCTGGAATGAAACCTTTGCAGATCAATATCTTAAGTGTTCTAGAAAAGTTTTATTTTTTTATTTTATTATGTACCATTGATGGATTGAGTTGCACAAGATGTGACTTACCCAAGGTGCTATTCAGGCACCATGGCTTCTAACTGTGAAGATCTGCTGCAGACAGAATAAACAGATGAAAGAGTACCTCCCCAAAACTGCCTGTAAATGTCACTGATTCAGGAAGCTGGTGTGCAGTTTCAGAGAAATTAAGCGTACTTTACACGGAACAAACCTGTTTGGGGTTTTTTGAGTTGTAGCCTGATTTACAAGCACTTGAAGATAAATATCATACATCCATTCATGTCTATATATATTTCTAGTTGTTTTTTTTACCCATGTTGCACGTTTTTTCTTAATGTGCGTGTATGACAAACTTGTGTTTATATTCTGTATATTATTTGAGTAAAAATGTATTGGTCTCTGAATAAGCCTTTGTGACTTTCTTTGTGCTATTTCTGTAGCTGTAAGACGGCTATCGGTGTGCTTTTTAAATTCACTGACCCTCATTTTAAGTAGTTGATTAACATTACAATATCCACTGTGCACATCACAGTATGGTGAGTTTCAAATATTCTTCTCTTCTGTTACCAGTTGAACTTGACCTTATTATAATCACACTGATCAGACATAACATTACGATTACTTAAAAAGTGAAGATAAACAGGATGGGCCATTGGATTTGAGCAAGTTTTGGTTCACCACTCACACACACACGCATGCACGCACGCACGCACGCACGCACGCACGCACGCACGCACGCAAAACAGCAACAATAAAAGGATAAAACACACTCTTCAACCTCTCTCTGGTTAGAACTGATGGGCTAACGTTCATTATCATTATCATTTTCTTGTTTTCAAATAGCTACATAATGGGAGAATCTTATCTTCACAAAAATTCATGTCAACTAATATGAACTCATCCATTTTATTTTAAAAGTTAACAGTTTTAAAGACATCCAATATTTGGATTTGATTTGAGGACTATGCGTTGGTGGTTAAGCTATTTCTAACAACTGGACCAGGATATATTAGGCAATAAATGAACATTTGATCATCAAAGGTGCTGGAAATAAAAAAAAAAATAATAATGGGCAGATGGTTAGCATTTCCAAAGCTGCAGCTCTTGTTCCCAGTATGCAGTGTTAGTGGTTCTAATAAAACCATCACAGCATGGATCACAGTTTGCTGTTGCTACACAGGCATTGATCAATCAGTGCCTGTGTGTTTTGTGTGTGTGTGTGTGTGTGGGTGTGTGCGTGTGTGTGCGTGTGTGTGTGTGTGTGTGTGTGTCCATCACAGCATGGATCACAGTTTGCTGTTGCTACACAGGCATTGATCAATCAGTGGGTCTGTGCCAATATCATAATCTTTGGGTTTGTAATTTATGGTTTTGGATTTTCTCCAGCTCTGTTTTGAATTGTGGTCCCTGCTGCATTGTGGTCGGCCGCTTCCTTTCATGGATTCTGCTCCATTTACTTCCTTTGTTCTTGTGAGGGCTGTCACTGCGATCCTTTGTCAACTTTGTTTGAGTATCTTTAGTTTATACATCAAGGAGCAAAAACAAAGACAGGTAAGAAGAAAGAAGAAAGTTGTCAGTTAACTAAATATCTTTTTTTTAACCTGACAAAAGAAAAGCTAATTAATCTAGAACAAAACATACATCTGCTACCTAAGGCTACATAAAACATATATGTTTTTTCTGATTAGTCATACAAATCTCCTTTCCCCCACAAAGGGAAAATACCACAAAAAAAAATTGGGTAAATGACAAACTTTCTTCAGTTGGTTCAATGAAGTAAATTTGTGGTAGGTTTGAATGACATTTTTCTTTGGTTTTCTTTAACTTTGACTCACACACAACTTTCAGCTCAAGAATTGAATTTTCATTAATACATTTAGCCACTAACATCTTTTTCTTGTCTTACTTGATATTTCTAACACAGGGGCATAATATCTGCTTCTTAAACTGTTGTTTCACACCTGCGTGCTTCAGCTTTGCACTTTCTACTTGCATGTGGAGAGACATTATATGCGTTTCTGTCAGCCACCGCCTACGCTGTGAGCTACAGAAGGGGGTGTCCATGTGTATGGAAGAAATTGCTTCCACAGTGTCATCAATGCCATTTGTGGTTTTACACCGGCAGACTCCTCCGACTACTGTTTGAGCTACGCAAATGCTAGTCACTGGCTACGTCACGTCCTAAAGGAGGTGTTTCGCTGCAGCTGTCTACATGTGTGGTTGTATCATGTCTTTAATAAACCGAAAAGAGAGGGTTGATATCTGTGGTGGCACAGCTACAGATCATGACGTTTGAAACGAGAGCAAACTCAGACTGAAGCAAAACAGGACCACAGAATAAGATAAAAGAATTACTGCAAATACATGGTAATGAGAAAGGAATGTGTTTGGCGCAGTGAAGCACTGAGGCATTGCCATCTGTCGCCTTGATCTCCATCTGTGGGAATGGCTTCAGCATATAAGACGAACTCAGAGTACCCAATGGTCAACCTGGAGAGCAAACAGAGACTGTAACTCTGCCAACACAGACAGAAACATTAGAGAAACCAAGTATAAAATCAATTGTAGAACAAAAATAAACTACTAGACCCATTCTGGATGCCAAATAGCAAATGTAGTTGGCATCTTGGGAGCTTCGGCAACTGAACATTTCAAAGACAGATAAATGGAGAACTACTTAGCTTTATACATTTTAGTTTATTGCTTTTATAAATTGTGGAGTACTTATTACTTTAGACCAACATTTAGCTTTATACTTTTAATATCAGAGAAAGACCCAGAGAAACTCCTGTTAGTTTACTGAGTCAACAAGCATCAAACATGGAGAACCAACATGTAGCTTTATACAAATCTAAAACTCAACCCAGAACAACTGGAACCAACATTTACTTTTATACCTCTCTAACCTTTTTGTCTTTCTTTTGGCTTTTTTGTTTTATACTTTGTTTTGTTTATACTGCCTTGTTGCTGAAAATGTGCTATATAAATTCAATTACCATACCTTTTCTTACCTTACTTGGTTTCATGCAGTGCAACACAAAACCTGGCTTTGTCTATTGGCTGTTACCCCCAGTTTTATTTTGTTGCCCAGCCTGTCTAAAATTCAACAATTCACGCTCACTGTATAGATTAATTTTTCTTTATGTGCGTGCGCTACATTTAACTGTAGGCTTAGACTTCCTAGCCCAAGTACTGGCCTGCTGATGTCTCAAAAACCTATAAACCTTGTGGTTTTACTTCTGGAAATATGGGATACCTAGATATGAAATTAAATATGTAGACAACATGGCGTATTATGCACTTGTAGGATAAGCTAATCATCTTTTGTCTTATAAATATCTCCTTTAATTAATCATGATTTGTGATTGTGCTAAAATGATGTTTGAAAATCGATGATTCGTCACATCTCTGGAGGGTGCTGCCTTGTTTGTGCTTTGAGGAAGCCTCCTATGGTGTCAGGGCTTTGGAGTGTGACCAATGTGCTCGTAAATGTGACCAAATTTCTCAATAGTACAATAAAAAAAAATCTGAGGTTGCACTGGTGCTACTGAGAAAAAAACGTCTCTGATACAGACATAGATTAGACCCTTATCGTAGTCTAAGCCAATCAGAGATATCACTTCCAGTCTGGTTCCTTTGTGTTGCGCTGCTGGTAATTATGCTGTTCTATCTGTGCTTCTAACCTCAATGCACAGCCACCAACCTGAGTATGCAGTGACACTAAAGCATATGTCTGTGTGAACAAACAATTTGTCAAATGTGCTCTTAAACCTCGGCATGTACTCCACTCTGACAAACTCTTGCTCTGCCTGCTCTGTGCTCGCTCTCGGTTCTGTCGCAGTTCTCAAACGCGCTCCACTCTGACTCTCCTTGTGTTCGGCCCGATGTCTCTGTTCGAGTATGTAAACGAACCTCTCATAATGCCTCCTGGTTCTAATACATTTAGAATTGAAACACTTAAAAAGCACATTTAAAACATTCTGTCAAGTGACCGCTCTCTGCAAAGCCCTTCAGCTGTGATGTTAAATAAGATACCTGTCGAATATTTGGGCGCATCGAACTTTTGGGCTGGTGCAACCAAAAACAAGTCAAGTACACCAGAGCAGCCAGTGGAGACAGTAAGTCTAGAGTGCTGGGACTTATTAATTTATTAGGTATCTGCAAATTATTTTACTTGTAGGTTACCTTAATGCCAGTGAGTAAGCAAACAGGCTCATTGTTGTTTCCAATAATATTTTTGACCCTAATTTAGCTAGCCTAGAATATTACATAGATTTGGCAATGCACTAAGGGAATCCAGATGCCCCTTTCACAAACGTGCATCACAGTCTGGTTGGTTTTCAAGGCCAACTACACTCTAAAAAGTGTATTTGGGCTGCAGTTCATCTTATGGACTTATTTACATTAATTTCACTTAATTCTTTTGCTTTTGCAAAAGAATTAAGTGAACCGCCCCCAGCGGGTCACTAAAATATGTTTTTTCTTATTTTTTTTTTTTGGCACAAATGCATGTAAGTATTGGATACTTTTTTGTTTGTTTTAGTGCAGTTGTGTGCTTATGATGGGCTCCTTATTATATGCTTCAACACAAGTGTCAGCAGAGACTGAGATTTGGGCTGATTTTTTATTTTTGTTGCGTGGGTGCACTTAAAAGTGTAGCTTCTTATCCCTACATCTTGAAATAATTGGGCAGGAAATCATGTGCATGGAACATATTATTAAATATGAAACACTCGCTCCTACAGATTTACAAATATATTTTACGTTATTTTGTTTTGTGCAGACTAGCTGTAGTTTTTTTCCCTCCACTTTTCTCACCCATTTTTTATTTTTATTTTTTATCAATGACCTTTTATTTGGTCCGGTCTGCAGTGATAGCTGAGTGGAGTGCACTTTTGACATTTCTTTAATTAGAGAAAGTCTGAGGAGGCAGTTTGATGTAATTGTGTCGTGAGCGAAACACAAGAAGGCTGAATGTGTGGTTGTGCTGTTAACCACAGATGTGCAGCAGAAGACGTGACTGTAACTTAAGTTGAATGTTGCTTTAGATAGATTTTAAAAAGTCAGAAGTTACGTCTGTATCTGTGTGGGCTTGTATTGTTGGGTATCAAGTTTTTTTGCACTGATGGGGAAATAGTGATGGGAAGTTAGGCTCTTGAGGTCCCAAAGAAGAGCCGACTCCTTTGTCTCCCAAACGGTTACTAATTAGCAAATATTAATATTTCGTATGTTAATATGGCTTTTAGGGTTGCCTAATTTTATGCATTTGTTCTGTTACATTTTTTGACATTCTTAATTTTGTGTAAAGTTTTAGTCAAACTTTTAATTTTCATTTAACAACAACAAAAACAACAACAACAACAACAAAACACTGCTGAAAAATCTTCGGAACAGAACCATAACAGAAACAGAACCAAACTCTAAAACCAAACTATCCCAATGATTTTAAATTGCAGCAAGATGGTGCTTCCTTCAAGGGTTTTAGCAGGATACTTTCCTCCTCACCAGTGTCCACTGACTGAGGGGATGGACAGATTATCCACCTGACTGTCGCATCTGTTCCCCTCTCTGTTTTCACATGATGTGGTGCGATCAGATAGTCTCACTTTAGACCGGCCACAAGGCCGCTGTGCTGCCAATTAAGACAAAATTTCTGCCATGAGCCAGACTGAGAGTGACTCCATCACTCTCAGTGAGTGAGCCAGATCTTCTGATTCACTGCAAAGCATCAGCTTTAAGGCATCACTACTGTGAAAGAAAGATCAAACTTTGAGATGCATGGCTTGTCACCAAAACCAGATGTAACCTACAGACGGAACATGAGCTGGTCCAGATATATGGAGGGGAAAAAATTACAAATCACAATTAGTTGTGATAATGTATGGAAAAAAAGAGTTTAATCTAAATCTCTAAAATGCTGCTCACAGAGTAAGCCATGTTTTAGTCAACTCTCAAATATAATATTTTATTCACGGTAGACTTGGAGTAAATTAACAAATTTAACTTAAAGTGTTTGCACACTACATCATGTAAAAAAGATCTTAATCTACTGTGGCTTGAGTCACTCAGACATGCTAACCTTAGCTGGAGAGTGTGAACAACCACAGCTAAACGTTGATTTCCGTTTTGCTGAAAGTGTTCAGCTACAACTTCTCTTGATGTTTCAATTTTAAATTTGATTTTGCCTGCCAACCATTTTCCTTTTGACTTCTTTCCACCTATTCTTCAGTTCAAATATATTTGTTCTTTTTTTTAATCACTTTAATTCCAAGTTTTATTATTTTTTGGAATGTTCTGGAAAGATCTTAGCTGCAATACACACCTGTGTGACGGAATAAACTTACGTTATGTACAAAGTTCTACGGAAGCGCATTGCTATCATGCAGTAAAAAATTTTTTTCGATCGCTATCTCGTTTTGACGACTTACGTATCTCGTTTTAACGAGTTACGTATCTCGTTTTAACGAGTTACGTATCTCGTTTTAACGAGTTACGTATCTCGTTTTAACGACTTACGTATCTCGTTTTAACGACTTACGTATCTCGTTTTAACGAGTTACGTATCTCGTTTTAACGAGTTACGTATCTCGTTATAACGAGTTACGTATCTCGTTTTAACGAGTTACGTATCTCGTTATAACGAGTTACGTATCTCGTTTTAACGAGATAGCGATCGAAAAATTTTTTTTACTGCATGATAGCAATGCGCTTCCGTAAAGTTCATAAACTTGTAACACAAAGATTAATTTCACTGTTATGGAGGAAGATTTTTTTTCAGTTCAGTTTCTTGTTTGTCTCTAGAAAAGCACACGCCAACAAGCACCAAGTAATAGTCTAGTGTTTTCACATTTAAAACACTACGTAAGTGCTGAGGTACTCCTTAGATTGTACACAATCAGGGCAGGACAGAAAATCTTACACCTTTGTTTTGTAGACAGATCGACTGAGTTTTTTTTAAATAAAAAATACATTACTTCAGACTTAAATTCTGTTTTTTTAAACATTGACTGCAGTTTAGCTTCTTGTTTGTCCGTTTCAATATCCACACACCTAAGGACATGTTCCTACAAATCTCAGACACAAGTACTTGTTGCTCGTTTTGAGGTTTCACCTTCACTGACATGAAGCTTCTCTGGATGAGTCATGCAGCCATATTGAGAAGGGATTATTCCTGTGAACAGTGGATTATTTTTGTTTCCAACAGACAAGAATGTGTCTGAACAATCGACATCTATGCAGACTTTCCTTAAACCCAAACAGTATGCTTGTGTCACTTTGTAAACAAAGGCAAAACGAGGAAAATCCTTACCCTACTTCAAACGCACAGACGGTGACATCTGAAAGAAACAGCATTACTTTTACTGGCTAACTCATTGTGTTATCTTTGGCTACAGCAAGAACACAACAAGAATGTTTTCTCCACTCTTTGGCTTGACGGTTTGAACACAGTAAAAATTCCAGTGTTGAATTAACACCCAAAAGTGTCTATATGTCCAAGTCAGCAGGTGTAAAAGTAAGACTTCTGAAAGTGTTAAAATATTGACACCCATTTTTTGTTAAATTTACATTGGTCTATAATACTGAAATGGGTTTAAGAAAAGCTAAACTTTCCATTTCTGTGTATTTTTTTGAATATTTTCCACTGGATTTGATTGATTTTGACACTTTGTGGGTCAATTATTTACTTTTTTTTAACACCACATTATGTTTTGTGATCAACACTACACTGGTGTTACTTTTAATATATTTTAACACTAACACCATTGTAATGTTAATGTGACACTCTGTATTGTTGAATTTAACACCAGCTGACTTGGACACATATAGACACTTTTGGGTATTAATTCAACACTGGAATTTTTACTGTGTATATTGTTCTTTTCTGCCTTTTGTCATGGTTTGACATTCGATAAAGTAACTCACAAAACACTTCAACAATATTTATTTAGAAAGCAAAATTGCTAAAGAATATGCAGATTGCTTAGTTAACTTTGTTCTAGGGGAGGCTTTCAGGTACAGCAAGAATTTTGCAATGAATAATCCACATGAATAATTTCTGATGAGTCTTACTGGGTTAAAGGCTGATGAGGTCTCTGGGGAGAGCACTGGAGATTGATGGATTGTGGTGGGTTTCGTGCTTCATCGTCCTCATAAAATGTACTTGTAGTTGATGGTTAACCTAAAGGATTTTTGAGTTGTTGAATTGCTCAGAGTAATTTTCTGCCATTTAATGGTGCAAACATTTGGCTTACTGAGGATTAATTTCAGCATGTCTAGAGTCTGAGTTTCATTTGCCAGGAAACCCCAGGCTAGACAAGACAGGTATGCCAGACCACAATGACAGCAGGCTAAAAGCAGTATGCTTTACATTTCTTCACGTAGTTGTGGAGTTTGCACGTCTACATAGAGGGTCTGCAAAACTATGTTGTTCCCCTCCTATGCTCTCTTCAAAACTACAAATAAGTTCGCAAAACAACGGCCTAACTCACTGTTTTGTAAAAAGTATCATTGTTTTTCCTAAATCATCTATTAGTGTTTTTCTTTATTACTTTTGACAAAAAATGACTTAGGCCATTATTTTAGGAAGGTGACAATATTTTATTTTAGATAGTCAATGAATCATAAGACTTAAAATAAAAAGACAAATAAACACTTTTATTGATCAATTATTATTTCTCTTAATAGATGTAATCCAGTGCACCAATAATAAAGCTATTTTATCATTTTCTTTAGAGGGTTCTTCAAAGAAGACAAGCTTTAAATCAGATGTTCAATAGTTTGAATGATTAGTTGATGAATATCAGCTGCAAAAACTTCAATCTAGGTGAGGTGGGCAGAGTAGATGAAAAAATGTACTCAAGTAAGAGCAGCACTACTTCAACGTATTTTTACTCAAGTAAAAGTAAAAAGTAGGTATCCGAGAAATGACTTAAGAATAAAAAATAGTACGTGGTGAAAAGTCCATTCAAGTACTGACTAACTGATCAAATTACATGATCAGATGGACCAACGTATAAAATTAAGTGAAAATTTGGGGATTTTACGAACAAAAATAACAATAATTCACATAAGTGGCAAAAAAATAACAAAATCAGGCAAAAGAAAAATGTTTCCAAATCAGTTTCTTTCAATAAAAACAAATGAAATCTTAATAAAACCTGCAGGAGTGTGTC
This sequence comes from Poecilia mexicana, assembly GCF_051168715.1. Taxonomy (NCBI): domain Eukaryota; kingdom Metazoa; phylum Chordata; class Actinopteri; order Cyprinodontiformes; family Poeciliidae; genus Poecilia; species Poecilia mexicana. The sequence goes on along the minus strand of NW_028263374.1, from coordinate 18,133,252 downwards.
TGTCTCTGGCGAATTTTTGATTGGAACATGTTCTTCTCATTCAGCAATACTTCATAATAAAACTACTCAAGTAAAAGTAAAAAGTATACGAAAAAGTACATTCTTTAAAAAAAAATTACTCAAGTAAATATAATTGAGTAAACATAACTGGTTATTGCCCAACTCTTATGATCGCATACGAAACAATAATACTTTATTCTGAGATTCTGTCTGAAATGTATCTTGCATGACAGTAAGTACATTTACAAGCTGCTGCAGCCCAGCGGAAGGACCGTATCAAACAGAGGTAGATACGACGAGACGGTCGTATTTTAGGGAGATAATTTAATTAAACCCATAAAGTAACATGCATTATCAGTTAACAGTAATGTTTGAACGCCTCTGTGAAAATGTATATAGTGCAGAAAACCCCGAAACAAAACCAAACCAAACATCAGGGCCCTGATTCAGAAGATGGGCTTAAAACATTCGTAACATAAGTCATTTATTCTGAATAAACCTACCCAGCTCGCTCTGTGATACTCAAGATTTCACATGTCATTTTACAGTACATGAGTACATGAAAACCTTCATTGATTTGGACTAGGTGTCCAAATCAATCGTTATTTTTGTTTTTTTGCAGACCAGATGTTCAAATGTTCTTTTGACGTCTCTGAAACTATAAAACTCAACATTCAGCAACAGACTTGAACATTTGGTTCTGGGCACCGGAAACTGTTTTAACAGAGGTTCATAGAAAAGCAACAACAAAAAAACCCACATTGAGCTTACTAGTAGAGATTTTATCATGCATACACTTTCAGGGGAACAAAACAGATTTTTTTTTAAGTCTCAGAAGTCTATTAACCACATTTTAGTATTTTTCTTTAAAAACTGGGGTTGGTATGAACTTGATGATCACACCAAAATATTTTTTTCAGCTCTTTAAATTAGCTTGCTTGAGTTTAAATGAAAAATAACGTAAAGTAAATTGAAATGCACCTTAAATTGAAATTATAAAATATAGGTACATTTTCATGCTTTCCTCTCATTGTGTGCCAAATGAAATGACTTTTGAAATCAAAACTTATCATTCTTCAAAATAAATTGTATAAAATAAGCTTGTTTGTAAGCTATGTATGGTAATAGTGCTTCAGAAATTTTGTCTTTCAGGATTCTTTAGGTCTAGTGTCAAAAAACATTGTAAAACTTTGAAAAATACTCCAGATTGTTTGAAAAATACTCCTTATTGTTTGTTATTTCGGATAAATCAGTCACAAACAAATAGATCATAGCGTCAAGAAAAAGGTTGCAGGGAGAGACATTTACGTTTTAATAAAAACTTGCAGGATTAAAATAAAATCTGAACAACTTTGGCTGGATTTCAATGAAATATAAAGTTTTAAACCATTCAATAAAACGTGTTTCCTCATAATAAACATCATATAATATAAAAGGACTGGAACAAAAGTAGTAAACAGCAGAGATTGATAAAAATAATTTAGGTTAAAGGTTATCTTTTATGCCTCCTTAAACAAGTTAGGATTTGTTTATGGGCTATACAAAACATGTTCATTACATTTTTTTTGCACAAAATCATTCTCAGATGATGAGATTTCACTTTGCTCAGTTCTTCTGATATGAGCTTTCAGAATGAGCTGTGTTAGTTCCTCTTATCTCTGTAAATCAAAATAAGTTGCTGCTTGTTTGATTTCTACCAGATGTGGAATTGTGAAATGACCCTGAGTCAGAGCAAAACACTTGCCTTTTTCAGCAGCCATTGTACAGCTTAGCAGTGGTGAAACCAGCTCACAAACATGCCCGAGTTCCTGCTTGGGTTGCTTGGTGAGGAGTGGGGGCTCAGCTAGCGTTACTAGGCCACAGGCAGTGCCTCGTGGTTGTGACTTAATAATGTGGAGGTTTTTGAAACGGTTCATTTTCCAGACTACAAAAAAAAAGCAAAAAAATAAAAAAAACAAAAAACAAAAACGCTAACTTATTGCTGGAAAACAACTGAGAGGGATTTTTAAGCACTTAGGAGTAGAGACCAAAATGGAAATGTAAAAAATGTGCAAAAAATAATTATTTCATAATGGGTCCAGTTTAAGGATAATTTTCTGACGTTAGTAAACACTGTCCTGATTAAGCCACTTTTGATGGATTTGAAGAATTTTCATCTAGTTTGATAGACATTTTACCTGAGGGACATACAATGAACTCAATGAAGATCAGACACAGGAAGCATTATTAGTAATAGTAGTACAATAACTGTAGACAATGGCACTCTCTCTGTTAACATACACCCTCCTTTTATGGCTCAAACTTATGTGGGTGACGGTTGCGAAATGTAGAAGTTGGTTTGTTGTAAGGGTAAATTTTGCACAGTTAAATAAGTTAAACAAATGGAAAACTGGTTGTAGTGTTTTGATTTTTAGAGGGTCGACTTCACTCACTGGTCACTTACAGAACTTCTCAAAGTCTTCATGAAGCTTTGTGTTGAATCTGGTTGTATGTATTAGATAGTCGGCAACAGTTGGAAGGGATTTTGGTCTGTAGTGACAATGTCATCAAAGAGTTGCTGCAGGTTTGTCAGAGGATCTACTATTCCACCACATCGGCTCAGTGCTTAGTTGGATTGAGTTTTGGTGACTGTGGACATTTCTGTGAACTTATTGTCATTGTCAAGAAAGCAGACTGAACATATTTGAGCTTTGTAACATAATCCATAATCCTGCTTGAACTAGTCAAGCAGGATTAGTTCCTATATCACTATATCAGTCATCAAAAGACTGATATAGTGTGATTTAATGATGAGGGAAATTATTAAAAGCAGTACTCAAGTGGGTTGTGTCCTTTCCATTGGTGCTAAGAGACTTAAAGTGGGCAACAAATTATAAATATCTCACACCAATGGCACACTCAACCTTTGATACCAGGTAGAAATGGATCCATTTACAGCAAACTCTGATTCTACTATCTACGTAAATATCACAGCTGAAAGCAAGACTCATTGGACCAGGCGACATTTTTACAATCTTTTATCGTCCACTTTTGATAATTGTAGCTTCAGGTTAGATGTGTACTTTGTCCAGAAATGCTATTCCAAAGACTTTGCTTGTATCACACTGCACTCAGCTAATTCTCCTCTTACATCTGACATCAACAAGTATTTTTTTTCACTCACTCTCTCTCAGATCCTTCTTTGATCTTCTTTGATCTTCTTGTTAGCAATTTATGATACTCACAATTTATGACAAAGTCATCCAAAGTCACTTCAGTCTCCTTTCTGACACTCAGCAGTAAGTTATCTTCACCACATCTACATGCCATAGAGCATCAAGTAGCTGGCATGAAATGGCTGGTTGAAGTGCTGACACATTGAATTGTTGAAAAGGTGTACCTAATAAAGTGGCCAGTGAATGTATGTCTGACATTACTTTAAAAGTTATGATTCTTACAACAAATTTTAAATGGTGTTTTAATACTCAAACTCCACAACTCATGAGTTAAGTTGTATTAAAGCACAGATTTGTAGTGAATTTATAAAAAAAATGAAGATGAACACATTTGTGATTCATCCTGTACTGTTGAATGTTCTTTGAATGTCTTTGCGTAGAGATGAGTGGTCTTTCACTTCCTGGAGTCTAACACCACCTCTTGTTAAAAAACCCAGACAGTGACGTCACGCAGAAAGCCAATATAAAATCCCACACACACAAATGCAGCTCTGACTAAAATGATTCATCTCAGCTTCTCCAGAGCACTTCTAATAGTGTTTTCACTGAGCACTTGGACTATAGGAGAGACAGAAAATTGTGGAGATGATCAGTATGAAAAATATGGACGATGCTGCAAAAAGTGTGAGGCTGGTAAGTGCTTAAAGTTTTGACATTTTTAAAGCCCTACATAAACCTTGTGAAAGCAAGGCATAGTTTTATGCAGGTGTTTTGTGTTGTTAGATCTAATAATGACATTAATTATAAAATATACTGAGGATTAAGTTTGAATACTCTTGGAGTTGACAAAATGTGTTGTTTGATTGGAAGGAACTTATATGAAGGACTTTTGCTCTCAAACTCGGGAAACTGTCTGCATAGCCTGTCCAGAAGGGACTTATGCAGAATACATCAATGCCTTTGACCACTGTGAGAAATGTCCTTCATGCCAGCAAGGTAACACTTTGCATGTACAATAGCAATTCACCTAACTTAGTGGCTCAAAGCAAATGAAAAAAAAAGGTTGGAATTCTTGTTTGTCTGCAGGGTTTGCCGAGAACTGTACCAAAACCACAAAGGGAAACTGTCAGTGCCGACCTGGCTTCCTGTGCTCAGACAAGTCATGCTCACTTTGTGAGGAAAACAAATGCAGCGCAGGAGAGAAACCAATAAAGACAGGTGAGAGTGGACATATTCAGACATATCAGAAATTAATTATTTGGTGACATGAGATATCTGTGTGTCATCAACTAGGCTAGAGCTATTTACATATTGTCACCTTCTTAAAATAACGGAAATCACTTTTTTTTTTTGCCAAAAGTGATTCCTTTTTTGGATGTCACCTTTTGGCAGGTAGTGAGGTGGTGATTGTTTTGCCAAATTCACTTTTGGTGAAAAAAGAAATGCCATTATTTTAGGAAGGTGACGATATTACTCCTTATCCCTTACATGAGTGTGGATGGCATTAGAAGTTTGCCACATCTACACAAACGGAAATGATTAATCTGTCTGTCTATCTATAGAGTTGGAGAATGGAAACAATTCTTATGACTGTGAATTTAAATGCCGTGAAAATCATTTCTTTGATGCAGAAGAGGACACCTGCAAGCCATGGACACAGTAAGACAAATTTCTTAGCATTTCTACCATTGCTGTAGGTTGCAATATATTTATAGAGTCACAGAAAAAAAAAAAAAAAAACTTATGTAAATTTGTAGGCAATGCACTACTGGAACTAACTCTTAATAACTCGAGTATATAGAAGCAAGTAACAGCATGTATTTTAATCTCCTTTTTAAAAGAAATTGATCTTTGATCATTTATTTTTGATTGTAAAGAAATTGGTGCAATTTTAAGCCAATTAAATACTTTCTCTGAGCTCAAAAGTTGACTAAAAATACAGAAAATCCACAAACGTTTCTTAGATCACCAAGACTGTGTCAAACAAAAGCAGAGTTTTCATGGCAAATGAAAGGAAAATGATACATGGTTTTCAATATTTCTCAAAAATAAAAATATGTAACACATTCTTGCGTTTATTCTCCCCCTTTCAAACAGCCCTAAACAAAATCCAGTGGAACTGATGCCAAAATATTGACCAAAATAGAATAAAGTAATGATAGCCCAGTGTGTAATTTTTTCAGTATATATACAGCTACTCTGTCAAGACCTAACAGGTTTGCTAAAGGATATTACTTAACTTTAAGCACAATGAAGACCAAGGAACAGTGCTAAGAGACTGAGGATAAAGTTGTTGAGAAGTTTAAAGCAAGAGCAAATCCATAAATCTGCAAAACAGGTGGAAGAATCTATCCACATATGATCTTAATGGATGAGTGGGAAAAATAAAGTCTTACTTGTTTTCTCGACTGTCATGCGTTTCTACTGTGCGCAAAATTTCCCAGTTGGGAAAATACGGTAGTTATTCTATGGTAATCGAAAGTCATCATTAAAAGAAAGCCACAAGAGATCCCCACCTGTGGTTTGTGACAAGCAATGTAGGGAAAAACCAAAGATGTTGAAGTATGTGCTGTGGTAAGACGAGACAAAAAGTGAACGCCTGCAAAAAATGCCATGAGTTTTGGAAAAAAAACCATGGCATGTACCATTACTTGAATCATCTTTGATATTTTCAATACAGTAAAACAGTACAAAATATTACAACACCATAAAAGGTCTCTTGCTCAAAATCCTTAGTTCCCTTCTCATCTGTGTCAATAATCATGTTGGTGCTGACTTTGTGTCATTGTGTACAGGTTAGGCAGTTAAATTGTTTAGTTATGCTGTCAATATAACAGAGTTCTCTGGAGGGATAGTTTAATGTGAACTATTGTCTTTGGTGACAGTTATTGTAAAATGTAATTGTTGGAGATTAATTGTAAGATCCAAATTTACGCTTAATATTTATACAATAATTTGTTGACAGACTATGTCTTCGCTGTATGGAAAAGATAACACTGCAGGGAGCAGAGAAAAAAAAACAAAAGTAGAAATGGGAACATAGGACAATCTTTTTAAAGAAAACTATTCATGCATTGCTGTAGGAATTACAGTGCAGCATTTCTACACCTGATTTCAGAAAACTGGTTGATCATTTGTTGATATAATGCTTTACGTTGGTTGGAGAAAGTCAGGATTCTCCTGGGAGCAATGTACGAGTTTTGGACAGATTTAGAAAAAAAAACAAGTTTAGATATAGGAGGCAGCATTATTGCATTGCAGAAAGAAGGTTCAGGGTTCAAATTCTTGCCCGGGGTCTTTCTGCGCTTGCTTGGGTTCTCGCTGGGTACTCTGGCTTCCTCAGTCCAAAAGCATGACTGTGAGCTTGACTGATTTCTCTAAATCCTTCTTAGATTTTGCAATGAAGACTGGATAAGCAGCTTTGAGAATTTCAATTCAGATCTAAGAAATGTGCCAAAGTGACTAAGGAAAACTCTAACATTGCACTTAACTCTGAACAATGGTTGCAGAATCCTGCTGCTGGATTGCTTTCTTCAGCATGGAAGCTGGTCAGAGTTGATGCAAAGATGGAGGAAAAACATACACCCAAGGAAACAATGGAATGGTTTAGACCAAAGCATGAATTTGCTATGATAGCCTTGTCAAAGTTAAAACTTCAGTGAAACTGTGAATCCCAATTCAAATATATTTTCAAGGCACTGTACCCATTTCTTGCCATTCTTTTTCTTCTCATGCATTTTATAGTGGCAACAATCAGTCTCACTCAACAAGCCACCAAGAAATAATAATTGTATTTGAGGAAAAGGAAAAAAAAATAAAAAAAACTGTGTAGAGTGATAAAGTTTAGACTATCATTAACATATTGTATGATTTACAGATGCGGTGCAAAGGGACTTGTTGAAAAGATTCCAGGAAGCAAAACTCACGACGCTGTTTGTATTGGTACGTTAACATGTGAATACTTCCATGACAATATTTTGGCTGTAATTTCTTTCATGTTTCTCCCATCCAGTATGTTACAAAATTGGTAGGGTGGATGAGATTCCCCAAGAGTTCCTTAAGACTCTGGATGCTGTGGTGCTGTGTTCATTGACATGACTCTACAATATCGTGTGAATATCGGGGGTATTTCCCCTAGATTGGCAGACCAGGGTGGCGGTTCCCATATTTTAAAAGAAGGGTAGCAGAGTGTCTTCCAACTAAAGGATGATCACTCTCCTAAGCTTCCCTGTTAAGATCTATTCAGGGGTTCTGGAGAGGTGTCATCTGGATAGTTGAACCTCAGATTCAAAAGGAACAGTGTGATTTTTATCCTGTCTGTGGAACACCAGCTGAACCAGTGCTACACCCTCAGAAGGGTCCTGGAGGATACATGGGAGTTCACCGAACCAATCCACAAGTTCTTTGTGGATTTGGAGAAGGTGTGGAGTCCTGTTTGGGTCACTGCAGGAGCACAGGTTAACAAGCCCTTTGTAGGCTGGTAGGTCCCTGTATGACACAGCTTGGTCTGCTTTGCTACCAGTAAGTCAGGCTCATTTCTGGTGAAAGTTAGACTCTGTCAAAGTTGTCCTCTGTCACAATTCTGGACAGGTCTTGTTTTTGCAGCCAAAGTGTTGAGGAGATATGTTTTGGTGGCCTCTGGATGGGGTCTCTGCTCTTTGCAGATGATGTTGTACTGTTGGCTTCATCAAACTATGATCTCCAGTTTTTACTGGAGCAGTTTACAGCTCAGTGTGAAGCAGTCGGTGATGAGGATCAGTACCTCCAAATCCGAGAGCATGTGGGGAGTCTTAAGTGGGGAATGGGTAGAATACCTTCCATGGATGGGGGATGAAGTCCTGCCCCAAGTGGAGGAGTTCAAGTTTCTCAGGATTTTTTCTTCAAACGAGGAAAAAATGGAGTGGGAGGTCAACAGGTGGATGGGTGCTATGTCTGCAATGATACAAGCGCTGTACTGATCTGTTGTGGTGAAGAGAGAGTTGAGCCAAAAGGCAAAGCTCTTGATTTACCGGCCATCTATGATTTACCCTCAAAGAATGAGATCGCATATACAAGCAGCTGAAATTAGTTTTCTCCACAGGGTGTCTGGGCTCTCCTTCATAAATAGGATAAGAAGCTCAGTCATCCAGAAGAGGCACATCCAGTTGAGGTGGTTCAGGCATTTGGTTAAGGTGTTTCCTGGACATCTCCCTGGTGAGATGTTCCAGGCATGTTCTAAGAGGAATAGATGCAGGATGCGATATGGGAGGGCAAGGGGAGTCGCTGAGGGAAGTCTGGACCTCTCTACTTAAGGTGCTACTTCCATGTCCCAACCCTGGATAAACATATGACTGACTGACTGACGGATGGATGAATATATGAAGAATTGTCAGTCTGAGAAGCTAACTATTACTTGACTTTTTTTCCAGATCCACAAAGAGATGGCAGTGACTACGGCAATGCTCACTGGATCATGAGCATTGGCTTTGTTTTTCTCTCCCTGACCCTCTTTCTGTTTATGCTTTACGCCTGCTCGAAGAAACTGAGGAGCAACCAGAAGAACAGTGTTGCAAGTAAACAAGTTTAAGATATCATTTTGACTCTGCAGGACTAATTTATGTTTGATTTTCATCAAACATAAATGCAAGAGTAGATGCATGTATGCAGACATAATGTATGATGATACTACAAAGCAGTAATTTATGAAATGGCAATGTGACTGAAAAACTCATAAAGTAGCAGGGTAGAGAAAAAAAGGCTTGTCGTGTTGAATAGCTGTCAGTATTCATTTAAGATGGCCCTAAAACACAAGTGGCTGTAGTGACTTTCTTCCATAGGGCTCAGAGTTAAAAATAAGTTGATAAGATCTCTTAGTTGGATGCTTGGTAAGCTAAGGAGGGTCAAGCCTCTATTTAGGAGTCTGGAGGCTTCCCAGGCATTTCTCAGACAGAAGAAACCCTTGGGGCAAAAACATGCTGGAGGGACTACTTGTCCTTTTTGGCATCGGAACACCTTGAGTTCCCCCAGAATGAACTAACAGCCCCTGGGGAAAGAGATGTCTGGGTGTCCCTCCTGGACTTATAGGATAGATGGATAAAATCCTGTAACTGAAACCTGAATTCAACCTCATACATATTAAAAACATTTCAATTGCAGAATTTATGGCACGCTGTGTGTAGGACTTGAACTACAGTGTTTGTTAAAACTTCTTATTTATGGGCATTTAGGACAGTTCCCGAAGGTAGCATCGGAAAGGGGGGTGTAAAATATAACTAATGTGAAAGTTGAAATTAGCAAGTTTTTAATTGGGTTTTTGGATATATTGTAAATGAAAAGTTAATGTTCCTTACTTGCTGCTGGGAATAGGGAGATTATTTTTCATGCCTATTAGGGCACTGCATTTTATCTGGCTGAAGATTTTAGTGGTTTTCCTGCATTATGATTGGTTTAGGGGCGACAGAAGGAGTACCACTCTTAGAAGAACCAACATTGTCTGCAAATACTTTTCTAGTATTCCGTCACTAAATTATGTCTCCGCCTCAGGTAAGATTTCAGTCCAAGCGGTCTCATCCAAAACCAGTGACTTCCACCTTTCAAAGGAGGAGAGCGGACTCAAGCTCATCATCCAGGATGAACTCAAGGACTGTTGCAGTGTGACTCATTTGGACTCATCTCTTTTTCATCAAGATATATCTTGTTCGTTCTGATAAGCTATGACTACCACTGGAACATGTATGCATTAGTGTACACACCACATTGAACCTTTTGCATTTTTTCAGGTTAATGCAACCACCTTCTGTGTGACAGATGAACTAGCACATAATTTAGAGACAAACAAAAATCTGAAAAGTTGGTCAGTACTTTGACTAGGCAATTCTGACACATAAATTTGCTTAGATATAAAACTTTTACATTGCAACTCTGGCTGTGTGTTTATGGTTGTTGCATAGGAAAGTGGAGCACTGCTCCAGTCTCTAGGTTTTTGTTCTGCGTTTAATTTAGTAATTCTTATAAGTTATCAGTATTTAAAGGGAAAATGCATGTTTTTTTTCCAACCTAAACATATTTTTTGATCAGTCCTACTAGAAACATATAAATTTATGTGTCAAACATAAATGAAATGTTGTTTAAATGTTTAGAACCCTCAACTGTATTTAAATGTTATGTTGATTTCAAGTTTTTGATGTTTTGCTGAAGAAGCAAAGGAGCTTGGTTATTTATATTAAATTATTGTATGTTTGTTAAAGCATTTTAAAAACTGATATGAACTTTTAGAATATGAACATAATCAGAACTGGTCCTGCTAGTTCTTATGTTACAAGAAATTGCGTAAACTTACATTTTAATGATTTTTAAATCACATTTTTTTCTTATGATGTAATATTATATGATGAGAAATGTTTTGGAAGACTTAAATAGGAAACACCATTATATGAGCAAGTTAATTCCAATCAGCAGGATCATCAGATCGATAGTTACAAATGATGAAAAATACACTGAAATGTATGTATTAACTGTAATTTATTTGTGTTTTGTCATATTTTCTCTGTATCCATCAGCTGGATTTAAGGGAAAATTATAATTTCAAGACTCCTCATACTTTAAATTATAGACTTCCCAATGTCTGTATTGCCCTTCAATACAATTGAAATGGAACCGCTATGAAGTGTACTTTTTGTGTTTTTCAAATAAATATTGCATAAATCGCAGTATTTGTGATGAGTTTACTTCCTTTATTCTGAAACAAATAATAATTGGACATCAGTATATGTTTCTAAACTTCACAAATATCCATGGATATAAGAGTATCTATTTATGTATTTATTTATTTATATATTTATTAGTTCTCATCACTTCTGATCCTTCACTCAAGACATCTCCTCTGAGCTATTAAAGCCGTCTGAAGATATGCATGACTCCAGACCAAAAACAACAAATCAGAGTCAGGAGGAATCACCCAACCTCATGCACTTCTATTGTTATTTATTGTTATCAGTGGCTATAATTAGTCTGAACATTCATGACCGGCTCTGCTGACTTAGAGAAGTTGTAGCGGTAGCAGAGAACAAGAGGAGTAGTGAGAAGGGGATGAGCAGCACCACACCTGCCTCCTAGTTCTGATTGGTTGTTTCTAAAACTGGAGCACTGGAAGAAAGCAGCGGAGCTCTGTTTTTTCCACAGATTATTTGTCTCATACCATACTATCACGACATAGTTCAACAAATATGCAAAAGCTTCACATTGAAGCTTTAAGCACTAATAAGGGGCGATCATTGCAAACATTCATGGAATTCATGGAATGCATACAATCCAATAATGAAACATCTCAAAAAGGCAGTGAAAAAAATCATAAGTTAAACATATAGCTGAAAATTATTTTGGAATGAATATACTTAAAATAAAAGATCAAGTCATGCGATTCTTGAAAAACAATTTTTCTTGAAATAATCAATTTTTTCTGTTAATTTCCTGTCCACACTCCAGTCCACTTGGTGGCGGTAATGCACCTACATAGTTGGTCTTCCAACCGCGACAAAGCACCTTAAGAAGAAGAATGAAGAAAAAGAACAAGAAAACGAAGAACAAGATCAAGATGAAAGCAAGAGTAATTCGTCTATCTACCAGTAGGGGCGCTGTGAAACAGTGTTGACTGACTGATCATATGACCACTGCCTATGTGTCCCAGTTCCCTTCCTTCCCCCTCTGTTGCTGCTACTGCTGGAAAACGCCACATCTGACAGGGAGAGAGAGAAAGAAAACCACCACAGGGGAGCGTGATCGGCGACATCAAGATGCTGGCGCTAATAAATCGGCTTTTGGACTGGTTCAGGTCCCTGTTTTGGAAGGAAGAGATGGAGCTGACACTGGTCGGCCTGCAGTACTCTGGAAAAACAACATTTGTAAACGTGATCGCTGTAAGTCCTCAGCGGCTATTACTACTAGCTACTTTTGCTAGGTTAATGCTAATACCATTAGCCTTTTTAATAGGAGGTTAGTCACCCAGATTGGGCAGGGACTAACTGAAACTCGGTGTTTTTTTCTTTGGCTTTACAGCTGTCGCTCCGTTGCCTATGTGAAATCAGTAAAAAACACACCTGTGGTAGCCACGCTGTTGGTGTTTTGTCAACACGTCTGCTAACTAGTTTGCAGCTTTTCGGCTCTTGTTAACTCTGTTATTACTGTACATCTTCCCAGTCGTTTGTGGTTTTTGTCACCTTCGAGGTGTGGGAAATTTACAGAGGTGTTTAGAAATTTTCTGTCATCAGGAAGTTGACAAAAACATGTCGACTGTTGCAAGAATTGCACACAAACAGGATGGATCTCACAGTCATGTGAAGACTTCTAGACTAAGTGTTACTGTTGTAACAAGTCAGCAAGAGCGACGTGTGGTTGTCATTCACACCATGAGACTGTGAATCAAATAAATGCCACAGTTTCATGAGCTTCCATTAATCGGATGAATATGCGGAATTTTGTGAAAACAACAACATAACAGCTTGTCATTTCTTTGTTATGCCTATATTGATTCAGTTTAACTTTCTATGTTGCACAAATATGTTTAGTTATTTACAGGACCAAAACAAATGGAAATATTTCGATATACTTGTGTTACAGTTTTCTTTTGCATGTTTGAGAAAGCCTCTCTTATGCAACTTTTGCAGAGATTTCTCAAATATTGGTTGCAGCTAATGTTGTCTAATCCAGGGATGCTCTAACTTTTTTATCATAATTGGCAACTCGGTAATAAAAAAAAAAAGGAACCCCACCCAAAACAGATTTTCTTAAGTATCTTCATACAGACTTATATTTTAAAACTAGTATAAGGGTCAGCACCCTTTCGGTTTGTTTTTGTATAACTTAAAAACCAAAGAAGCACAAACGCACAGTTCTATATAAGGAGCTGCATGTATGTTTGAAACCTGGCATTTGATTGTATGCTGCATTTCTGCTCAGATGTTTAATTTGGAGAAGTTAAAGGAATGATTGTCCTCTATTTGATATTCCAGGTGAGAAACTGAGATTTCTCATCAAACCCTACTTCTAAATTCAAGATGGCAGCCTTGCAAATGAAACTTATTGATGGCTTCTGTAAAGAAAAAAATCTAAATTAAATCTGCTTATTTGTGCCTATTAGATTTCATTATCATTTCGTGAATGTGTTTCTGCAGTGTTTCAAAGTAAATGACAGATAAGTACAGTTTTACCTGGTCAATAAAATGAAAAATAACTACAAAGCTACATTTTATAACACCATTCTGTTTTACTTATGAGACCAATACTGATATGTCAATAAATGACTAAAATTATTTGTTGATAGATCACTGATCCTTAGCAAATCCCACTGGTTTTTGAAATTGGATTTGGTACACGAATTGTTTGATTTCAATACTAGCAATTTGATTTCAGAGGACAATGAATCATTAGCGTAACGTCCAGTTGCACCTTTTCCTTCTTCTGGGTCACTTTAGTGTTGTATTTTTCTCAGTGCTACCTTTTTTAGATGTGTCTTGAGCAGCTCATCAGTACCTTGTTGCCTCGTTTATTTCTCCATCAGTTTTGTCTGTGGAGCAATTAAATCTTACTTTACACAATGAAAAGGATTTTTATTTGGAGCGTCATTGCACATTGTGATGATGGAATAGAGAGAGTGGTTAGTAAAGTATGTTAACTGCGTTATCTCAGTATTTGATTCGTTTACCCCTTATCACATTAATGATTTTATAATTGCTTCCCCTAGTAGAAAAAAAGCAAAACAGAAAATTTCTAAACAGAATTAACTAGTGAAATTCAGCAAATTAAAAAAGAAGGTTTTATTTGAAAAGGCAAATGGTTAGCCAAACTGTAGACTTAAAATTTAGATGAGGAAGCCAAAAGATGGCAGGATGTGTTAGATACTGATCAGAGTCTTTCTGCATTTGCTCACTATCAGTAACTGCTAAGCCTTCATAGCCAACATGCTAACCCCACACCTCCCTCTTGTCTTGTAGTTGTAACTTCTCGTCAGCACTGCTGATATTATTAGGAACTTAAATCATTATTTTTTTCAGTAAATCCACAGCAAGACAACTCATTATCTTCTACTAGCTAGCATGCTGTTAGCAAACATGAAATTGGCTTGCAAATTATTAGGTTCGGCTTTATTGTCCAGGGTTGTGTACATAAACAAGGACTTTGACATTTGGTTTTCACACCCAGTGCACAGACATTAAGTATAAATGTTAGAAGAAATAAAATGAGGGATAAAAGAAATGGTGTGTATGTTCAACCAGTTTTTTTGTGTAAAGAACAAGAATAAAAGGAAAGCAGGTTGTGGAGGGTCAGATATGCTTATGTTGTTCACAGTAGAGGAGCTGACTAATCAAGCTGTATGAGGCAGCCTGTATGGATGCCCAGAAGGGTCAACAAAGTGCAAATCCCACAACGTGACAACAAATGCCACAACAGAAGATATGCTTAAAAGGAAATTATACCAACTTAGAATGACTTCTGTTGTGGCTTTTGTTGTTGTGCTGTGAATTTTGCATTTTGTTGACCCTTCTGAGTCACCGTATGCATAGGGGAAGAAGTTTCTGTCTTGTGTGGTTTTGGTTTTTGCAAATAGCACTTTGTAAACATCGATGGGAAGATAAATGTCTAAACATTGCATCAACATAATCTGTCATTTTAAGAGTGTAGATGTTTTATTTTGAATGCTATCTCTAATGGTGTTATCTGCTGTTGGCTAGCATTCTTTTAGTAGCTTGTAAGGTTCTACTTGTATGACAGCCAATGTGAGCATGATGAGGTTTAGAATAAGATTTTGTAGCAACATGCTAATCTTAGCTAATGTTGGCCAATATTAGCATGTCTTTTTTTTCTGATTACATAATAACAAACATTAGTTCTAGATTCCTGTTGCATTTTGGGCTCAGCTCTTCAATTAAAATGTTTATTAGGTTACTACTGGGGTCTATGCACCAAGTGAGAGACACCATTATGATTTCTTTGGGGTTTTTCTGACTAATGACTAATACTCGTTTTTCTGTAGAAAATACCAAATAGTGGCCATTTAACCTTTTTTTTAATCTTTGTTCTGATGTTTTAGAAAAAAATCAAACATTTGAAAACAAACTTGAGGAACTGATGTTGTAATATATTCAGTCATTTTAGCCATTTGTTGGTCAGATTATTAACACTGCCAATTATTTGCAACTGAAAATAGGTTATTGTTGACCTCAGATACGCAGAAAACTCTCAAAATAAGGAACTAAGAATGCTTGTTGCCTAAAGCTGCAACCATCACCACTATCTTAAGACATATAAGTGAACACCAAAGATTTGCAAATTGATTTTTTTTTATTTACCTGTACTTAAATAACTTTGCAGTTTGCATTGTACTCTACCGATTGTTAGAAGGGAAATTTGTTTGGCAGTTGAGCGTGACTCTGTTCCCTCCTTTATGTGTAAAGGCTTAAAAAAACCCGGCCCATGTAGCCAGTGACGCATAGTTTTGATTTCATGAATGGCTGTGGTGGGGGTGGCTTCTCCTCCTCTCAGTCATAAGACTGCTGAGCCACTTGGCTTCATCAGGTGACTCCGGGAAGTCATGTGCTGCGGACTCTGTGTATCAAAGCTGCATATGCACTCTTACTTTGCAAAGTAATCAAAGTTTAGGGAGAATAAAACAATTTGAACATAAAGTAGCTCACAGTAGTCAGTTGTTTCCGCCTACAGGAATTCAGGGGAACATTTTCTGTTCTCACATCTTCATTTGTTTTTCAAGAGGAAATGTTGACACACGTTGCATTGGATTGCGAAGAGTTTCACCTTCCTACAACAGTTTAACTTTTCCTGCAGAGAAGGAACAGCTATCTTCAGAAACTTGTACTGCTAGCTGATGTAATTTCAAAAGCAAATACCCTTATCCAAGTTATAGTTTGGGTTTATTTTAAGACGAGTCATATGTTATGTTACCCATATGACTTGTCATTTGTAAAGAGTCCTTTTAAGGTTCTAGAAGTTATGTTTTCATATATTAGCACTTGACTCCTTTTTTATTTTGTGGTAACTTTAACAGCGTAAACTTACAAAATGTCCAGGTGAAATCGTTGCTACTGGTGCATCTCCATAAGTTAGACTGTTTTCAAGTTTATTTATTTCAGTTATTTAAATTATCGAGGGAAATTCATACACATTTCTTCATAGTGATGCATTTCAGTGATTTACTTTTTGTACGTTTGATACTTATGGTTTACAATTAATAAAACCAAAAATTCAGTTTCTCTGGAAATCACAATGTGGCATAAGTTTATAAAAATAAATTTTCATGTGGAAATGCTTTGACCTACATAATCATGAGAAAAACTACACTCTTCAGAAAGAGGGTGAGCCGCAAAATGTCATCGCTGAAGAAGCTGACGTTATATCCAGGTATACAAAAAGAGAGTGGAAGGAAAAATAATGCTTGTGTAAGCAAATGGGAAGACAGGACAGCAACCTGGGCTGCTTTACCACCCCAGCAGAGCCACAGGCTGGTTACCTTTATGGTGTTATGCATTCATGCAGTAATTTATGCAAAGGATACTGTAGAAAACATGAGCATATTTTTGGCAAGGGGTATGAGAAATCCTTTATTTTTCTTTGGTTTGTAATATTCAATTGCTCTAAGAAAGTATATTTTGGGTTTTCATTATCTGTAGGCCATAATCATGCAAATTAAGTTAAATAAAACCTTGAAATTTATTGGTCTGTGTCTGTGATAAATATTTCTGAAATTGGTTTCAATTTATGATGTGATGTACTTAAAATTTCTCATTTATTGGGATGCTGACGCTAAAGTGTGTTTGTTTTAATCACTCCACTAAAATTGTGGTTCTCATAGCTTTTGATTTTCTCATGACATTTGATAGGAAAGCTCAAAAACGACCTTTTTCAATAAACATTTGTGAAGATGTGTAGCATGTGCAGAAACGGTGAACCAAGGAAGAATTAATTTCACCTTCGTGTTTTTCCAGTCTGGTCATTTCAGTGAAGACATGATCCCTACAGTCGGCTTCAACATGAGGAAAGTCACTAAAGGAAATGTCACCATCAAGGTTCAGCTTTATTTCATCTATTGTTAACAGTCACTTCACTTCTAAATGTTTAAAATATTTTGTGGAAAAACTACAGTTCCAGCCCAAATGCAGAAGTGAATATCCAGTGACTTTGCTGTTCTTTCTGCAGATCTGGGACATAGGAGGGCAGCCCAGGTTCAGGAGCATGTGGGAGAGGTACTGCCGGGGAGTTAATGCTATTGTGTGAGTATCCAAACCGTTTCTCTGGTTTTATTTAAATTAGGGACAGCTTGAGTGACACAAAAGTGTTACTTTCTTGCTAATGATGACTAAAGCAGTTTTTTTTTTCATACGTACGAAACTGAAGGTACATGGTTGACGCTGCAGATCGAGAAAAGGTGGAGGCCTCCAGGAATGAGCTTCATAACTTATTAGACAAACCTCAGTTGCAAGGAATTCCTGTAAGTGTCTCCCTGCAAGCACTTTTGCAGATGTGTGTAATTTCCATACCGGTTACGGAAAACTTTGTGGCTTCCTTTAGATTAATCCCTGCAGTTTCACTCTGCAGTAGTAATGTTGTGTTTCTCCTTTCTCTGTTTAGGTTTTGGTTCTTGGCAACAAAAGGGATCTCCCCAACGCTTTAGATGAAAAGCAGCTCATTGAGAAAATGTGGGTATGAGTGATGCAAAACAAAACGTGCCAACGTCTGAAATTGATTCAGCTGAAAACCTGCAGATTAGAGCAGTTTAACTGTGTTTAAAACTTTGACCAATTATGAATGTAATGTAATTTTTTTTTAAGTCCTGCAGCATTTCAAACATTTTTGTCCTGCTGACAGGTCTTGCCTAAGTTCCTCATCCACATTTCTTTTAAACTGCAGCCGTTATCGTTTGTGCATTACTGGCTCCATCTAGTGTCAAGTTCAGAATATGCATGCATCTCCCAGACGGCGAATAAACTGGGGAGAGGATGTGTTGTCATGTATGTTCACACCCTTGTTTCCATTTGCAGGAACCTTGCAGCTATTCAGGACAGAGAGATATGCTGCTACTCCATTTCCTGCAAAGAGAAAGACAACATTGGCAAGTTGCACTTAATTTCTGTAGTGTTGTTCTATTGAAGCATTATGCTTACAGGTATTTAGACTGCACAGTTTTATTTCCACCTGTAGTTGAAGTTAAAATTTGGATTTCTGAAGAATATTAAAAAGTCATAAAGCAAATTTATCCACAGATATAGGTCTTCCAGAGAAATAGGTCTTCAGTTAAATTTAGTTCCTTAATATGCCCGTCATTTCTTCTGTTAACCTTTTCATATTTTTTTTAAGTTTTGTTAGTGAGGAATTCGTTTGATAAATGTGTTGTGCTGCATTTAGTAAGTGGATGCTGTGACACTCGCCCTTTCACCTGTAGGAGGATTCTGCTTCAGCAACAGCATTTTTGTAGTTTTATTAAGCATTTATACTCAAAAGGTTTTGTTGTGGTATTCAGAATTATATATTAGTTGTTTATAAAAACAAAGTTGTTTTTTGTAATTGATGGTGAGCCTCAGATTGATGTAATGGGGGACTGTAAAATGTCTTTAATTTAACTTATTAAAATTTGTAGAAACCCTATAAAACTTCGGCAGCAGTCTGGTAGATGACATGTGTGCTGCAGTTCTGACCAGTATTTAAAATGTACACTGATGATGCAGCAGCTGAAAGTATAATTTTCATAGATGTAGTCAATAAGCTTTTTTCTTGTCAAGCTTTAACTGTTCCACAGTAATGTGCGCTGAGGACACAGTCTAGACCAGAGGAGTTCAAGTCCAGGCCTTGAAGCCTGGTGTCCTGCAACTTCTGTCCCCATCCACATGGACATGATTTTAGGTGGATCTGCAAAAATGTTTTTGTTGTTTAGGCTGCATGTCAGCACAGATTTGACGTCTTGGAAGACCAGAAATGATCATTTTTGAATCCATATTCCAGAGTGGAAAATTTTCAGAACCACTGCGAGCCTGTTCTTTTTTCTGTTTTCTTTTTTAAATGATAATGCTGAAGCTCCATCTCCATCTCTCTTGATCCCCCATGTGTCACTTTCACAAATGTCATTGTGATTTTTTTTTGTGTTTCTCCAGCAGTGTTAGAGCGCCACCGATTGGTCCAGAATATCAACTACTTCAATTTTTTTTTTTTTTTGTTTTGCACGTTGCAGTGTGGATGCACATTTTTCTTAATTGTTTGCAAAAATATACTGTACTCGTTTCATGTTCACAGGGCCTTAGATGTGTCTCTGCTTCAGCACACCTTAATGAAATAATGAGATCATTAAAATGATGCTGAAGAACTAGATTGCTTTCTGAGGAGGAAATTCAGCTGTTTGATTCAGATGTGTTGGAATAGGAAGGTGCAGGACACTGGATTTGAAGACTCCTGGTCTAGACTCTTAATCTTTAAAAGCATGTCTGGAGTTAGTTTTTCAAGCATCTATTCATTATCCTTAAAAAGTCACTTTAAGCTCATGCTACGGTTGTAGTGGATGGAAAGGAAGTCGAATTATTGATACGCTATTATTCATTTGGCTCAAGCATTGAAGAAAAAAAGAGTTGCTGTTGTAGCTAAATATCAGGGGTAAACATGTAGGGGGAATGTTTGGACAAAATTATAATTGATTTAAGTTGAAATAACAGACAGAAGTATTTTTATTGATAGAGGA
The DNA here is from genome assembly GCF_051168715.1 of Poecilia mexicana. Taxonomy (NCBI): domain Eukaryota; kingdom Metazoa; phylum Chordata; class Actinopteri; order Cyprinodontiformes; family Poeciliidae; genus Poecilia; species Poecilia mexicana. The sequence goes on along the minus strand of NW_028263374.1, from coordinate 18,113,386 downwards.
CACATAAAAAAAGTAACCCAGTAAAAACAATACATTTTCAGACCTGAGAAACTTGATGCTTACAAAGAACGCGTGTAGTCTCCTTGATTGTTAGGCTGCTCACTCTGGTAGTGTGACCTGTGTTGTCTTTATCCCTCAATGTTCGGTTGTTCCTCCCCTTTAAAACAATATCCCAGTTGTTTCGTAATCCTGGTAAGGAAAGAAGAGATATTCTCCTTCATACAGAGTGACTGCAGGAGTGCTCACTTCATCTGTTTATGCGTTCTCAGTAAGGGGCACAAATCCAGTCAGCATATTAAATTAAAGAGGCATTTTGTTGTCAGGAAATGAGCAGTTCTCAGAGAGATGCAGTGCTCTGAAGTTCCACCTCGTCTGAAATGCGTTTGTTTTAGAGTTGCGGCTCTGAAGGCTCTTATTCCATCAGAATTTTTTTTTTAGACAATTAAAATGCCAGTTGTGATTTATTTGTCTTCCATATTTCCCAGATATTTAGGCTGTCTAGCTCTAATATGGTATATTTGAACTATGTTTTTTTTACATCAATTCTTGCTTCTAAAACTGAGCTTGTGTCTTTCTCTCAATTGCAGATATCACACTTCAATGGCTCATCCAGCACTCGAAGTCTCGCAGGAGCTGAATACTGCATTTATTTTCTCTTCTGTATTTGCCATGTTGCTGTCATGTCACACTCTCACTACCGCGCAATGATGTACAGCCGCATTTTCACTTTATGTGCTGCCCTGTTCTGCTTGCTTCTTACCTTTTTTACCCCCAGCGATTCTTTCACAAACTCATAATGCACTACTTAAACTTCTGATTCGAGGTTTAAAGAAGGAAGTTAACATAATGCATCAAGTGAAGCTGTAATTTACAGAGAAAAAGGAGACTGACTTTTCAGTTACCTTTTCTCTTGCAAGCATTATCCAGGGAATGGCTACCGATAGTGGGTATAATAATGCACACTCTCACAGAAAGGTGTTTATTTTGTCCAACAGACCTCACACAATGGGAAATGTTCTTCACAGGCGGGTACTATGCCAGGATGTGGCTGATTTGGACCTCATTTCTATCGCGCTCTGTTCCTGTGAATGTCCTCCGATGACTGTCACTCTTCGCTTGGATCAGTGCGCGTCTTTTTCTTTTAGAAAATTCTGCATTCTTTGCATTCAATTTGAGCAGATCTGTACAAATATCTTGCTAGTATGATTTTTACCAATGTGGGATGTGTGTGTATGAATATATGATTCTATTTAAAGTCTGAATGTACCAAAAGTAAAGCTGTACAGGCTCGTGTGGTTCATGTTGGCCTCGGTATATAGTCTGATGATGTCTTCTGTGCTGCTGAGAGAGTGGCAGAAATTAAAGTGCCTTGTGCAGCGTCTCTCTCTCTCTCCTCTGAACAAAGCAGCATGTAAGGTAGAGCCACAACGACTCCACCTCAATGTGTTAGAAAATAAAAAGGCATGCTTTTTAATTTAAACCTGGTTGTGTTATTTGTATGCTTTGATTTGCTTTTAAAGCATAGTTTTAGTGTAATTTAACCTAAACTATTTGGATTTCGGATGACAAAACACTTGGCTTTTTATATCATTTAGGCTCTGTGTATCTACACAAGTGTTTTTAAATACTATAGTTGGAACATAATGCTCTGAAATAGTATTTAGTTTTTGCTTTTTGTTTTTTTTGTCAAAGTTGCATGTTTCAGATGATTACACAAAGGCTAATAGTTCATCAGAGACGTTCAGTGGAAACACAAGGGCAGTTTTAAAACAATGATTTCATTCAAGATTCAAAAAAGCTACCCAAAACCAACTTGAATGAATCAAGTTGATGAAATGATCACTTCCCCTTGTTAAATCATGAGACCAGAGCAATCAAAGAGTTGTGCTTTTGTAAAGCACAATTCAGTTTCATCAGCCTAAGGTGTTTTAGGCTTGATTAATAAATCGTCTTAAATGGAACCTGTCTGAGAACATGAAGTATGCTAGCATGTCTCCAAAAGCATCATTAAGTCACATGGTCATAAAATAAAATCAAGAATATCAATAGCATTTTTTTGCCAATAAAAAGTGTTTGTGGGCCATGTTGAGAAAGCGATATATTTACTACCTGTTGCTCGTTATCTCGTCTCCCCAGGTCCGTTAATGTCGGGTGTAAAAGTGAAACTATAAAGACAGCAATCGCTGTTCAACTTCAACAATCAACCAGAATTTATTCAAACAATCAAATGGATAAAATCACACCAACAGCTCAACATAATCATCAGAAACCAAAGCCACAAAGAAGAAATGAATCACCTTAGAAAAATACAAAAAATACGAAGACGCGCCTTCGCCACTGTGTGTGGTTCAGACAGTTCCACCCCAGTGATCTGACCAGCTGTTTTAGCTCAATTACTTATATATCTGTCTTATGAGTCTAACATACCATTTAGAGGTGGACTCAAAGAGCCCGAAATATGTTGCTGTTTGCATGCCAGCCACCATGCAGGTGTTTACCAAGGCCAAGGGATGAATTCATCGCTGTCTAAGCTATCCTCCCTGCGTACTTTCCCAGGGTACGAACAATAGATGTGTTCATTTTCATACAGAAACATTTTACTGAAGAAAGCGGGACCAAAGTTCATCAGCTATCTGTGTTTCTCATTTCAAACTGCCTCAAACTGGCTCTCCTGACGTCTCCTGTGACCCAGTGCATCAAACAGCAGATTTTGTTTATACATAAAAATTAGCAGACGTTTCATATAATATCTTCAAACTCTTATAAAACAGACATAACCAAAACATCTGTTACATTCAATATTTTCTGATTAGTTTTCAACTTCTTTGGTTATAATGAGCTAAAACATTTTCAGATGAATATATGATTTATAGACTCTTAAGAATATGATCTACTATAAAAAAAGTATTGATTAGGCTAATTTTAATCAAATCAGGATCATTATAGCTAAGAAAAATGTTCTACTGATTAAGTTATATATTGATTAAACTATGAGTCTAAATCTAACCTAAATTGAGGCCTACTCAAAACAATCAGGATCAGTCTAATATTTCAACATGTGCTAAAGTTAAAGCTAGCATTAAAAGCAGCATAATTAAAGTAATATTTCCAGCAGCCACCAAATATGAGTTTGTTTTATTTTTTTAAAAATCAATGTTTTAGCCTGTTTAACAATAAACTACACATGCAATATTTTAGTAAGACAAGATATGTAGTCATTTTGGAGGAAAGATATTTATAAATCATTTCAGGCCATAAACAAAAAAGGGTTTTGTAAGTTTGCCTTATATACAAAAACCATTCAGCTCTCCATGTTTTACTGTTTTTTTCCCAAGGTTTACTTGATTCCATGTTGTCTAGTCTCGGCAACAATTGGCTTTGGATCTAGACAAAAATAATTTGCTTTATTTATCCAAGTTTAATATATCAATTAAATGCAAGATTGGGGTGAACCTTTGGGTCCTTTTTAGAAACAATCGCTGGACATGTGTGGTCTTATATAATAAGAAATTAGGACAGCAGAAAGCATGATTATTAAAAGATTAATAATTTGTGTTGTTTCAAATATTTCACATTGTAAGACTGCCTGCTTCAGCTTGAATGTGTAACATTCTTCAATTTCAGTCTAGGGGCCGTGTTTCGGACATCTCTAACTAATATAAAGCATTGCAGGCCTCTCTTGGCTTAGTCAGGGTCAGTGTTTGTGATTCAGTAATTAAAAAAAAGACAGCGGGCAACAACTGCACTCACGGTAGAGATTTAAAACACAAACCACCACTGGCAAAAAGCACACAAAAGTCTCACATTTAGTTATCATTTATAAGTATAAGTGGATATGTATGAAAAAGAACATACACTGCTCAAAAAAATAAAGGGAACACTCAAATAACACATCCTAGACCTGAATGAATGAAATATTCTCATTGAATACTTTGTTCTGTACAAAGTTGAATGTGCTGACAACAAAATCACACAAAAATCATCAATGGAATCAAATTTATTAACCAATGGAGGCCTGGATTTGGAGCCACACACAAAATTAAAGTGAAATGTTCCCTTTATTTTTTTGAGCAGTATATATTGTATATTTATTGTGAGTTTAATGATTTATTCATTTATTGGGTGGCCCATATACACAGTTTGTTTTTGACCATGCTGATTGACATAACAGTTAAGCGCACCATTTACTTTGCAAAATTGTCTAACGTACAGTCCTAGATTTAAATGTAACCAAATAATGTTTCGGCTTCTGACAGTTTCACTCTTGTGGCTCATTTTTATTGGTGCGTTTCACCGGAGTGCCACGAAACTTAACAGGAGAATTGACAGCTCGTCATCAGCCAATCAGCAATAAGCCCGCCTTTCCAAATAAATAATGACGAGAACGATTAGCCAATCGCATCACCGGATTTGGGATGGGCTGGTTTGTTGACAGGAAGTGAGTGAGGAAGAATCTCCACCGTACGAGCCTCCGTGCCTGTAGTTTAGCCTGACAAACAGCGGTTTTCGTGTTCAGATATACCTCGGAGGTAATGAGGACTTGGATTATGTACTTTAAGACCGACCTGGGGCAAAGATGCAATGGAGGTCAATAGTAGTGGGTCTGGTGGTCCTGAGACTCTCTGTAAGCTGGGTTCTGTGGCTAGCCTTCGGGCTGGGACCTGAGATTAGCTCCGGGTTCAACTTCCACCTCGGTTTTAATTTGCACAAACTGGACTTGCTGTTCCGCGAGGAAAAGGAAGCCGACCCGAGCGCTGCCTCTTGGTCCCAAAGAATCCAGGATCACAGGTATGACGAGACGGCGACCACCTGCGCAAAGATCGGGGAGGATTCCCCCAGGAGGTCCTACCTGAACCTCTTCGATGGCAACAAGGATGAGTACGTCCGGAGGTATACGTCCTTCCCTGACACGCTGAGGGTGAAAATGAAAGACATGGCCAAAGAAATGTTCTACTTTGGATACGAGAACTACATGAAATATGCCTTTCCAGAGGACGAGCTGAATCCCATTGATTGTGAGGGGAGAGGTCCAGACGTGCTGAACCCGTGAGTCTCTCTCTGATCTGGCCGGTCCTGGTCCTTTAGTTATTTTAAATAAGCTGAGATTTCCAGTTGCAGTTTGTAGGCAAATCAGCTTAAAGTGCAGCAAATAAGCTGGCCCAGGAAACAAGCAGGTCATGGTTCAGATTCACACACAAGATTCATTGACTGATCCTGTGTTGACCAACTCGGGTCGTGTGAGTACACTGACCTGCATGTCTAAGATATTCCATACCTGACTCAAAGGCATGAATTACCTCAGCAGCTTGTCATTCCTTTATGTTGAAGCTTACAAATTTAAATCAGGTAGGTTAAGGCATAAAAACTTGTTAGGCATGTAGATCAGAGTGTTGCATGGCTGGGAGACATTGAAAACATTTTAATCCAAAGCTCAACAGTACACAGGGCAGCTTTAAAATGTATATTGTCTCTATTCTATTTAGCAAAATATACATTTTATCCTATATCATCAAAATCCTAGCTACAGCAAATTTGTTCATTTTGACCACCCAGCGCCCTCCATATGGCGACCTAGAAAAAGACTTTCAGATGAAATATTTTAAACTTCATTACATTTTTGTTAATTCTGTTTTAACAGCCTAAGTAAACAATATGGTGAATCTGGTTGCCTAACAGTTTCCAACCAGATTTGCTCTACAAATGCAGACAAGCAGAATGGAACTTCTCTTGTTGAACAATTGAATTAAAAGGTAAAACAGACTGCCAGAGATTCAGGCAACGAAGTGGACAGGCTGTAGTAATTCTGAAAGCAAAAAAAAAAAAAAAAAAAAAAAAAAAGGCCATCAAACATGAAATGAAGAAACATTTTTTTCTTTCTGAAACTGTTATTTGAGACAAACTGACAGGAAGTCTTCTTAAAACAATATAATTGAGTTTCACAAATTTCTGTTTTCAGACAAATTTAATTTTAAGCAGATAATTAATTGGTGTATGAACAGTGTTTTTGTTTAAAATGAAGCTCACATTAATTGTAGTTATTTTGAAATACTGGAAAATAAATTGCAAAATTAGTTATATTTGAATTATATTCGGTTCAATTAAGAAAAGATTCCTTTACTGTCATTTAACTTCTATGAAAAGTACAGACTGTGTAGTACAAAATTAAAATAATCTACTAAATAAATCCATACATATAAGTTTTGTTTTGCACAAATGGGAGACTTTTAATGAACAGTTTTACAAAACTTCTCAATGTTATTTTTAACCAAATGTGAGTCAGATTACATTGGAGTGAAAGCAATATAGCTGCAGACAAGTTGCAGCTGAAATGAAGATAAAAATACTAATCCGTTTTAATAACAAGATCCTTTTGTTTCCAAATCAGCTGCGTGTTTCCCAAGATGAAGCAAACTGTAACTTTGGAGACCTGATAAGACTGATTAGATGTCTTCCACTAACATTAGATTTTGTGTAACCATCAAAACTGCTCAGCAAAAAGTACTTTCTGTTCTGTGGTGTCGTAAGAAAGCTTTCCCACTGTTTCCTGTTTCTGTTGTAGGTCAAATATCAATATTAACGACGTCTTGGGGAACTATTCACTCACACTCATTGACACCTTAGACACCCTGCTGGTAAGTTAGCTTCCACTTGGGTTTTGTTTAACACAGAAAATCTCCTTGAGGACATGCTAGAGGTTTTGATCTTATAACTTCAGCAGAAAAGAAAAATAAAATGAAAATACAAAACTAGAATATAAATCTGAACTCTTTCTGGTCTTTTTCCATAGAAAATAATCGTTTTGCACACATTGCTAGTCACAAGTGGTGTGTTTTATGTCATGGTGGTTAACACTTCCTGTATAAGTTGTGGGTCGTCTACTGCTCTCAAAATTACCCGTTTTTGAATTAGTTATGTGTTTGTTTGTCAGTCTAAAGGTTGGCAATTGAGGGCTTTCCTTTCACCCAGCTGCAGCAGCATTCACAATCTTAAACAAACCAGAAAGATAACGCAGAATACGCTGTGGTTAAACTGGGTGTCTTGTTTCACCAGGTGCTTGGCAATGTGTCAGAGTTCCAGAGAGCCGTCAAACTGGTTATAGATACCGTGTCTTTTGACAAGGACTCAACTGTGCAAGTCTTCGAGGCTAACATCAGGTACAAACGTTACCTTAGAAATGTCCAAAAACTCTCCAACTTGTGATCAACTTTAAAGTTTTGCTCTTACGTAAAGTTTTCTAGGTGCTCGCCAATACATGTTATAGAGCATTTATCTCAAATTATCACTCATTTAGCATCTTATGAGTTGATTGGGTCATTCTTTTCTGTTCTGCTCAACATGTTTTGCCCAGTTTTCAGTTATAAAGCTTTGACCAATTTTACTCAGTTCCAATTTCTCTTCAAGAACTATGTTATATCGTTATATTTTCTTTTGAGCTTGGTATGAGTGCTAGTTAGTTATCTACATTAGAAGTAGAGTAGGAATGTATGTAAAGGCCCAAATAGTGGCTGTAAGCTGTAAAAACAAAATGACTGCAAATTTAACACATTATAGCAAAAACAACAATACATCACTGAAAATATTAATTACATTTATCTTTATGGGTATATACAGTATATATATTAATACTGGTCAGGGCTGATCAATCAGCAATTTGCATAATGCTGGTCAGCAGTCAATTTCTTCGTGCATCTCCAATGATATTAAAAAATAAAGCTGTACATTTACTGAAAAAAACATAAATGCTGTAGCTGTACTTCTTTGTAAGACTGATACAATTTTGCAGCGACAGCAATAAAGGCGTCTCTTAGTTCTTTATTTAATCTTTGAAGGATCCTTGGAAGCCTTATCTCAGCACACATTCTGCTGACTGACCCCAAGCACCCATTCGGGGAGGTGGGCTTCAGAGATTATGATAATGAACTTCTGCATCTGGCTCACGACCTGGCTGTGCGCTTGCTTCCTGCTTTTGAGAACACAAGCACGGGCATTCCTTACCCCAGGGTGAGAGAGATCACTCTTTGATTACAAAGTAAGTCATCCCTCTTCCGTGCGCGAGGCCGAGGCTGATTGTTTGCCTGTGTCCTGCGTGCAGGTGAACCTGAAGACGGGAGTCCCTCAGGACGGCGTCAATGAGACGTGCACCGCAGGAGCCGGGTCCCTGCTGGTGGAGTTTGGCATTCTGAGTCGCCTGATCGGGGATTCGACGTTCGAATGGGTGGCGAGGCGAGCCGTCAGAGCTCTGTGGAATCTGAGAAGCAACGAAACTGGCCTGTTGGGTAAGTACAGCTTCCATTTGGGGTGGAGGAGTTTTAATTCCACTTTGCCTGTTGATTTTCTTTTCTTTTCAATACTTGGTTCTCGCCTGATGTTGCCAAAGGTGCAAACATCCCTCTTTGGTTTCTTTTTGCAGGAAATGTCATTAATATCCAAACAGGCCAGTGGGTTGGCAAGCAGAGTGGGCTTGGAGCTGGAATGGACTCTTTTTATGAGTACTTGCTGAAATCCTACATCCTATTTGGTGAGAAAGAGGATTACCGCATGTTTAAGGCAGCTTATGAGAGCATTCAGAACCACCTGAGAAGAGGGTGAGTCCCAAACGGAGAAAAACAATTTGAGAGATTGATTTTGTTCATTTTCCAATTTTCTGCATTGTTGAGAGTCTCTTTTGGTTGCAGCCGAAATGTGAAAATATCGCAGCAACAGGATCTGAGTCTGTCTGGGAATGACCAAAGAGAGGAATTAAAACTGAGAAATGTTTACAGCATAGTCATGTTTTATATACATTGCTTTGTTGAAGTATTCAAACTTTCTGAACTTTTCTACATTGTGTCAAGCTGCAACTCTAAAGTTTTGAGTTTATTATTGGGTTAATAACTTTAGCTGCATTTCTTCCAGTAGTTTCCCCATTGCTGCTGGAAGAAATGCACCCACAAAAACAGGCTAAAAAAATAAAACCATCAATGAATTTCCTTCTACTTTCCAGCTATGGCCTCCTTCTTGTTGGTCTTAATGTCGGTGTTAATGTGAAAAAATATGAAAAAAGTCATCGTACTCTAGAAAGTCACTGTATGTTTTTTTTTTTTTGTTTTTTTTAATGTGGAGAGGAATGTTGTATAACTGAATTGTGTGAAATCTTTTCCCTTTGTTGTTCTCCTTCAGGCGCGAGTCTTGCAATGAAGGTGAGGGTGACCCGCCTCTCTACGTTAATGTGAACATGTTTAGTGGTGAGATTATGAACACGTGGATCGACTCCCTTCAGGCCTTCTTTCCCGGGTTGCAGGTGTTTTTTTTTTTTTTTTTCTGTTACTTTCCTTTGACACACACACATATATATATATATATATATATATATATATATATATATATATATATATATATATATATATATATATATACATATACATATATATATATATGTATATAGTTCCAGTAAACTAAAATAAGGATTTATGTAACTCATAGGTGCTGAACGGGGATATCGATGACGCCATTTGCCTGCATGCCTTCTACTATGCCATCTGGAAGCGCTTCGGGGCGCTGCCGGAGAGATACAACTGGCAGCTCAAAGCTCCCGATGTGTTATTTTACCCTTTAAGACCAGAGCTGGTGGAGTCCACCTACCTGCTGTACCAGGTAGTAACTCGGTGACAGCAGTGGTTGTTTGTGGGAGATTGCTTTTTATCAATTTTCCTTACTTTCTTCTCACAGGCAACAAAAAATCCTTTCTATCTGCATGTTGGAATGGATATTCTCCAGAGCCTTGAGAAAAATGCCAAAGTCAGGTACCTATTTATGTTTTTACTGATTTTGGACATGTATATATATATAAAAAAGATATGCATTTGCCTACTTTTCTGCTCTGTGTTACTGCTACTGCAGATGCGGATATGCCACACTCCACCATGTTGTGGATAAATCCAAAGAGGATCGGATGGAGAGCTTTTTTCTCAGTGAAACCTGCAAATACCTTTATCTTGTAAGTTTTCAATCTGAGGCTTTACTCTCAGATATGGAGGAACTTACTTTATTGTTTCCTGAGGCATAAGTGCACTTTAAAGACAAAAGTGTAGGATTTGGTGACCTCTTGTGCTAAAATGCAAGACTTGCAATCTTTGAATCACATTTTAAAGTTTGATGAAAAGCAAACTTCATGTGTTAACACGCATGAAGGTCTACGTATCGTACTATACCAGAATGAGTGTAAAAAATAAATATATATGTATATGTTTAATACTCTATTTCTGATTACCTTCCACATGCTAAGAGGATATCTGAATACTGTATGCCCCCAATGCACCATTTTGAATATATGAATTGATTTGTTGGGGAATTTTATTGTCTTTTCCTCTGCATTGCAGCTATTTGACGAGGACAACCCACTGCACAAATCCGATAACAAATATATCTTCACTACAGAAGGTCATGTTGTGCCTATAGACAAGCGCTTCAGGGAGAAGCAGTGGAACGACTTGTCTCCATGTGAAGAGGGAGCGCTGGCAGAAACGGAAACAAGCAACCAGCCGCCTCCGAGCAACATCAGCAACGTAAGATCATCATCCCGGTTCATTTAATGTGGCCAGCGAGTTTGACCAGAAAAACAGCTCGCCTCAGGGTTCACTCTCAGTCTGGAAAAACATAAAACTTGGCCGGAGTGTTTTCCAGGCGTGAATCAGTATGGAAAAAGAAAATTAAGTATGTAGAATATCTGTTAGTTCTCATTTCTTTTCCTTCATCCATCCATCAGTCCATTCATCCATTCTCTATAAATTAAAGTGATTTTTTTTTCTTTTCAATCATTGTGAAGGAACTCTGTATTTATTCTCTTTCTTCCGTCTCTCTGCAGTGTAACAGGATTCCAGAGGAGCGTCGATATGCTCTGCCATTAAAGAGTGTCTACATGAGGCAGATTGATCATATGGTGGGAGTGTTTTGACGAAAAAGGACAGATGTGGTTACGCTTGTTTGAAAGGACTGGAGAGGAGGACTTCCTCAGTTCAGAGTCTTTGTACCATCTATTTCTCAGATCTGGATCTAGACAGGAAATGGACAGTAATGAATCCTGAGAAGACGAGACTGTATTAAAGCGAAGGGTTTTTGGTTTTAGAGAATGATGCCAACAAAGGTGACTCGTCCAAGGTCAGGAGAATTAGTTCTGCTTGTTAGTTTTTGTCTGAACTAAGAGGAGTGCATAGCCTATAAACAAATGTTGACCTTTGAGCAAGCCACTCTCTAAACCTGAGAATCAATGCCTCTTTTTTAAGTTGATATACCTGATTAGATCAGTGCTATTATGTAAGGGCTGTGAGATAAAACTCTTAAAAGAGCTGCTTTTCACTCCAGATATTTTTTAATCGAACAGCATTACTGCAAAACTCTGGTGTTTAAAACTAGAGATGCACCAATCAGAGTCTCATGGCAGACTAATATAGATTTTTAGCCAATTCTAATTTCTCTTTAAGATGTAAAACTATATAGGAACAATGATCTTTTTTTCTAACTTTGTGCTACGTGAAATCACAAATTATTTATTTTCAGAGCAAAGGCAAAATGACTGTGTTGTAATGAGAGGGTAGTCTCTGTTCTCCTAGAGAACATAGTTTCTTATCTTAATTGTTAGATTTCCAGAAAGGCTGCACACATTACTAAATGTAGCTTGTTTCATTACACGTTTGAAAGAGCAACTTTGCTGTACTCTGGTGAAGTTTCCTGCTGTCCCCCGCAGCCTGAATGAACAGCAGTCACGTCTTAATAAGTTATGCAAAATGCTTTGATTTGAAATGGCTCTTTACATCTTATATACTTCCTTTCACTTCAATTTTGATCACCTGCTGATGATAGTTAAACTTCTTCCATTAGTAATAGAATGCACACACCGGGAGAGCTCAGAAACGGATCTGGTCACCAGTCAGTTCTCCAAAATCTTCTTATTTTGCTTGTCAGTCAGGTTCTTGGTGCATCTCTATGCATATCTGGGCAGAGACAGAAAGTCTGGGGAGTAAACTGCATTTTTTTGCCTTTGACTCATGTTTGACAATACTGAGAAAATACAATATTGAGATAAGTGTTTATCTTTCAAACTTTTATTGACTCTATGTCTTAGGGCTTTGTGCCCCCATCAGAATGAGGTTCAGGGCTGACTCTTTAAGTGCCTTCTATTTGTCTTAGTATTTCTGGATGCCATGTGGTGCATATTAGCCGTGGATAACATTTTTGAACATATTTTATTGCCACTTTTGATATTGCACAAATGTTTCATTCCATGTCTATCTGCGGTTCTTTTAACCATCACAAGCCATAAAATGTTTTTATTTTAAATGCTAAGTTTGTATTGGTGACAATTCTACTGCATTGTTTATGATTTGTACTTGTATAGAAGAGACTGGAGCTGTTTCTTTTGGTGCACTTCATACCTGTCATGTGGTTAAAAACTCAGGGTTTATTAGAAATGCAAGAATCAGTGAATGCTTTTGTAAGAAATAAAATTGCAATGTTGCCTACTATTTTCCATTTTATTATTGTTTCCAACATTAAATATTGTTCACAATACTGAGGTACATTTCTATGCAATATTACTCAATATAATTTACAAATATTTGATACATTGAAATTATCTTTCTGCTACTGTGTAATTCTGCTGCGGTCTTTGTTTAGGTCCGCTTTCCTTTGATTTTGTCTGCGTTTGTGACAAATACCCAGGTCACGTCTCGCATATTCAGATGTAGATGTGGTTACACCTAACTTCATTTTTTCTCAGAATAAAGTAGAAATCCTCCATAGTTATCTGCGTTACTAACGCCTCCCTTCAGGATGTGATGCAGTCACATGTAGTTCTCAGAAGTGGTCAAAGGTCATTGACGTATTGGAAAACAGATGCACCTCCCATTCTGGTGAATTTTGTGAGGGAGGCAAATGCAAATGGAGTGACTTGCAAAATTGTTCATATGCCTTTTTCATCACATTTTATATCATAACCACAAGCTTTCATATATGGTAACACTTTATTTGAAGCGGGGTGAATAAGACTGACATGACACTTTCATAAACATGACATAACACCTGTCATGAACATGAATGAGCCTTCATGAATATTTATGACTGCTGTCATAAAGCGTCATTCGATAAATTATGACACTTTTAATACAAAGTTGACATTATTCAAAATGTCTTTGTTATGACAGCTTGACATTAACCAGGAAATCATTACTGTTTAAACTTTACCTTTAATAACATAAAGTTACCTAATTTTTAAAGTGCAATCAGTAATACTTTTATAACAAATTTATATCAGTAATGATTTCTTGGTTAATGTCAAGTTGTCATGACAAAGACATTTTGAATAATGTCAACTTTGTATTAAAAGTGTCATAATTTACCGAATGACGCTTTATGACAACAGTCATAAATATTCATGAAGGCTCATTCATGTTCATGACAGGTGTTATGTCATGTTTATGACAGTGTCATGACAGTCTTATTCAACCCCCTTCAAATAAAGTGTTACCTAATATATTTTAGAGGCCAACTCAAGGTAGCGCATAATTCTAAAATTAAAGGAACTGTTTTGTTTCAAAAATGTCTTTCAAATAGAAATCAGAAAAATAAAACATGCAGTTGTAATTTTTTTAGAAGCACCTTTTTTTCAGTTACACCTTTATGTTTTGGTTATGCCTCAAGGAAAGGCAAATTTACTTGTACAGCACATTTCAACAGCAAGGCAACACAAAGTGCTTGCAAACTCATAAAATTAAACAGTCTAGAATGTTAAAGTTATTATGAATCAAATGCAACCCTAAGCAAATGAGTTATTAGCCTTGATTAAAATGAACTGCAAAAATCAGCAGTTTTTGCAGTTTTCCAGATTAATTTTCTTTGTTTGGCTCTAATTGTGGGATGCAGAGTAGATTTGAACAGGAAGACCTGAGTGGTCCAGAAAGTTGATGCAATAATATACCATATTTTGGTCCTAAGCCATTCATGGATTTATAAAATCAATTCTCTAGCTACAGAAATGGGGTGATGTGCTCTGTTTCCCTGGTTTTAGTAAGAACACAAGCAGCAGCGTTCTGGATCAGCTGCAGCTGTCTGACTTGTAGACACTGTTGCAGTAATCAATCTGACTAAAAATAAATGCACAGATATATTTTCGCTGAGACATTAGCCCTCTTATGCTGAAAACATTCACTTTTTTTCCACATCTAGAGACTAAAATTTGTATCTGCGCTTTGCAAACGAACAAAGAATCATCGGAAAACATGAAATCGTGCCAATTTTAAATTCAATGTAGGTCTGAAATTTGACTTGGCCACACTAGTACATAAATATGTACTGTTCTAAGCTATTCCATTTTAGCACTTGCAGTTTTTCTCTCATTTGTCAATCCAAGACAAAAATGATTTAAAAAAAATGTAATAGCTAATTTTTGAGTCTAAATCAGTCAGTCATAAAAGGGATTTCCATGAACCTGAGGAGATTAAAAACAAGACATTAATTCTGGAAAAAAATGACACACTGCTGAGTTTTCTACAGAAGCTTTAATAAATTTAATCAAACGTGTACATTTTTATATTTCTCTGAATTTCAGTACAGATACGTTGACTCAAAGGCTTTTTGACAGGAAGATTCAAATTGGGGTTAAATTAATCTCTAGCTTAACAGTTTATTGATTAACAGTATTACAACACACCATTAGAAATTTGATTAGTTATGTACAATGGCCCTTTTTCAACTACTGCAATAAAACAAGACAAAAAAAATCTAGTGCTTCTCTCAGAAGTTCAATTTATAATCTTCTGGTGTCACAAATTGTGCTGTTTTGTGTCTTTAGAAAAAGCCTTTTCTAATGACAGTTCATCTTAAAGTCTAACTGATGCTGAAGTGCATATGCAGGTGGTGAGGCCATCTTGTTAGCCCTTTAATTATATGCTGTCTGATTACTTGAGCTTAGAGACACTGCGTCTATTCATGAGTACATCTGAAAAGAAATCAGTTTATGCAGACAAAAGCTACAGATTGCATTCATCTCCAAAGATGGGCAAATGAGAAAAGTTTGACAAAAAAAATCAATTCATCTTAAAATCTGCACAGGATTATTTTCATGTCTCAATGACAAGGAGTCTTTGGTCAAAGCTACAAGTTTAGTTTTTAAACACAGCAAATTAAATGTTATTTCTGTTTTTTGCATTCACTGGTTTGATGATGGCTTTTTGATAGGGCTGTCTCCCTGTTTGAATTGAGGAGGAATCTGAGGAATGTGACAGGGCTAAGATGCTACCCTGTCAAATAACATAGAAACACAAGTGTTAGATAGGAGAACAATCACTCTCGGTTAGACTTGCATGATTTTTGACTTTGCTCACCTTCATTTAGTTTCCCTGCTTGGCTCTTAGAAGAGGCCGCAGTCTTTCAGGTTTTCTTTGATGATGATGTCGGTTACGGCGTCAAACACAAACTTGACGTTTTCTGTGTCTGTGGCGCAGGTCATGTGCGAGTAGATTTCTTTTATATCTCGGCGCAAGTTCAGGTCCAGGAACTGGATTTTGATGTAGTTGCCAGCATCCTCATAAGTATTGGGCCCTGGGCAGGACAACAGGGAGATATAAAAGATAAATGACAACAACATCGATGAAATGAGGAAGAGTTGTTTTTCCACTTTAACATCCACAAACAAAATGAAGAGCTAAACTTACTTGCAGCTAGCTAGTCTATTCTTCACATAGCTAGATCATGTTTTGCCAACGATACTGTCATTTATACATTGAAAAAAGAATCTAAGTAGTTCATGAAAATCTCACCATCGTACTCGGGGAAGCACATGCTGAGATGGGCTTTCTTGATCTTCTCAAGGAACACATCCTTTTTGTTCAGGAAGAGGACAATGGAGGTGGTGGCGAAGTAGCGGTGGTTGCAGATACTGTTGAACAAGTGGAGACTCTCGTGCATTCGGTTCTGAAAGGAAAAAAAAAACTTTTAAGTCACCCAGATTTTTACTTCTTACCATAAATTATGAGATGCAACGGTCAACTCTGTCATACCACTTCGTCATCCTCCACCAACACCATGTCATAGGCGCTCAGAGCAGCAATGAAGATGATACAGGTGACACCTTCGAAACAATGAATCCACTTCTTCCTCTCTGACCTCTGGCCACCCACATCAAACATTCTGGATCAAAACAAAAGGCAATTTGCTGTGTGATCGCCCGATCAATCCTAATTCCTACTAATGAGCAATAATTCGTAGACTCACCTGAAGTTAAGATCTTTGAAGGAGAATTGGGTCTCAATGATACCAGTGGTTTTCACTCTTGATCGCAGCACATCCTGCTCAGTGGGCACATAGCCTGGTTGGACCAGTCGCTCCAGGTCATTGAGGTAGCTGTGTGAAAATTAAACTCTGTCAGTGGACTTATTTTTACGATTTCATGAGCAGTGTTTCAATGTGTTGTTGCTTACTATCCAGCTGAGTCGTTGAGTTGATACTCTGAAGCCCTGTCGAAGCAGGCCTGGATGCCAGAGTCCTTCCACAGACGCAGAATGATGTCTGACAATTCTTTGGGCATGGTTCCCTCCTCAATGGTGTCTGCAAGATGCATCAGTTTCCTAGCATCATCCTGCAGGAAGGACCCAGGTGGACAGTCACATCAATAAGTTTAACTTGGAACATTTGACCTAAGATTTATATAGACGTGTGGTGTCACCTGTTGATCGGGGTGGCCGTAGTTAATGTTGAGTGTGTTCATGGCCTTCACGATTGCCATGATGGACTGCAGGGTGTTGCTGTAGATGATGACGATGAACTCCAAGCATTCTTCAAGCGAATAACCATCTTTGTGGATAATTCTGTGGAGAAAGTGTAGCATTACTATTGAATATAGCTTCGGACAAGAAGGAATAAATGCTGCTTAGATACAAAGTTCTTACTTCATCTGTTTGACAATGGTGCTCTTGCCTGATTCTCCAGCCCCTATGAAAGACAAGAAATCATTTTAGAAGATATCTTCGCCTATTTTATCAGAATATCCCAACATTTTCTTTGATTTGAAGGTGTTGGAATAACATCTGTTTTTCTCAGGTCCTCCACTATATCCTCCAAAAGATGTTCCCAACAAGCGTGGCATAATTCTTCTTACTTCAGCCCTAATCTTTTTTACTGGCCCCTGACCTGCATCACCATAAGGAGAGGATGAAGCAGTGCATGAAACAATGTCTGAAACAGGTTCTTATGTGTATGCAAAGTATTTTCAGATGGTGCAGTCTTTCAACTGTCAACTAATATTACAACTCTGAATTACTTCAAGCAGCCCAACTACATTTGACTGTATGCTCTGTATTTTATTAGCTTATAGAATAAACTGTAACTCTGACAGTTTCTCTCATTCAGTCTAAATTCAGAAGATGTAAAATGAAGGTGCTATAAATCTGTTTTGGTTTGTTGATTCAGGGTCAGTGTCCTTCAGTGTTAAGCCCTTTGTGCGGAAGAACCTGTTGTGTCAGGATTAGCAGGGATTGCCTTGCATGATTATCTGAGTGTCTCAGCAATTCAGTGACACAGTTTATTAAGCTCTTACTTGATATGTTGCATCTTTTCATGCACAGTTAGAGACTTTAAAGAGTAAAAAAAATATCAGCCCTGGAAATTAATTAGGTGTGTTATTTGCAACAATGCATAAACCGACATCATTTGCTTTTATGATTGCTAAACAAGAACTAAAATTGCTTGTGAAAGTCAAAGCAGGAATTGTTTTAGGGAAAGTTTTTAACCAAAACAAGTTAGGAAGTCACAGTAAGGTAATTTTACAGCTCAACTAAAACAGCACACTAAAACCATCTAAGGTGTGGGAATGGCTCTGATCAGATCATGATGTATTGAAACCATTGCTTCTAAATCACTTGTCCAACAGGTGTCTGTACCTAGCAGCAGCAGCTTGACGGTCCTTGCGTCCTTGTCAGCATCCTCCTTCAGCCTCTTCTCCAGCTCCCTGGAGTGTTTGTCCTCGGCGCTAGCTCCGGCCCCCATCCTACTTTTCCCGGCTAGGGCCCCTCTGTTTCAAAAGCCAAATGTCAGGGAAAATGGAAGCAGGTCCCGGTTGGCTGCTCGCCTGCTACTGTCTGACCGGTGCCTTCAAGCACGCAGCTGATGCGCCAACTGCCGGCAGCTGGGGATTGTTTGAGTATTTTTTCCCATCACAGGGAAGGATTTTGGGCTCCCTCAGCCCACCTGACCAGTGGTGGCCAATGGAGCACAAGGACAAGACAGCTACAGGGCAGAGGTGTGAAGGGAAGCAGACATACATCACTGTAGGAGTGCTCTAACCTTTAGGGTACTTTGCTGCGCTCAGCGGAAGATGAACATCGGCTCAAGTGCTTATCTCATGCTCTTCTTAGGCTCCTTCAGAAGAGAAGCCAGTAAAACTAAAATAACTTGGTTCATGTCTTGCTACCAAAACTAAGTTTAGTATCTGATGTGACCACAATAAAAGTGAAATCTGATGGTGAACTCATTGTGGTTTTATTTCTGCAAGAGGGATGAGAATGTGATGAGACTGTTAGAACCAACATAAAATCAGGAAATGCATGTCAAGACCATCAACCTGTAGTCTAAACACAGAGACATTATGCACACACAAATGCAAAGATGGGTCCAAACATTCCTTATGGGATCCAATAGCCTGAAGGGTGAGTTCTGAAGTGCTTAAAGAGCTTTGCAGTTTCACCAGACAGATCTCATTGACCTAAATCTGAAGCTGGTTAAGGATCCTAATCCACTCACACTTTCAGTTCTGCGTGCACGAAGATGCGGCATGAGTGTATGTTCGTGATCACAGCATCATATTTCATTACAAACTCAGGAACTGAAGAATAGTGTTATTATTGTGTTATCTCTAGCGCCTGGATCAGAAGGCATACACAGGATCAAAACATAGAACATCTGTAACTGGGTGTAGATGCAGTTTGATTGTAAACGTATTTGCTTCTCTTTTGAGGTAATTTTTTACTTCTAACCCCATTTTGTTTGGATACAATCCTGTCCACTGTAAATTTTAAATTCTGACAAGACAGAAAGTGTCAACGTTGGACCAGAGTCTTTGAAAGAGAAACTACTGAGTCAATCCATTGATAACTGATGGCATCAAATTGACTCTTAAAGTAAATACTCTTTGTGTTATTTTTAACCAAGGTATGTCACTTAAATCCCATACTAAACATGTTTGAAGGATTCCTTCTTTCTCTTCTAGAATATTGCAGAAATTAAAAATATTCTGTCTAGTTTTGACGCTGAAAAAGTAGTACAGGCCACCATGTGATCCATACATTTGTTATTGGACTAATGTAAATATTTGCAGTCAGGAAGTCCACAAAATGCAGTTAAGTAATCATGATTAAATGCATATAATTTGATTCATAATAAAGTTGTAATTAGTCTTGATTGATCCTAAATAAATCCTAATATTAAGAAATATACAGACGTTTGCTGATTCTTTTTTAAATGTGTTAAAAATCACTCAATATAAACGTCATGAATTTATCTTTTAGATTGATGTTATAATGGGTTTGACTGATTCTTATTTCTTATTTTATGTTAACGTAATTGGAAGTATTTTAATTGCTATGCTAATGCAGAAAAATAAATATTAAAAATGAAGTGCTCTAAAGTCACCATGCAGACTAAACAAAGGAGAACACTTGTTATTATAAAATATAGAGCTTTAATTTATTAGTTAGCAACATTGATGAGGAAGAAAAGATAGTAGTTTTTACAAGTCATTACATTACCACAAAGTGTGCTTATTATACATTACCTCACAGAGCTGTCATACAGAGAAAACAGATTCCCACAGTAGAAATATATGAAAACCTGTTTTCTTCCTCTACTTCTTATATCTGACAAGGAGAACTCAAAGATGAAATCAGCCTTTCTGATCTTTCAGCATTTCCCAAAACAAAAAGGATCCGAACTCCCACAACAATAAAAAGACATCCACAGCAACAGTTTAGACAAAACACTACATACATACACTGTACATGCCATGCACATTTAAAATTCACTGTCTCAAGACTGTGGTATGATTTTTTTCTTCAGGTTTGGCAAGTTATCATGATGTTTACTGTGTAAAGGTGTTCGTTTCCATAGTTGGTGTGAAGTCTGTGGCACCAGTAATAAAGGATGGCTCTGTACCAGGACAAATAGAGCGGCAGGAGCTCTCTGGTAACCAGATGATACATAAAGTACAGCACCAGTCATCATAGCACTATAAATCTGCACACTTGTATAGACTGATTACATTAATTTCACCAATATTTACATAAAAATGGAAGGAATGGAAAAGAAAACAACAACGACAGTGCTGTGAAAAAGTATTACATTTTTCTGATCATTAAGCAGTTTTGTTGAGGTTGGTAGCCTGTTGCCTTGGAGCAAGAAGGTACTGTGTTTAGGTCCTGGCCTGGAGTCTTTCTGTTCTCCCTATGCAAGTGGAGGTACTCTCCAGGTACTCCTAAAGTCCAAAAACATGACTCTTGGGTAAACAGGTTTCTCTAAATTGCTTTTAGGCATAAATGTCGTTAGTCCTGTGTGTTGCTCTGTAATGGTGTAATGATGACCAGTCCAGGGTGAACCTTGCCTTTTGCCCTATGACTGATGGGGATATTGCAACAGCAAGCGAGAATAGACAGTGGATTTATGGACATTTAATTTGGTAAAGAGAAAAAACTATTCAAAACAACCTGGCTCGGTGTGACAAAATAATAACATTGCTCTATGCCCTTTAATAAAGTGTAATCAACATATTTTGGAGAGGTGAGTGCAATATCCAGGTTGTGATTACTGAAAGCTATGCAGGGCCAAAAAGTTACAAAAAGACATGTTTAAATGTTTTGAAGTAGCCCATAACATTAAAAAAAAACATCCAGCCCTGAGCTAAAGATATTCAAGGACAAACAAATGTCAATAACTTTGTTTCCTATTAGTTTGGAAAGAGTTATAAAGCCATTCTGAAGTCTTTTGGACTCCAATGAACCAAATACAAAGCCATACATGGGGAAAACATGGATGAGTGGCTGACCTAATCAATCAGTCATCCAGGAGGTACCAAAACAAGCACCATGAACTTCACTTCAGTGTGTTGCTACTCAAGAACTTTTCTATAATTGATGAAATAAAAGGTTTTACTCACTAGCAGAAAACCTTTAAAAACTTAAGCTCAAGCACTCGAGTCGTACAACTGAACAATGGTCCAATAGACACCAACAACTTCATCTCTCAAAGACTCAAAAATTAGGAAGTTTCTTTGTCAAATCTGGACGTAAATCTGATAAAGATGATGTGACAATGTGGCTGAATTCAAACAAAAAGTGTCTGAATCTTCTCCACAGATGTAAAAGACTGATTATATTCACCAAAGGCCAGGTGAGTTTAGATAGATTTTTCCTTCACTTTATCTAAAGTAATCCATAAATGAAAAGTGCATGCTGTATTTACTCAGCAGATTTGTAACCGTTATTAAAAACTGATTGACGATCAGAAATCTCTAAGTGACAAAATATCACAAAGTGAGCAAATACTTTTTCCACAGCATTGTAGTTTATAGGGTGTTTAATACGTTTAGAAACAAACTTTTCTAAGATTTATTTAAAGAAAAATCACCAATCTGGCAACAAAAGGTGCTTTCTCTAATATAATATAGATATATATTTTTTTTAATCACAGACTCACATTTAGCTGCCTGCTGGAATAACTCATCTCCACAGAGAGAGAAGAGAAGGCAATGTTCTGTTTTCCACTTCTGTTTCGTTAAAAGAACACTTCCTCCAAAGATAAACAGCTTATAACAAGATGCCGAGAACACAACACTGAGATGTGATGCTTACATACAAACAAAAAACACTTGGCAGCAACTAATCATGGAAGAATATGAACGGTGCAGTTTGAAATTGTCACCTTAGGTCCGTCGACCTTCTGTGAAAGAGCTTAAAATTCACGTTCCTGGGAGTTTGTGATGTGCTGTTGCAGCTGCAGCTTGTCGGCATTCCTACCATCGTCAATGGCGTTTTATTTACAGTACAATAGTGTCCACCTTTGCAATGACTGTCCAGGTGAGATTACCTAACAAATGCCAGGCTTTTCTGGTGTAATTCTGGATTTAGATACTGCCAGCAGTCAATTGTTCAGACATAATTGCAGAGAAATGGGAAGCTTAACCACTCCAGTCCTTGTCTGGACACCGTTAAAGTCCAGAGTAATAGTTGCTATTTAAAAAAAAAAAAAAGAAAAAAAGAAAAAAAACACCAAAGATATTCCCAACATAATAACACAATGTCATAAACAATAACACTAATAATTATAATAACAATAATAATATAACAATATTTGCACAGATCTATTCACAAAAAACATGTTTTCTAGATAGGTATAAAGAATTACTTTGTACAACCTACAATAAATATTGTGTTTGTTCTTCCAACAGTCACATACAAATGATGCTTTCTGTTGCAGGGTCTGTTAAATGGAGTCATTTCCCTTAAATGGAGGGTTGTGAGGAGAAACTAGAAGGTAGACAAATGGTGCTGTTTGAACGCGACGGGCTGAAAACCCAAACTCTTCATGTCTCAGCTGGATTCGTCTGGTCGTCGTGATGCCGGCGGTTGCGAGGCTTCTTCTGCTCCTTCAGCTCCTTCAGGCTTTTAGCTTTGCCGTCCCCGAGGCCGTCGTCCCCGTGCTGCCAGTAGTCCTTGCAGTACTGGTTGATCAGCCCCATCTCCGGCTGGCTGAGGATGGTCAGCAGGTCCTTGTACTGCCCAACGCTCGGGGTCCAGGCGCTGGACTGAATTTGGGGGAGGGCTGGGTTGCCCGTATCCACAAGGACGTTGTTGACCGTGCGACTGGACAGGACGACTAGCTGCAGCTTCACCAGGGTGTGCTTGAAGTTCTTCTCAGTGGACGTGCAGTGGTAGATGCCGCCGTCGGAGGACTGCAGCGAGCGGATCAGGAGGCCCTGATCGGTTTTCAGGATGCGACCCTCTGAGCGAATCTGGAGAGCACAGGGAGGGAAGTTTTACAGCTTAAGGAAAGACACGGACAAAGTAGCACAGAATATTTAATTATCAGTTAAAAAGGTAAAAGAATACAACGCTTTCCAAAAGCAAACCAGAATATAAATGTATTTTATTAGGATTTTACACATCTTTGCACATCTATAACATTTTTTAATAATTTGCCCATCTTTGGAAAATAGCTCTAGCTCAGTCAGACTGGAAAAAAAACAACATATGTGAACATCAATTTACACCCAACTGTTAACAGGAATATGCTTTGATCTTAAGTGTTTTAGTGCAACTCTGACTGTATGCTTTGGTTTTTGTGACCCATTGCCTCAGTCCCCAGGCTTTTGCAGCCTTTAATAGGTTTTCTTCCAGGATTGTTTTTAGCTCCAGTCAACTCTGATCAGCTCGTCTGTTCCTGCTAAAGAAAAGCATCCCCACAGCCTGATGCTGCCACCGCCATGTTTTACACTGGGGGTGGTTTTTCACATGGAGTGCTCGTTTTCCATCTCACGTTGCAATTTACATGTAGGCCAAAAAGTAAATAAACCTAGAACAAAAATTCTGAATCACAAATCTGTTGCCAGTTTTCACACCTTATCCTCATCCTGTCATAAAGACTGATAGTTCAATTAATTTCAACTAGTGCTGAAATAAGACAATTAGCAGCTAAAGTGTGAAAGATCCATTTACTACTTTTATATGACATCAGTCAACATCTGTTGTACAAGAAATAAAATTAATCACCTCTTTTCTCCTGTCGCTGTTTTCCTTCTGCAGGTGCCACTTCAGAGAGACGTGAGGAGAGCGAGCCTGGCACTCCAAGAAGGTTGTGCTTCCCTCCACTCCGTACTGAACCGTCTCCAGCGTATTCTTATTTGCTGTGAAACATGCGAAAGACGTTACTTAATGCTTTTGTACTGAAAACTGCATCACAAATCCGTCTTGTACCACAGAGAAACTCACCATTCGAGTTGTAACCTCTGCACTGGCGGATCGGGTTTCCATACTTTACGTCCTGTCGACGGCTTCGTCTGGGAGATCGAATCAACAGCCGAAAATAAAGCTTAGCATCCGCACGGTTCTTAAATATCCTGTGCTACAATAATCCGCAGAGATAATGTGAGCCTGAGGTTGTAAACGTCCAGACCGTCTCGGTCTCACCTTTTCTGCGAGGCAGAGTATCTGGAGCAGGACTTGCCGTCCCAGGCGCAGTACGGGTCCCGGGCCAGGCAGCAGTCAGCGCAGGCCTCGCCATACACGTCGCAGCGGTGCAGAGCCAGGTGGGTCACACCCAGGACAGACCCCACATATAGTTGTTGCTATTAAAAAAAAAAAAAAAACACAGAACTGGTAAGAAGTAGCAACAGTAGTAGTTTGGATTTAATGAATCAGTGGTTGCAAAACTTTTCAGCTTCTGATCCACAAAATATTAAAAGAGCTGAGTGTATTAGCATAACCAATAATAATATGAGACAGGGTACAATGACGACACAAACATCATCAGCACTCAGTATTATTGAAACCTAATTAGGTTTCGATTAGTTTTTTTTAAAGACAAAAGTAAAGGCAACAATATAGATTATTTGAGCGCTTCAAACAATCGATATGCGTGGGTCCCTAATTTAAACCAATAAATTTAAACGTTAAATTACTATGAAAAATAAATTCTGTAATGTATGTATTGGAGAGTTTTAAAACATTTTAGAAACACATTTTATAGTAAAATGGTTACAAATACCCGAGCAAATTGTCTTTTTTTGACATTTAAAATTCATTTCATAAGTCATGTTTCTAATGGCTTAGAATAGAATAATTTCGGAAATGAAATAAATCTGATAGATAGCTCCCACTAAGTTAATTGGATGAATAAAAATACTTTGGCTCAGATTAAGCTGTACTGGCAAAAGCAAAACGAGTGGTAACTTACCCGTTTAGATGAAATCTTCATGGTGGTGATTGGGGTGGGAACCTGAAGTGGCAGATGGAATTTTTACATCAACACAAAGTAAGAAAAAACAGAAAAAAAGTTGACAAACATGTCAAAGCATATAATAGAAGAAATTGCCTCTCTAGCCAAACCTAAATAAATTATAAATAGAAAAATAAGAAAAGAATAAGAGATTATACACTAAAGGACAGATTTGCAAAATAATAATATTTGTTTTTTAAAATAGCGCACTGTTTAATCTGCAGCACATTATTCCCTATTTAGTAGCCCTTTGAATAAAAGTCGAGTGGTCAAAGTCTCAAATAGTCAGTCAGATGTCAAAGAAAACTAGAAATCAAAATCGGTCAGGAAAAGCCTGACCAATACCTTTGTATAAAGTAAGACAAATAAAAAAGGAGTTTTTGGACCAGTTTTATTTTGACTGACCTTGAACACCTCCACCTCCTCCAGAACCAGCTCCTCTGTTTGTAAGTCATCTCTTGGCAACACGATGACTTTCTGCACCGTCCCACGATCTGAACCACCAAAAAATATCAATTCATATTATAAAACCTTCCACTGAAAACAGCTTTACTGGAAACATTTATGATAAACACAAAACTCCATTCAGCTATGTATCTTTACAGTAACTTTTAAATGTTCTGGTCTCACAGCGCTGACCTGTTCCCAGGAAGAGCACCTCATAGCTCCCATCAGCCGCTCTCACTTGGTCGACAGCAATTGTGGTGAACTCGTAGTCCACGTTGGTTCTGACCACCAGGGGGCGCTTGTGCACCGGGTAAATGGCGTTGTACATGGTGGGGTGGTTTCTCATGAAGTTGATAACCTCGTCTGGGTAATCCTTTGTGGATTTCATGTTGGGAGTGAAAGTACCTCCAGGACACTATTGACAGATGGAACATTTTAATGTCAAATCTGCTCCTCTGACATTTGCTTTATTTCCCCATGAGTGCGGTTTATGTCATGGACATTGATTTTCTTTATTTTTGAACTCACAGTGCCAGGTCGAGGGTAGGGAATTTTCCCAGTGTACGCCACCCACTGGTAGTTGGGCCCTTCTTTGTGGGCAAACGGCCCGTTGAAGACCATACGGATGTCGGCCATGGAGTAGACGCACACCGCCGAGCCTTTGAACACAGACCTGCAGGAGGACAGATTAGCACAAGTTATTGCAAAGATATTATCAAGACAGGATGCAGATTAACTCACACCCCGAGGTAATTACTGCAAGGTATCTCTGTGGCTTCTCAGTCTGACTTCCTTCCACATATTCAGTCTGCCTCTGTTTGCAAGAACTTGCTGAAACATCACGATGCAGAACCACTCAGACTGACTCGAGCAGAGACAAGTTGTCTGACATACTGACATACAAACACCCACGTATCCCAAAGAATCGCCAGAATACAGGCTCTCACTGCTGCAGAGCAGTGTGGTATGTTTGCAACTTGTGTCATGAGCCCCTATCATTAGCACCACATGTGCTTCTATCAGCTGGGCTTAAATGCTCTCAATGGCTATAATGGCGATTGCAACAATAACAGTATTTCTTTCTCCAACACATTAATCAAAATGCATTTATTATGACTTTGCGAACACCTTTCTTGACCTGTGCGCTGACAGAATCTCAGTTTACAAATCTCAAAGAGTTTGTGTGTATTTTTGGAAGTGAGGTAATGAATGAGTAGTCAGTATCTTATCTACATTAGAAAAACCTTCTGGAACAATTAAGGAGAAACTTAGTTTTGACTAATCCCTGAAAGGTTTACACACACATTATACCATTATGTAGGATTACTCATTATGCCATTTTGCCTATATAGATAAACAATAAGTGGATAGAAGCATTAAGTCTTCACTGTTACATATCACATAAACAATACTGACATAAATGATACATTCAATATGTCAGGTCAGCAGAAAACGAGAGATGCACTGGGAAGCCAGCAACTGACTGAAATTGGACAAGTCTTTGTTTTATCAGTCAAAAACTGAAAAACCTGGAAAACTGTCAGTGAATGGATCATAGTTAGCACTATTAGGTCTTTAAACAGTCAGTGAGGAGGCTGTCACTGAAAACAGAAAACTCCAAATTGGTAATTTTTGTCGTCAGTTCAGGTGATAAAAAATAAATCGGAGGAACCAAAGAGATGTTCAAAGAGAATTAAAAGGAAATTGTAATTTTTAAAAAATGACAAAATGTTTGAATTCTTGAGACAGCAAGAGAGTTATCGAGAGTAAGACTTTCAAAAGACAACAAGAAGCAACGATGCTTAATTTTTTTTATCCTTTTGAGCTTTCAGCCGTTGTTATCCAACGTGCTGACTGAATTTAGAAATGTTTGCAGCCTCTTGGAAATCCTATAGTTAATGTCTGGGTCTATAATCTATAAAACCCAACAACACTGTCCACCTTCAGTGACTGACAACCTGCTATCAAACCTGACTGTCTCTATAAAAGACTCAGCGGACGGCGTCTCCCTCTGGGCTGAACAGTCACTTTTCTGTCTCCTGCTTGTAGGCGGATTCTTACAAACCAATACAGACTCATAACATTACAAAGAGCAGACACCTTACGGCTGAGTGCAAATGAGCACGTACTGCTGACAGACATTAAAACACACCTAACATTCACACTGAAATTAGAGTTAAAAAAAGCCATTACTCACCCTGAAACTGAGAAGACTCCATAGATGACTGGGTTCCTCGTGTCTTGGGTTGGTTGGATATACACGTCCCCTGTAGACAGTCACATGAATTACACATTAGTCACATCCATGAATTATGAAAAGTTACTAATTCACAATAAGTATTCATAGTTCTAAACATG
The DNA here is from genome assembly GCF_051168715.1 of Poecilia mexicana. NCBI lineage: Eukaryota > Metazoa > Chordata > Actinopteri > Cyprinodontiformes > Poeciliidae > Poecilia > Poecilia mexicana. Next base: position 18,085,573 of record NW_028263374.1, on the reverse strand, counting down.
ATTTCGATGTATATGCACAAATGTAGATCGCTTCCTGGGATTTGTGCCGCACTGAATTTAACCCTCTTTCAAATTCAAATTAAACAAGGTCAGACATTTCTTTCGCAGAAAACATTTGAAGGAAAATATTAGTGTCTCATATTAAATGATCTTGAGACTTTAAGATCACTTCCAACCCAAGAAATCCTAATTGTGACATATGGAGACATTTTGCTTCCTTTGAGGGGGGTTTGCTAAGAATGAGCTCCCCGTGAATTGTGGTTTCCAGAGTCCCAGCGAGATCCTGAATCTAAACTCTTCCAAACCTGGAGCTACACTGCTCCGGTCTCAGTGGGGAATAGGAGTGAAACGGAGATGTCTGCTGAAACATGACTTTAATAGGAGCCATATGCAATACGGGGACTGTGGGGCCATGGCAGCGGTGTGCAGTGTGTATCCTCTAATGTTTTCATGAGAGAAAAGAGAAAGAAATAACAAAGCAGAGGAAAAGTGAAATAAATTTAAAGTAGACAGGCTATGCACACACCAGTTCATTTATTGTTTTGCTTTACAGGGAAGAGTTCAGCTTAAAAAAACCCACAACAATATTACCTGGTAGTTTACCGTTAATAAAAAACACCATTACATTGAAAACTAGGGATACACGAGTCTCTCGTTTATAAATGTTTTTTTTTTGTTCAAGGGATTGTAAGGACTAAAAAAAATGAGACATTTTTCCCCAAGCAGAACAAAAACAAAAATGTATCTCAAATAACCTGAATGTATTTTATAACTGACTGAAACTTAATCCATATGCCTTTGACTTTAATCAGCAAAGATTCAATAAACAAGTAGCATAAACTCAAATTGCTTGCACGAGAAAATATGTTGTGCACAGTTTTAAAGATAAACAAGCCCTCCTTTGATCAAATGTTTGAAATCGTTTCTGAAACGAAAAACTATGCCAACGTCCCAGGGTACAGAATGACAGGTAATGTCTGCTCACTAAAGCGAAAATTAACTTTTGGCAAGCGAAGCAGAGAGTCATAACCCATCTGACGCCAGTCTGACAGAGCCCCTGGCTATGGAAAGCGAAGAAAAGAAATAAATCAGCAGAGAACTGGGAACAGGTTGCATCATTCTGACTTTTGTTTCTGATGTGTCAGAGGAGACAGAGACTTTGAGGGCCTCTGAGTAACATGCATGCTGGGAAACGTCACTAATTACTGGAAATGCATTAATACAAAGAGATGAACTGAAAGAGGTGTTACATGAGGACAAAAGAGAGGAGTAATGATCAGTTCAGGAAAAGAAAAGTCATCTTTTTAAAAACATAGCCTAATGTATTAAAATATCCCACTGAAATTAATTTATAAAGCAACATGAGTGTTAAGAAATGTTGGGCTCGGCACACAGCCCTGACATCCAAAACATGTGGAAATAAGGTTTCTGTTATTATTACGCTACAAAAAAAAAAAAAAAAAGAGTGTAAAACTTAACGTCCCATAAATTCATTCTTGTTTTTCTCCAGCAAACATTTTCATCTCTTTTGCATCTGCTTGCCTTTCTGTCCCTTAGCAGTCGTCCTCTCCTCTGGCAAAAACACTGAATCCTTTCTCATCTGGTAAACCTCGCCCCACTCTGTGCCCCCTGAGTCCTCATCTAAGCACTCCGATGCCTCTGCTGGGCTCCAATCGGGACCAGCAGTACATTTCTCCCAGACCGACTGTGGTTTGTGGTAAAAATGGCCGTGGTTCTGTGGGCTGTTACGCTGCACCTCAGGACGCACATTAACCTCACCGCGAGTGCTGATCTGCTTGTAGGCTGCAACCGCCAAGCGGCACCACTAAAACTACAGTAACACTGACACCAGAGTGCTTTCTGTCACACAGAGTGCTCTTACTGCATGAAGAACATCTGCAGAACACCATTACAGCATGAGTACGAGATGCTACTAAATATTCAACTCTGAGCTATTCAGAAGCCGTTTCCGATTGTGGTTTATTACGTCTGTCTGATGGTGACTTGTCAGTTTAAATACAAAAGTTGTAATACTTCTTCACATTACAGCATTATAAGTTTGTAATGTTTGCTATTGGGAATTATGTGCCAGACTAACGTGAGCAGTGCATGAAATTAAAATGAAAGGAAGATGATATGTGTGAAAAGGTTTTTAAAATGTTTGCTAAATACAAATCTGTAAAGTGTGGTTTGCATATTCACTCCCACTGAGTGGGACTGAATGAGAACCGCCTTTCACCGCAGTTACAGTTCTTCCTGTTTGTTGCCGTTTATAGTGATGCAGACAACAATTTTCCGCATAGAGCAGAAAGTTTAAGTTTGGTCTCATCTGATCAGAACATGTTTGTAGCCTGTAGAAATCTGAAAATATATTTTTTTATTATATTTTTTACTTCCTTCAAGAATTATTTTCTTCTTGCCACTCTCCCAGAAAGGGTAGATTTGTGGAAACACAACTAACCCTGCAGCTGTCTAGATGACAGATTGTCCCACCTGAATTGGGGATTTCTGCAGCTCCTCCACAGTCACCATGGGCCTCCTGCATCTTTATTATTGTTTAATTATCTTGTAGAATGGCTGTAATTATTAACTCATTTTAAGTTGGACTATTATTACTAATTAGGTGACGTCTGGCTGCACAGCAATTTATTGAAGGGTATCAGAGTGAAGTAACCTCAAGTTTTCCTTCCACTTTAAAACAATGTGTTATTTTAGATTGATCTAAGAGAATTAAATCCTAATTATCATTTATCTTATGTTGCATATTTTACTTTACTGTTCAATTTCTTATTTTTTTCCTAATGATCCTTAACTTATTGATGGTACACTTGAATTTCCCCATGGCGGGACAATAAAAATACCATATTTCTATTTCTGAATACAAGCACTCAGAGACTTCCTGGTGCCCATCGCCTTGGAGACAAAGCAAAGCTATAACAGAGACTGTAAGTGTATCTTCCTGCCAGCTAATTTTGTCTCACTGAATTTTTTTATTTGACTAATCCAGCTTGAATCAGTTGTAAGAAGTGGAGTTCCTGGAAAATCCCAGAGTTGGTCTATTACAGCATGAAAACCCGGATCAAAATCCCCCAAATGTAGTTTCTCCAACCACTTGACTAAAATAAATGGATCAGTGTGTTCTGCAAATGGGACAGTTGAACCTTAAAGGCTCCACCTATGTCTCAACCTAAAGTTTGAGCTTCAGTTGAACTTACATCACGTAGCCGTACATAAGAGGTTGGCGGAGCACTTTTTGCTTCTGAACAATATGATATTATCATCAGCCCCAAATGAAAACATTGTGAAACAGACTGAGGAGGAACTGGGAATTAGCATCACTCTGGAACTATGCAGAGCAAATGTGAAGCAAACTGTAGAAATGATAAAGTTGTTGGTCCTGAATCTGTCCATCTGCGGAGCTTTATTTTGAAAGTTGAGGTTATAAATGGTCCCTTTCCATCTGCTAGTTCTCCTCTGAGGTCAGAGACATTCAATATGCGGTTCACTCCGGCTCCCTGCAGAGTCATTATAGGTCCCCTGAGCTGCAGAAATCAATCTGTAAATGGCCAGAGCTGCAACTCGTCCTTTGTAAGGAAGATGAAGCGGCACTTTGCTCATAGGTTTAAAAAGTGCGAGGTTGGACGTAATGGCCAACAGGTGCATTACACAACTGATGATGGACCAACGAGAGTCAGAGATGACAGAAAGCTTTAAAAGTGAAAATGAATATGACTCACTGAGTTCATCAAAGTGCGTCTCAATGCCGTCGACTCCAGGCACAGAGCAGATGAGACGAGCCTTCAGAAAGGTGCTCCATTTGTTGACCAGGCAGCAATGTCCACCGTCATCGTTCTGCAGGAATCACATCCAAACAAACATCCAGAGTCACTCGTCAGGCCGACTCCAACAGTATCTGTCTAACAGGTGTCTGAAACAGCTGTTAGCCAAAGTTAACATGAATAATGGTCACCATCATCTGCCTGAACAAGGGGTCAGCCAGCTGCAGCTTGTGCTACTGAGGTGAAGCATAAAGTCCTGAGAAAAAGGAGTTGGTGAGTAAACCTCAGCTCAGCTTGGATGATTTGTGAGGATTAAAAAGACACGTTTTAACTTTTACCTTGAGTTATGAAGACAAATTTAAAAAAAAAATAAAATCATTGCTCCTAGTGATTTAAAGATCACTAAGCAAATTACTCAGGTCATCTTATTTGTGTGACTAATCCAAAACATTCAAAACTGTCTCCTCCCTGCAGGCAAGATAAATAACAATAGGAATATTTTTAAATCTGATAATAAACAGTTATCCAAGAAATATAAACATATGGCACCTCTGTCAATAATTAGTACCCCTGGGGAAGAACTATAAAAAAAGACCAACATAATTTTATGTTTTATTAAAGGTCCATAAACTCAAACAGTGTTTTTTTTTCATCTTTTCGTTTTTATCATCCATCCACCCAGAAGAAGTTAGATCAAAACGAATCTTTATTAACAAGGATTTGTTAATCAGTTTCAGTTGTTTTAAGCTTTAGTTGTTGCCACATCAGAGTCGGTAGCTGTTTTCTTGGATCTTTTTCCTGATTTATTAAAATCAAAACACACCAACCTTACTTCAATAGCATCACCATTTCTTAGAAACAAGCCTCTCTGTCAATCTCCTTTGTAGCTCACAGAAACTAATTAAAAATTTGCAGACAATCAGATCTTTTTCCATGAAAATGCAAAAATAAGATATCCTTTAATTACACATGTAATATAAGAATTGTTAGGGGAGCCACTAACTGTATTGTTTATTTGAAAAATCAATATTTTTAAAGTTTTGGATTCAGTTCAGGTTTATGTCAGTGTCAATTATAAATATTTTTAAGGGGTTTTTACAAATTTTACCAGAGCTGTCAGTAACTGTGGAGGCTGCTACATTTTTCTATTCATTTGTTTTTTCTATGAAGAGCATGTATTGCAGAACATCCTGGATGGCCACCCTCAAAGGAGGACAAAACAAATGAAAACAGGTCAAAGGCAATCACTCACCAAGCCCTTCGATTTATTTAAAGCTCACTGGCGATTATCAGCTTGTGGTTTCGGACCTGTGTGATAACTCACCAAGCAGATCCGACCTATCCTGGACTGCGTCATGGGACTCTGGCCCACCTCAGAGGCTTTCTCACGGAAGAAGAAGTAGAGCTTATCATCATTCTTTTCAGCGCTGTCTGGGATCAGGTGAGCATGGACAAAAGTCGGATCTGAAGGGAAAAACGGAAAAAGGATGATTGGCCCATTTGCTGTCCAGACCTGCCTGCAGTGGGTTGTTTTATATGTTTTTCAACTAAATTTAATATAGAGGTTGCCCTTATGTTTTGCAAGTTTTAGGATATTTGATGACTTTCAAATCAACCACCAAATTATACTGATTTCATGCTGTAAGGATTGGACTAATGAACAGTACAATATTTGTAAAATGAGTCAAGCTAATATATTATCTTTTTCTAAGTACAAATTCATCTCAGTAAATTGGATCAGATCTGCAAGGAACACTGATGGAAAATTGGGTGGAAGAAAAAAAACTGGAAGCTAAAATGATAAAAATTAACAGAAAATGATGGCTAAAATGTATCACTCTGTTTTTAATGATTCCGTAAGATCCTAATTAATTCAATCACTATAGTAAATTTACTTTTCAAAGATAGTTTAATTCATGCAGTTGCACCTATATTATAATTCTCAAATAAAAAGAAGCAGCAGACCTTTGCTCCTTAAGGCCAAACAGTCACAAAACTTAATTTTAGGGAACAGAAATCATTTATGTTTCTGTTCGGTATTAATGTCTTTGCACTATGTGAGGGATCATACATAGTGCACACACAGTCGCACTGATTCTCTGGGTCACCACAGGACTCACAACACACACAGCGCCACCCCCTCCACCCCGCTGTGAAAGACCAGCATCCCAAACAGGGACAAACCAAAAAGCCAGAGGAAGGAGGGGAGCAACCAGTACCCCCATAATGTGGGGGAGGGTGTTACCCGAGATATTTCAAAACGGCTGATTAGCAGGACTCAGGTGTCCTGATTCGCCAGATTGCCAGCAGGGGACTGTTGTCAGGGCAACAGGGTCAGTGGAAAAACTGGGAGCCAACAACACAGACGGGGAGTCTGCTATTGATTTGGCAAAAATCAACCAAAAAGCAGCAGACCAGCAATAATATCACTGTAACAGTTGTACTTCATTAGAGAGAAAACTGAGTCGTTATTGACATTCCAGGATTTCCCCAACAAATACGGCCGAGTCTGCAGGCATCCGCAGGATCTGAAAGGATTTAATGACTCAAAGCATCATTGGGTCTGGTGGAGCAGGAGGAAAAGATCAGGAAGCTCAGATGACACGCATGCGTCAGCATTATGGAGGTTTGCAAAATGCTCAAACTGTGTTCCCAATTTCCTGGTGCATAAATTCAAAATGGTTTGTCGAGAGACGAGGAAGAGAAATAAAAGGCAAATGCAGATCAAGCGGTAAGCTAAGACATTACCATTTAACCATCTGGAGTTGTACTGATCGGTCCTCATGGCTGTCTGCTTCCCCAGAGTACGGAAGATGGCGGAGTCTGTTCCCATGAAGTCCACGTAGACTCCAGCATAGAGCTCTCCATCTGCCAGTCACAGCGAAGGGAAAAGAGAAGAAGAAAGAATTAGGATACCAGGAAATACTCCCAGGTCAAAAGACACACAACATGTTGTTCAACACTAGTAATAGAAACTTGTTTTCCAGATTTTTACTAAATTCCCTTTGATATCACTTGAAGCAGCCATATATTTTCAAGGGAGTTGCTAACATTAAAGGAAGGCAGCAGAATGCATGATAAAACTGTATTCTAGTGTATGTGACGTGTCAGTATTGAACATGTTAAATTCTTTTGTAACGACACTCATGCTACAGCTCTTCCAGAGCCAAATTCATATCATTGAAAACCATTTTCATCCAAAGACAGATTATATTTTGCGCACCAGTGTTCATTTCCAATGAAATTAAAACTATGTCTAATTAGTTTTGTCTGCACTGGGATCCCACAGACATAATGGGAAGAAACCTTACAATAATGTTATTATTGTGGGATATCTTTGTTGCATCAGTCAGGTTTTCTAAGGTCAAATGAAGTGTGTCACAGCCAAACATAAGCTCTTTCTTTCTTTCTTTCTTTGACACACACATGAACTCACACAGAGGTGTCGATTATCGACAGCCATGTCTGGCCACCTGCAAGATGATGACAACTGATGACCACCCACTGAAATAACAGCACACACATCTGTGTGAAAAGATAAGTGATTACTTATAATCCACTGACAACTAACCAATTATCGCCACTCGATTCATTAAATTATTTTTAACTTATTTCAGGAACACAGGTAGATTTTCTTTGCAGTTCTTGATGAAATTATTACTTAGTCAGCTTGTAAAATAAACATATTGCAAATGTTGCAAGCAAAGAAATGAAATAATAATATCAAAATAGAATGAAGAGGAAAAAGTGGATAAAATGATCTTTTATTGGGTTTACACTGGTTAGGATCTGGGTTGGTAGTCAAGGAAAACTTTTTGTAATTATATCAGCAAACAAAGATTCCACTTTTATTCTACATATCTAGTTTCAAGATGCTTGCCATACAACAAATTATGTAGCACTGTATCTCCTACCAGTGGCTCACTGATAACACACAATTATGTATCTTTGTGTCACAGTTACATTACATTATGTTTTATTTCAATGAGATGCCTTAATTGTCTTCTAAAGTTCCAATGCATTTGTTGTTTTTATTCTAATTTTAATTTTGATACGTATTCCGTTAAAGCATTTTGAATGACCTTATGCACAAAGAAAAGAATCAGAAAAAGAATTAACTCACGGATCAGGGCAGAAACGCTGTTAAGTTTAGGATCATAGGGACATTTCCCTTTTCCAGAGTCCACTTTGCCAGGTTCCAGACGGAAAATGTATTCCTGTAACAGAGAGGGATGGAGAAATATTTTCTAAACATTCTTTGGAAAAACAAAGTAAGAATTAGTAAAGGAAGCAACGTGTGGTCATTAAGGCACTGTGCAACATTTTAAAAGCAAAATAAATCACTCTAAGGGAGAAACAGGCACACACGTCAAGGATCTGAAGTGATGCAGGAAAAGGCTGGGAACAATCCAAGGCCCAGTGTTTGCTTGCCCTAACAAATTTCAATTATTCCTGTGCGCAAGAGGAGTTTTTACACATCTGTGTCAACACTCATGCTTTTATGTTGTCTCGCAGGTACAACAAATGTTCAGCAGAGCACAGACGGGGGTAAAGTTGTATTTGTAACCTGCAGTTGGATATTATCTTTTGAAAGAGTAACTCAGCAAAATCTGTGCAAAAATGCTGGGGAAAAACATGAACATTTCCATAAATCAATAAAAATGTCAAGTGTTCGGCTTTGTGGACATCATTTAAACCAAAAGTTCTCATATACACGGGACTGGCTGCAGCTGAATTTTATCTGACGAAAGTTTGAACAAAAATACTTTTAATTAAGATCCATCTATGGTCAATGTGCTGAAAAGTTTGAGCTTTTTTCCCCCCCATTTTCTTTGTGTTTTTGTATGAGACCATTAAAAGACTGAAAAATAACCTTTTTTTTGTTGACTGATGTTTGTTTTGCACTCAAAAATCTATCTGCATTGCAATTTTTCAACAAATCTGGCAGAAGGAAATCTGCCTTTACCAGTAGTAAACCTGAAGCAATTTTAACCCCAATTCTTCACTTGGTGGACACCATTACTGGAATAAACCCCGCCGCCCACCTTATTGCTCAAAGGCTCAGATGTTGAGCTGTAGTCTGCTGCTCGACTCGTTCTCCCTCCTGACTGAAGTGCCTGTAGGTTGCTGAAACCCTAAAAAGCAGAAACAATTAGCCGTCTTGTTAGCAACCTGTCGCAGCCCAGACCGAGTCCAGATTCAGCTGATGATGATGGAGACTGAAGAAGAATGTACGTGAAACAGGACTGGAGAAATCAACAACATGAGGAACTCTGAAAAATGAAAAGATAAATCATGAAGAAGTGGACAGAGTGAAGAGCTAAAGAGAGACATGTTTGAATTAGATTCAGACACGTGCAAGAAAGAGTGCAGAAAAAAAAGAAACCATGCAAAACTAAAAGAAGAAAACAGGAAAGAAATGTATAAAGTGAAATGAAGAGCAGGCCAATGTAGATATTTTCAGTCAAAATATGAACCATAAATGTAATGAAAGGACATTGACCACTGTTTTTTATTTTTTTTAAAAATAAAATAAAATATGCTGTATAAATGCCTACATGTGCAGTTTTTAGACCTGTATGGATTAGAGAAAATCCACAGATATTCAAACCGAAGCTCCCAGCTCTAGTTTTTAGATTTTAAGCTGTTGTGTGAAAAGTTTAAATAAATCATCATGAAGTCCAAATTGTTGGAACATTCATGAGTAGATATAATTTAAACCAGCTCACAATGAACAAAGTGCAATATATATATTTTAGCTACAAAATACATGTAAAAAAATGAATATTATAAACTATTTTACAGCGTAGTACTACTGTATAGCAATTTATTACTAAGAAAAACCCTTAAGCATTTACAAATGTATCTATTTAAATATTCCAGTGTTAAAATTAAACTTCTAATACAAACAAAAATCCATAGAGGCAACCCTGGAGCAGCATGAGCAGACGCTAAAAATAAAATACAAATAATTTAAAGCCCACTGCGCGACACAAAGAAGGATATGCGTTTATGTTTACATCTACTCCTGCAGAGGAAAATCCTTAAAGTGTGAAGCAGCGCAATGTTCGGACCTCAGGGGGGAAGCAGAATGACAAGAGGCAGACTGACCTTTCCATCGAAACCTGAAGCCTCCAAATGAACAGGGAGACTAAACAGCGGCGGATGAATGTAAGTGTGCCGATTATAACGCGGCCAGCAGCTGCTGCAGCTCTGCATGGGCGTCCATGGAGGTGGGGGTAGGGCTGAGGGTGGTGGTGGGGGGGGAATCTACAAGCCTGATGATGGATGAGAAGCTCCATCAGTAATGATGGCTTTTCAGAGGCTCTCACCCAGACAGAAAGAAAGACAGGCCACAGGCACTGCTGTGTGTAAACAGGTGAGACATCGGACCCCCAGCGAGGGGGGGATTTTCTAGATAAAGTGACACCACAACATTCCCAGGGGAAAGAGGCTTCAAACGGCAGGAGTTAGAAATCGCACCAAGACCAATTTTGGAATGATAATGGGAATGTGGACAGGGCCAGCCAGGAGCTTGTGGAAGGGGGAAAATCAATGAAAGCTAAGAGGAGGAAAATAATGGAAGAGAAGCAGAACCCGAGAAACTGATGGGCAGAGGGGTTAAACGGGGAAACTCTGACCTCAGATTGATCGACTGATAGGGCTCTTTTAAAAACGAGGGCGCAAAGGTCAAAACGTCTCTAGGGGTGGATGCATCTTTTGGTTACCTGGGATCTACGTCCTCGATCCACGTATGTGCAGATGGGATTATATGCTCCTGTTCCACACACATACAGGTGGGTCCGGTTCCACGGCTCGATCAGACGGATGAAGTTCCCGCATTCCCCCTGAGGAAGGGCAAAACAAAATCAACAAGATTAGGATTAGGTCTTAAAAAAAAGCTAAAACATGAAATATATAAAAAAAAAAACTGTTACATAATATTTAATTCCCCAGACTGCTTCGCTTTATAGATTCCATTCGTGGATAAAAACCAGTCTATTTGTTTGGTCTTTGTTGGCATATTTTATAGGACATCTTTTTATTTTTCAGCAAATCTGTCTGCTGTAGATCTTGGTCTCTTGGATTAGGTAAAAAGTTTGGACTGCGAAAGAAAAAAGTGACCATAAAAGTGACCAAAAGCATAGTTAAGATGGCAATTCAGATAAAAATCCTTTCTGCGACCAAGACTGATCTGCATTATAATCCCCATCTGCTGTCACAGTCTCTGCTTTGTGTTGCCTTAACAAGGTGATTTAATGAACAATCCTCCACTAATCACAAATGTCACAATTCACCACATGCTAAAATATGTTTTTTTTAAAAAGAAAAAAAAAAGGATCACAATCAGGACAAAACAAGACAACATAACCTATCAAATAAATAAATAAGGTAATACAAAAATCAATACATTTTTCATATCTTTGATCATTTTAGGAAAATTAACATAATTAAAACAGCACATTTTTGTGGAAAATCTGTCATGAGAAGAAAAGAGAAATACATCTGGTGTTGGTAATGAAATAATTTATTTAGAACTCTCAAAAACTGATTAATTTTCATATATTTTCTACAAAAAATATACATTTTGTCTGTTTCTTTTAATTTTTCTTTATTTTCCAATCTACAAAAAGTATTAATTTGTTTTGTTTTTTGTTGAGTTGGGGCATCATGGTGCTTGCTTGCAGCTACTTAATACTGATTTTATTCCAAATTACGGCGTAAAAATTAATAAGCTAAATTAATGTAGTGCTTTTATAGTCATACTATAAAAGCACTACACTTGAAGCACCTTAGCCACATTCATCCAGTCACACATACATTTCTACATTAACATGCAGATTGATAAGTGACTTGTCAAGGGAGACACTAACAGGAATCAAACCTACAACCTTATGATTGCAAGACAACCTCTCCACCCACTGAGCATACAATTTTTTTTTTTCCCCACAGACTCCATTGTGCATCGAAATCATTTTCAGGTCCACTTCTTCTTTTCAAATTGGGAGTTTTGAAAGGTTTTGTGGTACAAGTTGCCTTTATGCAACGGACGGACAGGAAGAAGGGGATGAGATGCAGCAAATGGTCCGGAGCCGGGAGTCGAACCACAGAAAACTGTGTTTAGGACTGTAGTCTTTGTATGTGATGCTGCTGCTCTACCACCGAGTCATGTGGTAGAGCACACACACACACATTGGGATGTTTTTCTTTCCTTTTTTTTTTTTTTTTTTTACTGAAAACAAAAAGTTTCATGAATGATCGTGAGAAGCTGAATCTACTTTTTGTGTTGGCTGGCTTCCATTTAGCTGCTCTGGCTCCTTCATATCAGACCACAATGCAAGAGCTAAAATGTTTCCAAACATTGTATAAGCAGGCAGACCATGGAAAATCAGTGCCTGTGGGATGTCAAGAGCATTTTCCTGAAATTACTGAGGTTAAGCACAATTCAAACTTGACAAATGAAAAACATCATGCTTCGACCACATAGAGAAAAATAGTGGCCTTACATGTAAAATGTTTATGATGTTAGGGTATTTTTCTCAGATATTTGTACGTTTTTCTTTTTCTTTTAAATATCAGTAGTGAAGACAAAGAGCTGCTGCTGCTGCTACTGATGAGCGCAGCTCTATTCTTCTTGGCTGACCAGCTGTCTACCTCCCTGGCTTCAGCCAACAACTTGCAGCTCCCGTCACTGAAATGAAGAGATATGTTCAGATTTGTCCATCGTGTTTTCCAGTGGCGACAGCTGGTGATGGAAAAAAAAAAAGGATGCGCAAAGTAAACCAAAAATAAATTGTAGAATCGCTAAGTGGGATGAGCTATTTTGGCAGATAGTCTCCAAATGACAGATGCACGAGTCAGACGTTTCAAAGGCTGGGCTTCTGTGTGTTTCCACATGTTGGCCTGCGTGCAACAATATTCCCTGCTGGGCTGTGCTCTCCCCACAGCGAGCGCAGCGGGACTTATTGCCTTTGACCTCGCCATGTCCTGCCCTGAATTGTTCTCGAATCGTCATCCGTCATCTGCTGAGGGCCAGCCATAAACAAAGATCTGCTTTTGTGCACAGATATGCAGGTTAGCAACAAGAATCAGCAAACGACAAGCGCACACAGCAGTTGGGTGAAAAGCAGCTTAGTACAAACCTCGTCGTACGTCGCTCTGTGCTTGTGCAACACCCTTAAACTAACCGCTGATAAAACATGAATGTGTGTGCTTCAGGATGCGGGGTGGCGCAATGTGTGAACCAAATCAAAAGAGATGGATCTGGGATTTCTTTGTACGGATTTCCTCCGTCTCTTGTGGGGGCTGCGCAGGCGGTGGCTGCGTCTGAATGTCTGAGTCTTATTAACACTTCAGACGGGACTGTCGCCTCCGTTGGCCGGTTCATTTTGTCTGCTCGTCTGGACAACATAGGATAAAATAATTACTGCACAGCGAGAAAATGGAGGAACAAATGACATTAAAACGTCAACGAGAGATGTAGGAGAAAACATGCAGAAATGCTTTCAGGTCGGAATGAAGAAGGCAAAATGTTGCAGGTTTAGAGTCTCTGGAAGAGCTTAATTGGTGGCAGCTGTACACAATCAGCAATCAGGGATGCAAAGCCGGTAAATAAGAGCGCCATAGAGAGGAGCACGCTGGGAAGGGCTTAAAAAAATGTCCCCTAATGACCCGAGTGGTGCTTTTAAAACGGCAGATGAGAATAAAAAAAAATAAAATAATAAAATTAACAAAAAACCCTTTAAATTTTATTAGCTGCTATAAAGAGGATTATTTAAAAGAAAGAAAAATAATAAAAAAATAAAATAATAAAATTAACAAAAAACCCTTTAAATTTTATTAGCTGCTATAAAGAGGATTATTTAAAAGAAAGAAAAATAATACACATTTCCCCTCTATTTCTGAGAGTAAGAGCCTTGTAAAAGCCTTAATGTTAATAACATTTTTTACACCCTTTATGTTACAAATTATAAATGGTTATCAGAATTTGTACAATAAAACCTGAACAGAGCGAAACATGGATTCATATTCAGGTTCCTCAAAGTCAATACTTTGTTTAAGGAGCTTTGACTTCATTTACAAGTGAGAGTCTATCAAACTTCACCAGCGTTGCTCATGTAGATACATTTTTGCCCATTTTACTTTGCTAAAAAGCTCAATCTTAGCCACATGGAGAATATATGTGAACATCTATTTTCAAGTATTGTGATCAGCCGAATGCTGGTATTACTTTAACTGGGCCTCTCTAAAAAATAAAGTAAGCGTTTGACCTGGTTGAAAGGTGAACCTCAATCCCAGTTTCAAGTCTTTTGCAGATGGAGTTTTCTTACAGGGTTGCCCTGTATTCAACTTACAATCACCTCTAACTCTGTGTTGAAGAAAAACATTCCCACAGCATGATACTGCCAGCACCATAGCTTGGCGACAGGTTGTTTAGGATGATGTATTTTGGTAGTTTTACACCACAGCTTTGCATATAGGCTAAAAAGTTGCATTTCTTGTGATTCTTAAACAATAGTTTGCCAGATTTGTCCTATTGACAAATAGGACTAATCCATAGCAGAGTTACTATGGATTCTGCCATACCAGAGCTTCATAAGATGCTTAAAATTTTAGAAAGTTGTTTTTATATCCCAACCCTGTTCTAAACTTCTCTATGACTTTATCCCTGGCTTTTCTGCTGTCTTCAAAAAAGAGCAAATTAACCTTTTTTGTTCAGTTCTTAAATGAATAAAACTAAAATAAATGCATTCCTATCCAAGTTGAAACATAATTTTAGAGTTTGGTGAGTTCTAACTCAATTAAGTTACTCACATTTGTGTCTTTCCCCGACAAGATGCACTCAGTCTTCCTCTGGGACGCAACGGGCCAGTGGATCTGACAGGGAAAGAAAAATCCAAGAGTAGTTAAGCTGCAGACGCATGCTGCTCCCTCCCACTTTATCTGTGCCTCAGGAACATTTCTTACAATGAGCGGCTCCTTGTTGATGTCGTGCAGATCCAGAGAAAGAATGTAATCTTTGCTTCCCACATACATGCGATCGTGGTCCTCGTCCATGCGCAGTATCCGATAGTCGGTTGAGTTGAGCAGGAAGGAGAAGTGATGAGCAGTACCAGTGGACTTCAACTCTGTAAAAATAGCAGAGGATTCTGTTTTAGCTGTGCCTGTGATTAAAATAACAACAATACGCCAAGAATGTACAAACCACAGACGGAGTCCTGGGTGAGGGAAAGTTAATGGGATTTAAGTATGCTAATGATTCAGATGCTACCATCAGACACTCGTAAATGAATTTACAGGATCCGTTTGGTCTTCCCCTCCCCCAATCACATCCTGCTTTAATGCGGTTATGGATGGAATAAATCTAGTTATTGACAGGCTTGACAAAGAAAAGAAGACTAGTAATTGACTCTGCAGAGTCTGAAAGAGTTGGAGCAGCCAATGAGCTACGACAACTGCAAGAAGTCACACGGCGCATCTTAAATTATTAAAGGTCAGATATTTAATAAAGTTCAAGGTCTGGACGTCTGAGCTTTGACCTTTTATTTAGAGCTTCGGAGCTTTGATTTTTAATTGCTTGTTCTGAATCTTGAGTTATTGTGGTTATTACGTTATCACAGCTGGTTCCTCTGGGAACGTCATTCAATCGTGAAAAATAATTTGTGTTAGAAGACATAAAAAAAGAAACGGATAAGTTAAAAAAGAAAATAAAGTCAGTGAAAACAGAAAAGCTATAAGAAGGATTTTAATAGGCAGCTGTATTTTCTACGAAAATTTGTCGGCGTCTAATTTCGTCCTTAGAAAAGTGCAAACAAAACTAAGTGCGTCTTTTCTACCTACTTTTTAAATGAAAAATAAGCTGGACGAGAAGGAAGAAAACTTAAAGAGCACATTCCAGTTCTGCTTGATTAGGTGCAGACATATGCCTCTGTGAATCAAGGTCTGACAGTCACTGATAATAAAAAAGGTTCGCAAGAACAGCTAGAAGAAACCCTCCCTGAGCAGAGGGAAGGTCACACACTGAGCAGAAGGAACACCTCAAGTTCTCCACCAGCAAGTGAAATGATGAAACACAGCCACACGAATCCTCCCAGAAAAAAAAAAAAAAAACACTCCCAGCTGCTGATGTGCTGAGCCCCATCAGACACCAACAGGCTGTCGTCACAGTGCAGCTTTCCGACATGCAGGTAGTTAAAAAAAGGAGAAAAAAAGGCAACGGATATGGCTGTCACCCTTGGGAGTTTTCACAAGCTGCTTCTAAAAACATGCTAATATATTGGTCTCCACTCCCACAAATGCACACTTGTAAACTTGCAGTGCAGCAGCGCACTGCGGGGATGTGGTGACATCAGGATTTAAAAATTCGGCTGTAAGAATAAGAAGATTACTTGCTGAAGTTGGGATTTTGAGAGTGTTTGCACGAGGGATTCCAGGAAATGTTGCCTAAAGTAATCCAGAATGGCTGTTTATAGATTCATCTCTCATCTGGCTGTGCTGCAGCTGTTTGCTTTCCTGTTCCTGTTGCTTTACATTCTAAATAAAAGAATAATGTGCCACAATTAACTCTGAATGTATCTGTTAAGCAATAGTATATGGGGGTAGTAAAGCAAGAGCTTCCAGGATTTATTTAGTAGCATCTCAGGTTTATATATTTGAGCTCCCAGTTTCCCTGCAAAGCACTAAAGAACCAGCCGGTGTGAACAGACTTTACCACTGTGTTTAAACATATAGCTGCACAAACTCACAACCCTCCGTATTAAAAAATACGGGGTATTTCAAATGGTGGACGGCAGATTTACAGAACTAGTCTTGTTTCACGACATCATGCACATTTTAGTAGATAAATGTAATCTGAGTAAACACAAAATGCACTTTTGTAATAACCAAGATAAAAAAATGTGAAAAATTGCTTGAGTCTTGAACTGCTTTTACCACCCAGAGTTTTTTTTACTGAGGAGGAAATGTGGCTTATTTCTATTTGGTGAGTTAATATGATCAATCTGTATTGGAGGATTCCTCAGTTTGACAACTCAAAGACAGTACACTTTATTTTTTGAGCAAACAAGTCTTGTGTTGTTCTTAGTCAGCAGTGGTTTTCACCTTGAAGCGATCCCATAAATGCCGCCTTTTCCTGGTGTCTTTCTTGTTGTTGAGCCATGAACATTTGAGGCAAGTGAGGCCTGCTGTACTTTAGATGTACATAATGCACTGTTGGAGAAATGTTGGTAGAGTTGCCAACTGTTCCATGTTTTGCTCATTTGTGGATAATAGTTTTGAAAATGGCAACATGAATTTACCCAGGATATCTTTTTCTGATATGAAACTTTTGAGATGATCTAATCGTTTATAGACGATAAAACAAGGAGAGGAAATGTTTAGGGTTGAAACACTTTTCTGAGTACATAAAGACAGTAAAATTTTCCAATGAGAAAGTGATTATCCAAATTTTCTTCAGATTTTTGGTGTTCTTTCTGCTGGAGATTATTTTAAAAGTAATCCTATCATCAAGGAAAAAATTTGCATGTAGTTTTAGAATTATGTCAAGTATTTAACAGAACTCAAAGGTCTGTGCATTTATTTTTCCAACCCTTTCTTTTCTTCAGAACGGTTAGTACTCATGTCTCTGATTTTATCTGATTAAATTTAATAACTTGGTTACAACACTGCTATTATTAAAATCCACCAAAGCCATAGGAAACTCCACCTTTAATTGATATGGATTACATCCCTAATCTCCAGTCTATATTTCAAGCAATCTAATTATATTCTACATGGATCTTGTGAAATATATACTTATCTGAATCTGATGTAAAAAAAAAAAAAAAAAAGGAAATATACCTTAAGGATAAGGAGAAATAATTTTCTAGAAACCTTTTGTCATATTCTAAGGAACCACACTTTTCCTGAATTGTACTTGGGCTTTAAGGACTGCAGATGCCATCAAATGATATTTCATATTTATCACCTGTGGACCTTTATTCCCACTCAAGAGTAAGAGGACAAAAATTGGCTGCTACAAGTCGGAAGGACACTCGGGCCACTGCAAACAAAACCTGACAAGCAGACTGACGGATAATTCCCTGAGTTACGAATAAACAGTCGTCACAACTTATTAACCGTTAAGGGGAACCAACTTTAAGGCCTCCTAATTGAAGTCAGTTTTCCATCTGGAAAATTAAGTTTAATCCTGTCAAACAAATTGAAACGTTCAAAATAATTATCAAAGCATAACTAACTGTGAAAAAGTTTTTTTCTTTATTTAACAGTCACCCTCCTGACACATTACTCAGTTTATTTTTCAAATCATACAGCTGATAAAGATGATAGAGCAAATGTTTTCTCTAAAAGCAAAAGAAAACACCATCTTTTCATGCAAGTCTGGGACATTTCTACTAACTAAATTAAAGGCAAATGCAGGCTAGCATACGAAATGAATAGTTAACGCATCTCCATCACCGGCGCATGTTTTTATCATGCAGTCCTGTTCTTCAGCTTTATTAAAAATTTAACTAATTGCGACGTTGTGGTTTGCAATGAGTGAGACAGAGTCCAAGCTGCAGCAGTATGATCCCTGAAAACAATCCACATCAGTTAGTGGTAGTGTCATATAAATTTATACATGGAGCTCATTTCACATTTATAGAAACAAAAAAAATCCTTGAAATAAATGTATATTTTAGTGCTGTACTACATTTTCAAACAGTAAAACCTTAGAAAATGTTAGCCATCAATTTGGGTACATTTGTTCAGTAGAGGTAAACAAAAAAAAGACTAAAATTGATACATAGTGCTATGGATGCTCCACCATAAATAAAAATATGCACAAAGTGATTTTGCACACATTTTAAATTTTTTCTAGACGTCCCTGGACAGTTTGCGACAGAAAATCTTAATCTTAGTCTCTGCTCACCAAAGTACACTGCGACAAAGTTTCAGTAGCAACTCTACATATATTCAATGTATGAAACAGGCTTTTAGTTGGTTTGTCTCCCTAACAACCACTTGGTATGCGAAGAGTTTCACATCCAATGGTTTGTAATTGCACTACTTGCAGTAGTTCCCCAACATTGAGCCTAAGCGATTTGTTCTTTACCTTCCTTAGCATCTTCCTCACTCAGCTGCCTGTCAAACTATAGCGCTGCATCCAGACTGGTGCCCAGAAGCTAAAATTAACAAACTACCAAGTAAAAGTTCCTTGACATTTTGTTCATCTTAAATAATTCAAGTATAAATTAGGAGATTTAGTAAAATTATTTTTTAGCACTAGCCACTCCTTTCACTCTGACATTTTAATTGGTTTTGTTAAAATGACAACAATTTACCCTGGATGAAGAATTTGTACACAAGCATGCTAAAACACATTTCCTTTGAACTCGAACAGCTCGGCTAGATAAGGAGTACAGTATGATAGCGATCAGCCTCGAAGTGTGCACACACTTTACCGTCAACAGAAACTCAATCGCTAAAAAAAGCATTCCTGCGTGTTATGGGTCAGCAAAACAAGCCCTATCAGGACAAGAGAAATGCTGTGAAACAAACCAAAGCCTTGACATGACGTTAAGCGGCTGAATTTACAACCAGCTGGTAGGTTCGGCGATTGATGGGGGACAAATGTCAGGATCTGGTGTTCATCATCCCGCTTTCTCACAAGGCCTTAGTAATGACTACCAGACACAGAGAGAGACATGGAAAATTGTTCTTCGTGTCCTAAAATGTCCTTAGATTTTTGTTGTTAAAAATGCCTGCTAACAAACTGAACATCCATCTGCGGTATTGTCACATTTTTCCTCTATTTATTGGTGCCAATGAATCCAAATGATTGACTACTTGTGTCAAATTTTGTGTAAAATAAGAGAAGCTTTCTTGGTAACCCTAGAAAGTGGACCTTTCTTTGCATCTGCAAGATCAAGGAGGATGCACCACCCAGAAACCTCCACCACCCCCCTTTTTAAGCCTCTGTAATCCAAGTCCCTTTCTTAGCAGCAGTTTGTCTGTGGAGTAAAAGAAAAAGGAGGAGGTTTTAGGGTGCACAGAGCAGAAAATCCCACATACCTGCCCAGGCACCCATGGACTGTTGTCTGAATTCCCTAAGCTTGCTCACGTTCACTTTTGCTTAAAATAGAGGTGTGGCCCCACCTTGCTGAAGCCCGTCTGCAGCCAAGCGTGCAAGGATGTGTCGCTTTAAGTAATTAAATTCATTGAGACAGTCTGGAAAACCTTTGTGATGTTGTAATAGCAGAATACCATTTAAACTGAAAGAGTCAAACTTGAGCTCCGTTGATCACGTAATCCATGTCTTGGAAAGCTCACAGAGATGGTTAGAGTTGATGAATACTCAGGGTATTTGTGGCTGCAATCAAAAAAAAGATTCGGCAACCATTTTAACATTTACATTCACAGCAAGGATCAAAACGTTTCAACAAGTTTTACGTTGAGAGTTTACGACTTGTTGGAGATCACAACTTTTAATATGATCCGAAAATGTAGGAGAAATGACCTCCCAGCAGTGGTCTGCAACTCCAGTCCTCAAGAATCCTGCAACTTCTAGACGTGTCCCTGATCCAACAGACCTGAACCAAATGACTGAATCACCTCCTCAACAACCAGTCAAGTTCTCCACAGTCCTGCTAAAAACCTGCTAATTTGACTCTGTGAAAAAAGCAGTTTGGAGAGATAAGCGAAACTTTTTTTGATGGGTAAGTGCAGCGTGCTGTGGATTTGAAGCTTCTCTGTTATTAGTGATAAACAGAATGGTGAATTAATCCTGTAAGACCAGCGTATCTTTGTTTAAACACAGGAAGTAGAGGTCACTGCAGATATCAGCGGCTGAACAGCAGTGGGAAGCCTTATCGGCCTCAGCCTGTCACGGTGTTTGTCTTTTGTATTTGCCTCAGTTCAGCACCTAATAATCAGCCTCCCTGCACCAAACAGAGTCAGGACTATTGACTCAGAACACATGTCGCTGGAGCTGATTACCGCTTACCTGCGCCTGTCAAGGAGAAATAATTGGCACCGGATAACGTCTTATCTCCAGGCTTCTGGGGGCTGTCACTCAGAAGCTCTTCACACTCGTCTGCCACTGATACTGTGTGTTTATACGTGTCTGCGTGCGCTCGGTGGAATTAAACCAAAAGCTTCCTGAGCCTCATATCAAATCAGAAGACACAGGTCCTCGCTTTGCATGAATCAAAAGCATAGAGAGATTGATTTAAGTAGCGCCTTCTCATCCTGAGTGGAAATGAGAGATTACAACAAATCTATTTCTGCTGTCTCACATGACGGAGGAGGTTAATTAAAGCACAAGGGGGAAGATCTCTGGTTCAAAGCTGACAGCAAAGGTCATACAGTTTCTCTACTCTGCCTCTGAGCCACCAGTAACTTCGTGTTTTAAAACATCTCTGCAAACTAAAGTTATTAAAAGGAGAAGCACTATGCATTTCTACTTTTCACCTTTATCTACTCACTTGGACGTATCTTAACATGTAAACAGAAATCGGTGTGGATGAGACTGATTTTTCTCTACGGACAGCTGTCTTTAACAGCTTGTGGTGGCTGCAGGTGAAAGGTTAAAGGACAAGAAGGGTCTGAAGTGAAAACTCATCATGGCTTCTCTACTCAAGTGACCTGGGAGGGCACCATCAGACTGGATTACTTCAGGAGAGTATGGTATTCAAACTTAGCCACTTTTTGCATCAGTGAGGTTTTCTGTATCCCCTTTAAAATATGAGTAAAACTAGGTTACAAAGTGACTGCCTCTACTCTTAATACAAGTTATTAGTTTCTCGTGAAAGGACAAACATAATTATACTTCCTAAAGAAAATATTGGAAATTGGTAATTCAGCCACAAGATCTGTTGGATGCATTTCCCAGTCCAGAGCTCAGTTTGGTCTCATCGTAGTAAAACAAAGTTTAATGTCTCATTTACATACAGAACTGTGAAATGAGATCTTCCAGAACAAATCTAATTCCTCTGTCGAATAATAATAATAAAAAAAAAACATCTGAATTTCTTTTTCATTTAATTTTCCAGATTTTCTTTTCGTCCAACAAGCCATTTTTTAAAAAGAACATGAAATTCGGGATTGTTTGTTTCCATGTTTTGGTTACAGCAATTTTCCCAGCAGCTCTCCCGGATCTGCGGCTGGCTGTTGCGTGCACAAATGTTTACACGTGCGAGTAAAGGTGGGCCGTCAGTTGTGCTGATACTGCAAGTTGAGCTGTAATGATGATGATGAAGCCCTGTTTGTTTGTGTAGCTGAGCCGTCGCTTGCAGTGGGTCACTCCGGGCAGCGGCAGCGGTCAGTGGTGACAACACAGGTTAGAGGGATTATGGAACGGGCTGAATAATGAGACGACGTGGCATGAATGAGTGAAAAATCCTCCTCTCCCCGGCTGACCTCTGACCTGGCACTTAGAGCAAATACTCTCTCTGTGTCAGCTGCGCCAACACAGAGCCAGATGTAGTCTGTTTTCTCAAAAGAATCTCCTCATTCCTATTTATAGACCTCTGCAGAATCTTGATTTGATCAGAAACGGTGAAATCGTTGACTGACCCGTTCCCTTCCTCTTGATTTGAGGCGAATCTGATCTGAACAAAAAGCCCACTTTTCAAAACATTTTTGCCTCCCTTTGACTCAAGGTCATAGCCAGAGTGCTGCTTGCTGGGGGCAATAAGCCGGGGTAATTAGTAGGTAAATTTAGAGAGACCATTAGCAGCAAGTGTTGATTCGGAGTCTGCTGGGGACAGCGGGCACCTCCGCCCTCTCTGGGTGTTCCACTCTGCAGACCGACTTTGACAATCTACTCTATTCCCTGCGGTCATTTTTCACCCGCAACAGCAAATGTTGTCGTAGAGAAGTGAGAATGGAGGAAGGAGTCCCGAGGGTAGAGGAGCCTGACAGCAAGCCTAAGAACTTTCATTTATCAAATCAGGCAGCAGAGAGAGCCATGGAAACTCTGAGTCAAACTCGAAGAAAGCACCAATGTACAGCCAAGATGCAGAGAGAGAAGACTGAAATCCCCCTTTACTGCTGCTGAGAGCAACAAAGCTCACAAAGGCACACAGAGACTACTAAGTACTAATCATGACTCAGAATGAGGACACAAAGAAACCCTGATTGTCTGCCCAAATACGCATAAACCCTGATTAGGATCTCAGCTGCCAGCTTAGGTAACAAAATGAGAAATTATTGCAGAGTTGAGGTTAACCCTAAAAATTAAGGGAAACAAAGTAATTGTCAAGCAAACGCATTGCCAAATAGTTAGTAGAACAGATGAATGTTGCAGGCATTTTGTAAGACGCTTTATTAAGTTTTGGAAGGGGGTTTTGAAAAAAAAAAAGAAATGATGAAACTGAAACCTGTGAACATGAGTTTGGATTCTCTGGGAAATATTTTCCCAGATGGGGAGAAGGCACACAGCTCTGAGCTTGGTGGGAGGGCGGACTGTCCTCCGAAGGAAAACAACAGCAGCAGTTGTTTCTGCTAATTCTCTCAAACGTTTCACATCTCAGTGCCATAAACGTTGAGCAGCTTGCAGACTCGCGTCCCTTAGGAGTAACAAAAAAACTGGTGTGACATTGTTCAAATGTCACGCAGAGGAAAGAGGTCAGGGTTGTCGGGAGGTCAGGAGAGGCCGATGTTCATTCCTACCGCCGTTTCTTACCACCGAAATGTTTTTATGGAAGTTGGGAGTTAAAAAATTGTAACTTTTAAAGTTTTTTCTCAGATACACACAAGATAACCTTTGTGCATCTCGTTACTCCTGGCCTTTGTATAAAAGACCAAGCAAAGAAAGAATGATAGGTTTGAAACTATACATTGAGCCACTGCCACAGAATTCAGGCTACTCAAGTAATGATTATCCAATATTGATTATCCAATTATTCAATAACTTTTTTGTAGTTTCATGTCAACGCTCTTTATGTGTGAATACAAGATTCACTCACCTCAGGATGCTCCAAACAAACTGAAACCAATTGTTTGAATTGCATTCTGATTATTTTTGCTAATAACTATCTGACAAATTAGGGAAACTCAAAGCACTGGACTTTAATTTACCAGAGACTGTAAGGCAATGTTGTTAGCAGTCAGCTATTAGCTAGTTACAGTAACTTCCAAATTATACCCAATAAATGAAGTTTAGATACAGACTCCGTAAGAGGAGGAGTTATTGTTAATCTGAAGTTATACCTTTTTCTGAGCTCTCTGAAATTTGGTGGATGAATTTAATGTTTTCCAACAATATAGCGATATTTTCAAATTGTACAGTTTTGAGATTTTTATTCCTGGATCAGGTTGTAGACTATGTAGTTGTCTGTTATAGAGATGATAAATGTAGTGAGACTTGGAGTTAATGAGATTAAGAAAAACCAGCTGAACCAGATCATCAAAGCACGACAGATTTAGATATATTTTGAAAAACTAACTCATGTTATATTGACCTAAAGCCAGAACAGAACATTTTATTCCATTAAATCATTTCAATAAGACATTCACTCAGATGAGCTTTGGAGATATATATATATATATATATATATATATATATATATATATATATATATATATATATATATATATCTCAGTTATGATCGCTCTGTCTTGCAGTTTGAGAATTTCCAGCAGAAATCAGCATCGAGTGGGAATTCCTTAAAGATGTTGTCATGCACGCACATCTACCTACATTTACAGAATCTACATCCATCTTAAATCAAACTTTTCTAATTCTATTTCTGCTTATCTAGAGCCTTCCTCTGACACCTTTTGTTTGCTTTGGCTTGTCTGGTCCTGCCAGCATCCACCAGCCACTGTCTGCATACCAGTTCATAGAGCTGACAAACGCCCCATTTTTTGGTTGATTCCTTCTCTCTTTTCTTTGACACCATGCATTTTACAGGTGGAAATAGGAGATGGGGAGAATTCACTGCACCAGTTTTGCTCCGGCTAACAGATTAATACTTCACTCGCAGAGAGCATTTAACTCTTGCTTGAACAGAATAAGGTTGACAAGTGTCACTTCTAAACAGGACATGATTTATGCAAATATTCTGACGTCTGGGAAACATTTAAAATAAAATATTCAAGAAAAGCAACAACTAATTTTTTGACAAGTTACAGGCTTTTCATCTGCAGCCATTGTTTACCTCTGTTGTCCCACTGAGAGTTACATAAAAAATGAATGCCAAAACTCAGAATGTACTCATCCATGAAGATTTCCTTTTTTTAAAGTTATTGTTTGCATTACTTGATGACAGAACCATAGGGTCAATTTTGGAACACAAGTTACATATAATTGACTTAAAATGAAAGAATACTGGCAATGCAGAATGTTGTCAAAATGACTGCAATGACATATTTTGTTTTTGTCGATGATACTGCTTTTGTGATTGGAGTAGAAATGAAAGTTGCAATACAAAGTTGATAAACTGCACAATCCAACCTAAACCTATACAACTTAATATCTCAAAGAGTTGCAAGGCAGAGAGGAATTATGACTTTCCTTAAAAAAAAAAAAAAAACATGCAAAGTTTCATTATAAACAGGAGTTAATTTAAATGCATAAAGGTCATTTTAGCATTAGGTGAACTCTGGTAGCCATCGCACTGCATCGTCAGGCGACGGTTTTCACTCTGACTCTCAGCAGGAATACAGAGCAACTAGTTAAGCTCCAGAGTCATCAGCATTTGTGAGTTTATCGTCTGCAAAACCCAAATGAATGTGTGTCAGAAGCCCATCTGCCTCTCTTCGGTGGACATAATACTGCATGCCCCGCTGATGCATGCACCCACTTGACCTCATGTCAGTGCCACACAATGGTAGGGTCGCCCCCCCAACCAGGTACATGTCAGCATGAACCTCCAGCCGAACCTTGCGCACTAATGCCATATGACAGGCAGGGGACAGGCGGATAATACTGCACAATGGTGCGCCTAGTTGTTGCACAGTGTGGTGAGATCCATGGCCGTGGTGTTTGTGACAAGACCTAATGTGAAAACTTGCTGAAAGGACGACTTCAATGTCTATTCAGGCATTGAATTCTTAATTCACAGTCATACAATCTTTTATGTTTGATATAATATATGCTCATAAATATTATAATCTCATACTTGGCAGCTCGTGTTCTGGTGTCAATCAGTTTGAAATGCCTCTTTGGAAATGACTGTTTTTTTTTTCTGTCTTAAAACGGTTCGTTATCAAGATCCCATGAGACTTTCGGAGTTAATTTAATTAATCTCTCATGACTTGTAAATCAATCTGATATGACCTGAAAACAAGTTAAAGCCAGAGGGCAAGTTTTATTAAGAAAACATGTGAAACTAAGATTGTCATCATGTTTTATGTTGGACGTAGCACACCTCTGCACAGATGTTGCCTTCTGCTGACCAATATTACAGATATCCAATAAAATATCAAGGTTTGCTCCAGTGGACATTGCTAATTGACACTTACCAGAAGGTCAAGATTTGTCTCTTGAGACATTCCTTGTCTGAAAAAGAAATCAATCATAACTTTTCTCCAGGAATCCATTTCATCAGCGACCCTACTGTGTAATGGACAACTAACAAATCAATACGGCTCTGACATCCCAGGAGAATCGGGTACGTAATTGCACACAGAAGAGAAAAGTGCTTCAGTTTTTTTTTTGTTTTGTTTTGCAGCAACAAACTCGGCAAAGTAGTAACTGCGGATCTTTTTTAAGTTTCTCAAACAAAATCTAACACAGTTTCTGACAAGTTATTTCAGATAATACAGACGCTATCTTTACTTGGAGGTATTCACCATCGAGATATAAAAGTTTAGGAAATCTATAACCCCCTAAACTTTTCGATTTAAAGTCCTTTTAATTAGATGCAAGAGAATGATGCAGAGTAATGTGGTTCTGTTTCTCCTCTGTCTGTTGCTACAAAGTGCTGATCTGCTGACTGAATGAAGATTCTTTCAATTTTACCTCACTGACAAAAAAAGAAAACGTGTCAGTTTAAAATGTCTCTGATCATGGGAAACACAGGCAGTAATTGTGACCTAAAAGAGCACAGACAATTACTCTAATTAATGTAATTCTGTGCTAAGAACTAGAATTGGTAAGCTGCAAGTTAAATCTTTGTTAAGCAGTCAACGTCAGGATGACAAAATGACTGATTTACCCATTAGTAGTAAGTAGCTTGTTAGACTCTCACTCTTATTGCAAAGCAGAATGGCAAATCTGAGCAACGACTAAATATTGCAGGTGTTTATTTTAAAATAGAGTTAAATGAAGTTCATGTAAAATAAACAAAAATATTCTATAGACAAAACTATGACCATAATAACACGTTACATTAATTTAGCAAAAGTAGGAATAATGAATTTTTCAGTTTTAGTTAAAACAAAATATAAATATTTTCTTGACGCCATAAAGTTGGGCTGTTTGACTCAAAGTTATCGTACTGTGAGAATGTTTTAACGACCCATGCCTTACTGGAAGTATTCCAGGAAAAATGTTGTTTCTTTTTGTGAAGACCTGGATAAAAGCCTCGCCTTGCAAATGTGTGATGGTGCTTTCTAGAGTTTCGTGTTCAGCCTATCCTGTATCACCAGAAACTTTCCCAGGAAGGGGGTCACATGAGGCGGTGTGTCCTTCAATCTGTTCTCAGTCCAGCTGTCTTCTCTGTAGATATCATTTGATCACAAAAATCTGTTTTATGGCCATCTGTGCAGCCTCACGAAGGAGCAAACTTCATTCAGCCGGTGACATCTGTCGACTGCAACTTTAAGCTACCAGTGTTTGTTTTGCGTTTTTGGAGAATATGTAGCATAAGAGGTATTTAATTCAGCCTCACATCCACACAAACATTTACAAAACGGATGATTTAATTTAAATATTTTGTGAAAACCAATTGGAAATGTGTCAGGAAAGTGGGAAAAATTAATCATTTGACTAACTTAAATGGGCATAAGTGAGAGTTTGTGTCACTTTATGCATCTGCTGTCTGCCTGTCTGTCTGCTTAGCATAAATAGGACATGAGGAATGATGACCCCGAGTCAAGGGCATTTATTTCTTTCCAAGTGCCTTTAGGATGGACACGGTCGTACTGGGAATAAGTGGGAGTTGGGGTAAGAGGAGAAGAAACAGAAGAGCCAGGAGGAGTAGATGAAATACAGACATTTGGAAAGCAATTGAGAACATTGTTATGGAAATAGTTAGATGTGGGAACATCTGTAAACGTGCACAGTCATATTTTAGTGATCATAAAATGTCAAACCGAGTTACATTTGAGGTCGGCTTGAAAGAAGACGAAAATCAAACAGTGCATGTTGTTTGTTAAAGCTTAATCTCTTATATATTTAGGGGGGGAAAAAAACAAAACATAAAATGTTTATGTTTGAGTGTTCTTTAACAAAGCTGTGTAAAGGAATGAAACAAGAGGAAAATGGCCAATCAAGCAACTTGCAAGGTAAATTTGCAAGGATGGGTTTTTGTTTTTCCCAAATTATTGGGAAAAACAAAAAAAAAGTTGTTTTCTTCACGGAGAAGTTCACAACTCACTTTTCTTCAAGTCTTAAATTAATCTGATGCTTTTAGCATGTGCTTTTGACGCTTAGCTTCCATATCACTGGTTCTTTTGGAAAGGTGTGAATGTGTAATCACACTGTGACACGTACCAAAAAGCAAACTCTGGTCTGCCTAAAATCCTACGTCTTGGTTTGGCTGAAGTGAACTTTGGCCCGGTTTGAATGCATATGTGGCAGCAAGCAGATCAGAGACCGCCACAAAAGCAGGAAATATGCTGCATCGCAGGGCATTCTGGGTAAATACACCCTAAACAAACGGGTGAGTGTTGCACTAGTCGTCTTTCACCAAAGACAAAAGAGAAATCCTACAGACGCTAAAATCTGATACAACTCCATTTTTGCTTACATTTTTTTGAAGAAATGAAGTTGCGCTCATGTCTTCTTTGGAGGTCATCGTGTTTTTTTCCTACAGTTGTTCTACTATGCCGCCACAGATGAGGGGAGAGGAACAAGTTTTTTTTAAAGGGTTTGGATCATTTGACACAGTTTCAATGTTAAAGGGATTTGCACCACCTGGAAATGTAACAAATACTGATATTTTGGTCTGCAGTTGAACAAAATTGAGTCTACATTACTTTCAGGTGTGAAAATGCCCTTTGTAAAAGTAAAGCATGAAGTCTTTCTTTTTGCAGCTCCAGTCTAACTTCCAGACTCCCCATCTCTGTTTCACACAGAGTAATTACAAGTTGATGACAACCACTTACATTCCTAAAAGTTGAATGTGTGTAGTGAAAAAAAAAAAATGTCAGTCAAGATAAAACCTGCTGGCAGCTGTTACTCTTTTAATGGATAATGTGAACTATCTGCCAAAGGTGGGCCCTACTCACTCACCTATACCCCGCAATTAAACCGCAGCTACCCTAAAGTGGCAGTCTGTACAAACCTATATATTACTGTCGTCATGTGTGATATTTTATTAAAAACTTCATGCTGACTGATGCACCTTCTAACCCACCACAGCTTGTTAATTTGGAGCCTTTTGTGCTTGACAGACAGCCGGGACGTCCTACTCTCTGACCCCTGTGGCCTCTTTTTCACTTGGGACCATAAAGGTCACCGTGCTGACGACGTCTATTGAGGAGAAGATGTGAATAGTTGTTTGGTTTTAGTCATATTTATACCCATGTGATTCTGACATTGACAGGGTGAAATTTCAGTGGAGATTTGGAAAAACTGTAATGGACAAAAGAAAAAAAAAAATCAAACAGGTAAAACAAACCACATCAAGGCCTGTTGTTCTCAGAAGCCCGTCATGTTGATTATTGCAAAGCAATTACTGGGACGCCCCTCGTTGAGATAACCGACTTTATCCGCAGGGAAAACAAAGCCCTGCATGCAACGAGTCGGAGGGCGGCTTCTGTTTCTCTGGTTTGTTTTTGTTGAAAGTTCTGCTCAAGCTGATCTAGAGATGAATTTGCAGAAGAAAATTTGAACTGATTCTTCCAAAAGGCTTACGAGTAATATCTTACCACATCTGGAACGCAAACATTATATTTGTAGCCGCTAATATTATTAGCTGGAAGAGACGACTGTGGTCCAACAATAAGAAAAGTCAGAGTATGGCTAGAGTCTTATCAGCCTGAATGAAGCAACATTCGTGACAGTCACCCTCCATCCGCTCTCACATGTGGTGCTAAAGGAGGCCAGTGATTTCACAGATCCACGGAGACTAAGAGCCCTCTTATCTTCAGCTGTCGTACCTTGTTATAAATCAGCGCTCAGCTATCCGGCCTGCACAGATAAGGAGCCCAAATGCAGATTGCTCCACACCACAAATGGAAAGAAGCTTTTTCTCCATGAGTGTTTTCTCTCACCAAGTACTTTCACATTCCCTTTCATTTTTTTAAATCTGTTTTCATTCATCTGAAATGCAGGCAGTTTTGTTTTTCTCTCTCTTTGGGTTCATGCACAGTCTCCCATGTTTATTTTCTGTTGCTTTTCCGGCAATCTGGTTATGATCATGTAACGTACGTGCGAGTCATTTCCAGCACTGTCAACATAGAGTTAAAAGTGCAAAGAAAAATCTGATTCCAGTGTCTTCAGGTTTTGCATGGAAAATAATTGTTGCAAAGCTAACAGACACACATGCACGTAAATATAAGAGTGCAGGTATTGAATGATTCATGACACCAACAAGACGTATACAATGGTAAAAAGTTCTTGACGTCTACTTTATTCTTCCACTGCCTGATGATCTTCACAAGCTGTAGAACTTTTTGTCCAAACTTCTTCCTAAAAGAACGAGCAGCTACAGAATAAAGTAACTAAAGTCACATCTTAGACAATTTTCAGATGTCGCAATGTGTTCTATAAAAAGCGTGCAGAACCAGCACAAAGAAAACTTTCCTTTTATGGACATATTTCTGTACCACAAAGAGAGAAGTATTGGTGCAAAGAAAAAGGAGGTGGAATATTTCCCCGCAGGTTGTGAGCACAGGTCTGTAAGTGTGAGTGTTTAAAGCCTGGTTCACACTGTGCAAAACCAAACAAAGTGTTTGGCAAAGTGTTTTCTTTTTAAATCATTTGAAGAGGTCTTTGGTTGTCCGGAGTGACAGCCTCACTGACAGCGAGTTTAACACTTTCACTAGCAAAATACAAAAACAATGACAAAATACCACGCATTGTCAAAAACATTGCCACCTTTTCCTCTCCCTTGTTTCGGAGTGGGACTCCAAGAAAAATGAAATAGTTAACACCGGCAACACTCTGTGTGCATGCATGGTTGTCTGTTCTGTACCCTGCCTCTTGCTAAATGACTCCTTGAGGTAGGCACCAGAGTTTACTCTGTGTTGTACACATAGGTTGAAAACACACTTGATAGAGCATGTAAAATAATTTTTCCAAATTTGTTGTAATATTAAAACTTAATGAAATCACTACATGCACACACATTTCGCTGATGGATTTTTTTACAACTTTGACCAGCGGTTTTTATAATGCCAGACATCACCCAACCCTTCAGCTAAACATTTAATCAAATTGTGCAGGAGCTGAGATAAATGAAGGTTCTCTCAGGGTTTTTTTTTTCTTGTGGTGTGAATGGCTGTAATGATTTGTAACTAATTAATCTTTCACAGATGGTTTCATAGAACAGCACAATCAAGCCACAGCAGAGAAAAGGTAAATTTCACACTGTGCACAGATCCTGTTTGTTAATGACACAGGCTATGGACTAATGAATAGCAATCATCCCATTCTCTCTAAATGTGATTACGTTTGAACAAAGCCCGTGTATGTGTTGGAGATCCTTCAGTGCCAGAAAGCATGCAACATTTCCTCTCAGCTGAGTCGACCGCATTAAAAGCAGATTTGTCAGACGTGGAATAGAAAAAGTTTGTCTGTGCGTATCTGTGCCAGGAAGTGCTGCTCGGTGAAAGGCCGTCTGTGGTCGTCCATCAACGTAGTGTGGCAAAGCACAACATCCAGAGGAGCACCGCTTCAGCCAAAGTGATGTCTAACAGAAGGTGAAAGCACGAGATCAGAGCAATGACTGTTTTACCATTTATGTCAAGAGAAGAAAAGGAAAGAGACCCAAACGATAAGGGATAGATAGATAGAGCGTGAGCGGAGAGAGGAAAAGGAAAGGCAGAGGTGCCCAGAGCATTAACGCTGTGCCAGAATTGTACGCCACTCCCCCTCCGCTTCCCTGGGGACACGAATGAAGTAAATGAATGATGGACTCGACTCACACAAACGCCTCCTTGCCTATTGAGTCCATGCAGTCCATTCACAGGGATGAGTGAGGCGTAGACATCAACAACAACAATAACAACAGCAACATAGGAGGCCCGTACTCCCATTTCTCATTTGTAAATGCAGGAACACAGACACAAACATATGGCACAAACACCACGGACGGCACTGCCAACATACCATGCGAGACACCTAGAGAAGGTTCCTGAGAACATAGCTGTGAAACAATGCTTTGAGGCAGAGGGGCGTGACCGGGGCAGGCATGGAGAAAATCTTGGCATAGTGTCAATGCAGCCCCAACAAAGATCGGGAATGAGAGGCCGTCCCGTCCCAAGAATCTTTCAGTGTGCTAACCCTCAAACGAGGTTTGGAAACTACATCTTCCACCACATGCTGCCCTTCCTCTCGGATTCAATTTTTCTGTGTTGTCTTTCCAAGACAAGATGAGTTCAGGAGGTTCTCTGCTCCAAAGGCTCTGTCTCACTCTGAGTTCTGACCTCAAAAGTCTGCTTTTATTACCTCCAGCCACGGCTGTTAGCTGAAGTTAGGGAATGTAATTCTTCAAGAGACAAGTTATTACAAGACATGCACAGATCATGCGTCTCCTGGATGATACGGCGTTGTGCGTTTCTTTGCGTTGCGTTTCTGATTTTGACCAATTCCATTCCAGGAAAGTAACCAGAGGAAAGCAGTATTTCATTTCCATCTCTTTTTCACACTGTCTTTTGATCAAAACATGAGCTAGATAAGAGATCAGCAACTCTAGCTCTCAAGTGAAACTGTTCTGCAAATTTTGGATGCATCCCAACTCCAACACACCTGAATAAAAAAAGGATGGCGTCAGCCAGGTTTTTTTTCTGGTAACGTCAGCAAGGATTTTTTTTTTTTCAAATGTCTGGTCGTGAATCCTTTATTTGATGGAGCAGTGTGTAGGAGAAAAGTCACATCCAAAAATTGCAGGACAGGGACATTAGCGGACCGCAGACCTCTGAAGAATGTAGTTTCTGGCTAAAAGATTGTTGCATCTCATCCCAGTTACTAACCATTTAAATTTCAAACTTTGACGTATGTGAGTAATGTGGTAAGCATTTGAGAAGGGCTCCATTTTTATCAGTTAAGCATCATACAGCAACCCGGAAAGGGAGCGAAGAGTAGCAAAAATTATTAACTGCATCTCCGGAGGGAGGCATGAAGAGAAGGAGGAATTCTTTGGCATTTTGAATCCAAAGTCTCCACTGCAGCCTCCCACACGTTCAGGGTCAGGGTCAGTTAAAGGTTTCATTTTTACCTAAGCGGTTTATTGGACTTCACCCAAAACAAATTCCCACATGCACACACTTACTGTACTGTCTCTACAACACCTGAAAATCTCATGAGACTGCAAAGCTTTCGCCCCAAAAACAGCTCCGACGCAACTTTGAGGAAAGAATAAGTTTCCTATAAAAATGTTGCTAAAAGTTCTAAAAGCATTTGAAATAATTTTGCTCTGTTGAAGAGAAAATGTATTGTTCAAAGCACACATTTCAGCTTTTAGGTCAAAATACCTTTCAATGACAAATTACAACAATCCCTCCAAAGCAATCAGTGTGACGATGAGCAAGTGTGAACCAAGTTGGCAGTTTCACTGAGTCCAACAACAAACTTTGCACCATGAGGTTACAGTCAGGGCCTCGTCATAGAGCTGACCTGTGGAGGCTGTCTGGGCAGTCAGCATCTGAAGTAAACCATCTCGTCCAACACTCACACGAAGCTAATGGGAAGCAGACACACAATTTGTCCAGAGTATGCCTTTGTGCACCCACGCTGCTCTCTTGCTCTTCATTCTCAAATCCTTCCATTTATCCACACTCTGGCTGAGATAGCAAACCTGACACTGATGCCCTGTAGTCCATTAGCGCTCTCAGAGCACTGTCTGATTCTGCTCCGCTGCTCCCCTCACACTTTCCTCCTCTCAGCTCATCTTCCCGACAGTTCTTATTACTTTCCCAGCCGCTGGCTGACTCGTTTTTCTGCATGTTTCACTCCTACATGCTGTACATCCACTCTCCGAAGCATCTAGGATGCAACGAGACAAGTTCAAATGACATTCTGAGAAAAAAACAAACAAACAACAACAAAAAGTAAGCATTTACTTTGTTGCTTGATCTGTAATTTACTGCAGAGTAAGGCTGCAAATTAGAACAGTTTAGCGAAGGAAGAGGCCACCCCACACTGAAACGTTGACCTGTAGTAGCCACTAGCCAAAGACGCCACGCTCCAAGCCTGCTTACCCCACACATGCTACAAGATGTTAGCCGAGCAGCTAACTGCTCCCGATTATAGACTCAGACGTAGTAGCCAAACAACTTGGCTCCCCTCGCCCATTGGGACTCTAGTTGCAGTACATTGTGTTTTGAGAAGAGAAATAATTTCTTAGGATGATCAGTTTGAGTGTCTTTAACGTGTTTGTTGGCGTTTCTGAACTTCTTATGCTTAAACTGTTCCAACGGAGCAGGCAACCTTATTTGAGTATGAACTTTTCAAACTCTATCTAAATGAGTGTTTTTCTTTTAAAATCATCTAATAGAGCAATGTAAATGAATGTTTTAATCAGTAAAAACCCTGTAAGGCGAGCTTGTGTCTTTAATAGGTATTTTTTCTTTCCCTTTCTTGTGTCAAAATTGTATAAACCAGCCCTAGAAAAGTATTACTAAAATACTCTGAACTAACCCCACCTTTTAACATTTTGCACCTGAATATATTTTGGAAAAAGAATATAATTTTACCAGTGTTGGAATGTCTCAAGCTTTCATGGCTTTCATGAAAGGATGACTGCGTGATCGCATTCAGCGCATTTGAGAAATGTTAAAACTGGCCATCATGACAGTCTGGTCAGGAACATGATCCAAACACTAACAGACACATGAAAATGAATGATAGCTGTCAAAAGTCAACAGGGGGAGAAGTGTCCTTGACCTGCTTTCTATTTAATTTCAGGATCGACTGCAAGCAGCCTCCCTTTTACCCCCTTAGGACTCGAGCATTTCAGCCATATCTGGAGAGAATGTCCATGTAGTCTGGAGCTTGACAAAGAAATCATTCTTTACATGTCAGTTTTATTTCACTCCGAGTTGGCCTCCAACTCAATTGTTTCAGTAAATTTATTTTCACAATTGTCTTGACTAAGCCAAGTACTGGGTGCCGTGCTACAGGATTTCCTGCAACAGACAAGACAGCCGACATCTGGGGAAATAAGCGCAAGGCAGTGATTGCATCCCACCTCCTCTCTTCGGAGGGGATCATTTGAACCTGATTCAGTTTGTGAGGAGTGACAGGTAGAGGCTGCTATGGAAACCAAACCGAAGCAGTGTCACAGATAGCAGTTTTCTTTTTCTTTTCTTTTTTTAAGAAGCTGTGCAAGCATGCGAGCACCCACACTCGCACACGTAGAGACACACAGGCATCAACAAACAACTCAGACATAGCCACATGGACCTGAAATGAATATTAAAACATTCCTCTCTGTCACTTTAAATCTGTACCAAACCACCTCTGGTATAAAATCCATTATAATCCTGAACCCTGTTTTCATCCCACATCCTCCTTCACCCGAGGTCTATGACAAGTCTGTATAAAAACTGCACTTCTTAATGAACAAAACCACAATCACTGCTTCTGAAAGAAAATTCAAGGGTGAAGAAGAAAACAATCGTAAACATCAGAAAGCTTCTTCCTAAGAATGAGAGAACGAGAAGACAAGTCTGATGTGCCACAGTGGCTCGCATCTATTTATATCCCGTCTGCCACATTTCCATGTAAAAAAGTGGCAACAGCAGAGACCAGGAGACACAAACATACTAGCAGGCACATGCAAACAGTCACCGACACACTCACACAAATCATGATGTGTTTCAGCTGAGGGTTGTCCCTCTTAATGCAGTGGACGGAGCCTGAGACTGAGATTCGGGTTTTTAGAATAGGTACGCACTGTGGGTCAATGGAGAATTGTTCTTTCCTGCTTTGTGCTGCAAAAAACAGTTCTGGAAAAAAATTAAAAGACCACTTTAAATGATCAGTTTCTCTGACTTTACTTTTTATAAGTACACTTTTGAGTAAAATGAACATTGTTCTTTTATTCTATTAACTACTGACATGTCCCCAAAATCCCAGGCAAAAATTTTGTATTTATTTGCAGAAAATGAGAAATGGTCAAAATAACAAAAACGATGCAATGCTTTCAGACCTCAAATAATGCAAAGAAAACAAGTTTGTAATCATTTAGAAACAACAAAACTAATGCTTTAACTCAGGAAGAGTTCAGAAATCAACATTTGGTGGAAAAGCCAGGAGGTTTTCAAAGGGGTTCAGTGCAGTGGGCTCCTAGTTTTTTACAGAGCTGTACGGACAACACCTGACGATAGAAGTTAGGGTAACTTGTCCTAAAGTACTATGGCATTGGATTTTTTACAGATTTAAGAGGTCTAGGATGCACTGAAAAGCCTATTTGCTTGCCATTTGATTTATTAATGTGATATTTTAAATGTCTACACTCAAATTGAAATGAGTGAGAAATATGGTGGCCATTATAAACCTTTTCAATATTCATCTTTAAACTTGTCACACTGAAAAACAAGAAAAATAAACAC
This sequence comes from Poecilia mexicana, assembly GCF_051168715.1. Taxonomy (NCBI): domain Eukaryota; kingdom Metazoa; phylum Chordata; class Actinopteri; order Cyprinodontiformes; family Poeciliidae; genus Poecilia; species Poecilia mexicana. The sequence continues at coordinate 18,048,923 of NW_028263374.1, read as the reverse complement.
CTCATCACACTACTTAATGTACCCGATATCCTGTTTAATTTATTTATAAACAATTAGTCTGCTAAAGTAGGCTATTTGCTAACTTGTTTATTTACAGCACTATTTGCGTTTTTTGGGGATCTGACATCCTGAAGTCGCAGGTGTTTCCCAAAAAGGATAGAAGTGAATTTTAAAATAGTTTTTATCATAATTTTTATAGTAAATACAACAGAAGCCCATATTACATCTAGTGCTAACATTAGCTTGCATATAAACAAGAACAAGTGGAGATTCAGTCGTAGTTGCAATATTTTTATCTGATTTACTGAACTTGCAAAAGCAGAACAATCCCAGCAGAAAGACAGAAATAGAACAGCCTCCTTCTGTGATCTTGCTCTTTCCACAATGAGATTGTTGGATACCAAGAGGGAATTTCTGACACCACCTTCAAAAGATCACTAGAAAAGGTCAAGAGAGATCAGAGCGCTGTGTTTTCTTTGTTTTGTTTAATGACTGTGGTGTAATTTTTACTTGCTGCTTGATTTAAGCAGAAGAATAGTAGAAGTTGATTTATGGTCGAGAATTGCACACATTTTAATCATGTGAAATTGCTGATTTATTCCGAGACATAAAACATAACCTTTACAAGGTACACAGTGACGCAAGGAGAAGACACAGTCAAGAAACCTTTACGTCTACCAAGCTACGGTTAAAAGGAAAACATTTGAGGGCAAAAGTGAAGCGTAAAAAAAAAAAAAAACAAGAAAGAAAATGCTCCGAACCAGATGTCTCTCCTGCTAGGGAGCTCTAAAAATTAAAGAGCACAAGGAGAAGGTACATAAAAAAGATATAAACGAAAACAAAAATTTTCATGGAAGAGAAAACGTTGAAGAGAATGAAAGGGACAGAAAGGGGAGTAAAAAAAATAAACAGAAACATTTTAATATTGTTTTATCACAATAAACCCACGTCTGCTATAGCAATCAAGCAACTATTACCAACCATATACAACCTAACGTAGCCCGAGACACCATCTCTGCTTATTCTGCATGAGTTAATCAAATTAAACATGCTCCTGCCCTCAGATTGGTAGCCCAGTGTGAGCTTCCTCCTTCAACTGTGGCCACTTAAAAATCCATGCTCCCTCTCTTTTTGTTGTGCATGTGGTAAAACAGTGTCCCTGCTGTGGGCGGCACACTGGGTGCTCTCCTCCTTAAGCTCACACTGCCAGCTTCTCATCAAGAGGCAGGAAGAGAGGGTAAGCATGGCGTAAAAGCAGAGGAGGATGACGATGCAGAGGAGGGAAGGGAGGTAAAAAATAAAAAAAGAGAAGACAGGAGGGCCACTATATTTAGCAGTGGAGCTGTCACCTTCTGTTTGGCTCTCCTGAATAATCAGAGTTTGACACAACGCATCCTGTGGCGCAGAGGTTGCTGGGATACACCAACCTTTCTCCACTAGCATCGCCTCTGAGGAAGAAACTAATTAAGTATTGTAATAATTGCTAGGGGCTCACGTGCTACAGCTACCAAACGTTATTTTGCAGAAGCTTTCCACATATTTTTTTAGATCAAGTAAGGTTAGATGTTCCTTCAGCAATTCTGCATGTTTAAAGAAAATAACAGGTGAATGCATCATAGCAAGAAGAAATACATGAAGCATTGTGGACACAGAATTTTGACAAAAGCTTTTCAAATAGGCAATATGCAAATTTATTCAGATGAATGACAGTGAGAGATTTTATGGACAGTAGCCATAAAATCTACTGTCCATTTTATGGCTGGTTTTGATCAATTTGAATTTAAAGTTTCCAGGTCACATAAAGACCTGAAAGATGACGAACGTAAACTAGACAAACTTCGTTTCATGGAAAACGAGAAAGTTTGTATTTTTTTTAAAGACATTTTTTCTTCGAGTCATTTCTTTACAAAAGTTCAAAAATATTTACAGTCAGTTTCTGTCTTAGCATTATACATGCATGTAGAAATCAAAACAAAATGACTCTGAACCTTCCCTGATGATTCATATCACCCAGAGTCAATCATGGGGTCTGATGAATAACTAATCTGGTCTGCAACAGGCTTGTGACGTTGCACTGATTTTTATAGGCGTTGCATCACTTTGAATCATCATCATAAGATTAAAACAATGATGATAGAGATTTCAGAAAAAAAACAATCCTGCAACAATAAATTCAACAAACTTTCAGCAGCAACGATTAATTAAAGGATATCCGCCGTATAGGATGCACCAAGAAATCATCTGGGGAATCAGACGACGTTCACCTTGACCAGCACGGTTCGCTGATCAATCGATCAAAAACTCAAAACTATGATACCTCTCTGATGAGTGAACCCACCATATACTTAAGTGCTACTAGCCTATAACAATCCTCAATGTGGAAATTGTCACTGAAGGAAAATCACTCAAATATAACTATTTTCATGATCACGTATGTGTTTAAATGAAAGTCAGAGGCAGCACAGAGAAGTTCTTCACTGCTTTGTATTTCTGAATGTATGGTTGTTTTATACTTCATCTCTTCTGATACATATTTATATGTTAGGCTCTATTTGTATCAGCTGGACAAATATTTAGCAGAATTTAGACAAATTGACCCAGAGGAGAGATAACAGGAAGGCTAAATGTGTTAACCTGCTTTATTTTCTCCTTTTGAGCTTCAAGCTTCAGTCCGTCATGGAAAAGGTTGGACGCTGAAATACTGGAAGACTTTTGAAAATCTCCCCGTTAAGGTAAAGTTTTACTTAAAGATTATTGTGAATGCTAAAGAGAATTCAGAACAAGCTAAAAGCAGTAGTGGCAAGGTCAACGCTGAAAAGATGAAGATCGGCTCTCTAGTCTTGACATGGTAACGTCTAAGCTGAATCTAAGTGGACAACGGTGCATGCTTTCATACCCCCTTAACTATTTGGGGATACAGCTCAGGCATGACAGGCGTGATTAATGTTTTCCCTTTGCCAGAGGAGCCCAATAAATGACAACAGAACAGGGCCACCTACGTAGAGGAATGTCACGCTGACTTCACATGTGGAAACTAAAAGTCTCTCACAAATCTGCCAGTGGGATATAATCTGCAGAAGCACCCCATTGTTGGAAAGTTAAAAACGGCAAGTTCAAACTCAGTGGCAGCAGCTTATTATTCAGAGAATGAGAAGATGAAGGACATGTCACCATTCCTGACGCTCGCCCTGAGAACTGTCAGGAAAGATGAGCACGATAGTGAAGTCTTTGTTCAGGCGTGACAACCATCAGCTCATTACGTGTCAGAGGAAGACCGTCCAAAGGAGAGGGGGACTACAAAGGCTGAACGAACCTAAAGACCATCCGTGAAAATTAGTTCAATTACAGGACTGCCTGGGTTTATCTTCCTCCTGCAGGCTTTCTTCCCACAGCTAACCTTGCGCCCAGGTGTTCTTCTGTGGACCACAAAGAGGCCAAAGAAAAACAGAGTTAAACACTTTCAAATGTGCCTGAGGATTGCCCTAACAAGCTATTATTGGTTAATATGGTGCCATTCTCCCACAGTTTGAGAGCAGTTAACCTCGGGAGTGACTGGCTCCTGTTTGAAGGGTCAAAACCTCGCTGAGCCCTGTGCACTAAAATAGCAGGTGATTATAGACCTTGTTTAAATGTAACTATAGGAGTTCCCAGCAGATGACACAAGCCAGTCTAGTTCAGCCTTTATGAGACAGAAGAGCTACATACTCGCACAAATTTGAGCCTTTTTGTCCTGTTTCTCTAAATAAAATCTTGTGCTAAATCGTCAGTTACTCCTTTCAATTAATCCTAATGAAGATGATGCAGAAATTGAAAGGTGTGCCGCCTGGATTTAGTTTCTCAGCTGTGTTTTTATGGAATCGTGCATGGTGATTTGACGATATTCCTTTCGTCTTATATGATGCAGTTTCACAAAGTTCTTAATGCAAATAGCATCATGGTACCATACTTCAAACTACTCATTTTCATTCAGAAATTGTATGTCAACATGTGAAATGATTGAAATAAACAAATAAATAAAATTGCCTGACACTAAATGTATTGCTTCTAGAAGTGATATCATTACATTTTTTGTAAAAGTACTCATACCTCTCTTAACAGCAGCTGTAAGCTTCAGTACATTTTATAATACTTTTCAGAGATGGACAAATACTAGATACTGCACACCTGTTAAGTCGGATGGAAAAGTATGCCTACAACTCAAACTTTTTACAAAAAAGTACATTATGGCATATAAATGCTTTCAAGTCGATACTTTCCTGAATCACTGGTTTTCAATATAACACAGCTGCAAATCCTTTGGGGTATTTCTCTACAAGGTCTATGCATCTTATTTTCTGGAAAATATCTCAGATTCAATGAAATTCAAATTAGATTTGTAGTGTTTAACCATTTGGATTTAGGTTTTACTTTGACTGGGCCATTTGAACATTCTGATAAGCTATGAATTAAAGAATTTGATTTTTTGTTTAAGGTTATTTTGTGTTACCATTCTCAATTTTTTTTGAGACATTTAACTGGTTTTCTTCCTAGATTGTTTTGCATTTAGATCCGACCACTTTCCCATCGATTCTGAGGAGTTTCCTGCTCATACTCAAGAAAAGCAACCCAAAAGCTTGATGAACTGTAAAGAGATTTTAGCTCATTGACTCACTGATTGTCGGTCTAAACTCAGTCTGCAATGCACACTGTTATTAACCATCAGGGAAAATACTGTCAGCTTTCCAGAGTGATTTGTGTGTCTGCAACCATAATCAGATTTACATCCCATAGCAGAAAGAGTGAAGAAAAAAGTCCAGTTGTTCACTACACACACTCAAATCAGCTGCAAGGAAAATAGTTCAAAAGACAGGATACATAAAGCAGCTTTGGTTCTGTAGAGACAATTTCCTTCATTTCATCAAAGAAATCATGTTTTCCTTTCAAAACGAGGAACTAATTCCTTTCATTTCAACGATGGAGATGTTGGATTTATAAACCGCAGCCTATCAGCATCAAAGGAAAAAAGCCAACATCAACTCTCGCAAACATGGTGCAAAAGTGCTGTTATATCACAGCGATGCTTTTATATAATTTGTCAGTTGTTGTTTTTTTTTATCATGCATATTAATGCACATCTCAGATGCAGCCTAATGTGAGTGTGAAATAAAGAGTGGGTTTTTAAGCATTGTCCTTATACAAAAATGCTCTACTTGTGTCTTTTTTTCCTATTAAAAGCCATGTTTAGCTCCATCTATGGTTCATTGTGAGTGGCTCCGACAGAGAGCAAATGTCAGAAAGGCAAATATGAACTGTGGATACAGAATAAGAAAAAAAAAAAAAAAAAAACTTGAATGGCAGCCAAATGTAGCAAAATCCTCCCCACCAGTTTCCTAAAATGTAAATAATCAGAGACCTTTATGGATAAAGACGTGAGGCTGGGTCATGTGCAGCAAAATTCAGCAACCTTTAATGCCTTCACCTTCTGCATTTCCTTACTCTGATATTGGCTAGAAATTCAAATGCTTATTTGGAAATTTCATTGTTTACATTATCATGAGGCACTTATCACAAGAGATAACTGCTGTACGTTGCCATTATGAAGCCTAAAGCCAAGTGCTTTGTTAAGTACACCGGCACATAAAAAATTAATAAAGCATTCCTCGTGGAGCAGTGCAAAAATCCATACAATTAGCGGATCACACAGATTAGATGCGTTATTAGTCTCAGGCCACTTGAAGTTGCTCCGTCGTGCATAAACTAACCTCCAAAACTAATTAAAAACAAGCAAACAAATTTAAGATAGTAGAAAATAAATTGACATTTCCCAGCAAAGTAAATGTGAGACTATTCACAAGTGAAACACCCGCTGAGAGAAAAAGATTGGAGTCAAAGGTTAAACCAAAAGGGGGAATTGAAGGGCATTAATAGAGTACAGGCCTCCATCAAAACCAATGCCCTATGTTGTAATTTTGAGAGAAACTGTAACAAAAGTTAATGGGTTTTCCCTTTGGCCATGCTCCACCTCTCGACCTACTTTTATGGACTTAAGTGCTGCCCTTGTTTGGTATCATGTATACAGACAAACAAGCGTCATGAATCAATAATTCTGTATTAACCGACTTAAATAACACAAACTGTGTGAGACAATCCAGGATTTTTATTGTTTTTATGAGCACGCGTCACCTAAGTTCATCTGGAATCACCCAGAGGTTTGGTTTTCAAGGCTTCAAAGCTGCAGTTCATTCTGCGTTCCTCAATTTTCTCACATGAAAGCTGTCTGGCTAACAGTACTCAAGAGTGGTGATCTCATAAAAGGAGACAGATCCGAACTCAGCGATATTAAAGTCGTCAGCAGAGACAGGTACAATAAAACCTCGAGGACGATCTTGGACGCCACTTTGACAAGGCAGCAGAAACAGCTCTGCTGGGACCTATTTTAGCCGGACAATTCAACACACAGGCTCTCACGCTGGCATTGACCGACATTCATAACATGCTGGATCTGCACCCGGACTACGTGCACAGCCAAGTGTTAAATTTGACTTGATTTTAGAAAGCAGCCGAGGTCACACAAAGGCTTGTTTTTAGGGGGGACTAATAACAGCCGTGCAATTTGATGAAGACAAATTCTGTGGCCCTGAATAGTTCGGACAATCAGCGGCACATCTCATTATTCTCACCGGCTTCTCGCACACAATCAAACCCCAGTTAAGCTCTGGCTGAACAAGAGCCAGGGTTGCAAACCCCGAATCTTGCTGTTGCCAACAGTAAACCCATTCCAGATAGAGACCAAAATGGAGAGAAGGTGTTGTACCAGGTCTGCAGATGAAACACAAAAAGAAAGGCCACAGTGTTTTCAAGTGCCTTACCTTTAAAGGACAGGAAGATTCTGGGAGCAGACAGAGGATCATTGGAAGGTGGCAGCCCGCCCGCCAACACGGCCAGGAGGGCCAGCAGCCAGGACAGTTTGTCCCACAACATTGTCCCTCTATTTGTTAACAGAGGAGACGTCCCGTAGCTGTGAGACAGACAACACCAGGCGTCAAAAATCCACAGGCCCTTTAAATTCAAAAAGCAATATAAGAATAAATAAATAAAAATCTCACCCTTACTAAACCGTATGTACTTATCTTGTCATGTGAATTGCCATGAAGTAAAATAAAAGTAATCCGTCAGATGGGCACCTGAACACGAGTCCTGTTGCTTATTTGAATCCCCAATCTGACAGCTGTGCATTTTGTACACTGTAAAAATAATTAGCACTGTACAGCAGGTGTCAGATGACACAGAAGTCAGTTTCATATTTGAAGCTTAAGGCTTATTTCTGATTATTTTAAATATCCATACATTTATCTGTAAGGTCTTACGCTTAGTTAGGGAAGTGGCCACCTATTCTGTTATGTTATATATGTGCTGGCAGCAGAAAGTCTTCGCTCTGTGCTTATTCATCCAAAGAACTGCACCTGCTAATTATGAATTTTTTTGTGTTGAAGTGAAGGAAATAAGGCCTCAGGGTTAAACTCTGTCATCTGAGTGCTGATCTAATGAGGAACTCAACATGCATGATTGGCTGCCTTTTTGTATCACCAAGCCATGCAACTTAAATCATGCTTTGTGAATCTTTTTTGCAAAGAAAATCTACTTTTTTTTATCACAAGCTACTCTTTTCTGTAGCTTTTTTTTCCATGATTGATCCAGCTGGTGTTTGCCTCTGCCCTTATAAAAATCGGCAAGACTGAACTTTTTGACTAAAGCTACATAGCGTGTTTGCTACAAATGCATAGCAACGAATTTGAGGAGATATTGCACTGTTTCCCTGATAGCAAGGCTGGAAAGAGTTGCTGCCCCTTAAGCCTGGCGCGCACTGGCTGCGCTCACAGATTAAATCACAAAGCGCATCAGCATGCTGTCATCCGCCACAAAGAGAGCTGGAGATAATATCCTCATAAATGGGTTCTGAGGACTATCCAAGAAATCAGAGTGTGGACGGATTTGCAAAAAAAAAAAAAAAAAAAAAAAAAAAAAGGAGAGAAAGAAAGAAAAACGTGCAAAAAAAATGCATGATGGTCTAGGTTTGGAAACAAAACAGTGATAGCAAGGAGATGGAGGGGGGATTCGATGTAATCATCCATGTATGCCACTGATCTCCTTGTAAACGTGGATCAGAGTTTGAGGTCAGATTTACAGTCAGGGTTTAAGATCAAGTTCCACACTGAGCCACAGAAGGCAGAGCTCCAAAGGAGAGCCGCTAACCAAAATAAAGCCCGACTGCATGGGCTCCGAGTTAGGAGGACATGATCCACATGCCTTTTGGAAGCGAAATATGGCATTTACATGAAATCCAAATTATTGTCTGGAGAATGGATGTGTGCTTACTTTGAAATCTCAGAATGCACATGCAGCAGAAACTTTAAATGTCCACCAAAACGCACAGACACGGACAATGACGCGCGGCTTCTGCGCCTTGCGTGATTTTCAATAGAGTTTCATTATTAAAAAAAAAAAAAAAAACGACCTCCCACGCGTTTAGGGAGGCGCACCAAAAAATATAAAGCTTAAGTATTTCAATAAATGACCAAATAATCTTGCAAATATCCATTTGAACTCATAAAGCAACTATTTCCCCCACCTCATTCTTCAAGCGCATATGTCACAAGTGAACTTATAGTTTAAGGTTATAATTTTTCATAAAAAAAACAAAACAATTCCTTAATAATCACCTACCTTCTAGATGCTCCTAGATTTTACTACGGCTGGTCACCATTTAAAACCATCCACTCAGGTTGCTCCGTCCGCAGGCGTATCAATCGCAGATCCTGCACGATTATCCCAGAGCCAAACAAAGCTTGGATTTAAATTACCTTCACGGAGCCCCTTCAACTTGAAGTGAGCACTTTATTGCAACAGAAGATTCCGTGGGGTTTTTATTTCTACCCTTGAAAAGGTGAACAACAACAACAAAAAAAGGACGAGTTTTCGCTTGGACACAATCGTCGGAGCGGAGATTCAACCCGCGCGCAGCGACGCTCAAGTCTGGAGTGGAAGGAAGCGGATTTCTGCAGGTGGATAGGCTGAAGTCTCCGCGGTTGTGGACACACCCAAGGGGGAGGGAACCTACCTTAGCAGCCCTCCCTAAAATCTCACAAAATCCTACATTTTTATCCGACACCACCCTTCAACTTTTCTGATTTATTGTCTCGTTTCAGAACGTTAACTTTATGTTTTCATTCGTTTTATTGGGACATTTTATTAAATGATTTGCACGACAGTACAGCTTATTCTGCAGGCCTCGTCTAGTCTTTCCGCGTGTATTTATCGTTCCCATGAAGGATCAAACCACATTTTCCACACATTCAAACTATATTTTAGTAATAAAGAGTGGGAACAGTGCTCCATTTCGTCTCGAGCCAAAAGTCATTCAAGTTTGTTTCAAAATGAAGAATCTAGTCCAAAATGTTGAAAGTAGATACTGAAATAAGAGAGGTGGCTTCAATTTATTTTCATTACCATGAACATTTATCTTTCTGATCACCAATATTGCGTGCCTAACAAAAATATTATTTTTCTAGTGTTTTTTTTTCATCTTGTCATCAAGAAACGAGTGGGATTTCTGTGATTAGACTACACAAAGTGGCACACATTTTTTAGAAGGAATATGATACATGGTTTTCAAAACGGTTTACAAATACAATCTAAAAAGCCCAGCAGAAATTTATATTCAAAACTGCAGCACATTTTGCTGCAGTTTCAACTGCAAGTGTGTTGGGTAAATTTCTACCAGCTATTTCTAGCAGAGACTGAACTTAAAATGTGGATAAATAGTCAACATTTTTGAGAGATTCTCTGTTACATTTAGCTCCGGGCTTTAACTGGGCCATTTTAATGAATCGATGAACTTTGATCTAAATCCTTCTATTCTTGATTTGGCCGTATGATTTGGCTCATTGTCCATCTGGAAGGTGGATCTTCACCTCAGTTTGAGTTTTTTTTTTTTTTTTTTTTTTGCAGCTTCCAAACAATTCTCTTCCAATATTAACCTGCATGACTAGCAGCAGCTCCTTTGTTCCTCATGAAAACATCCCAACAGCATAATGCAGTCACCACCGTGTTTCATCACATAGATGTGTGTTCAGAAGTATGTTTACTCTCCTGTCATTTCTCTGATGCACACAGCATTTTGCAAGTAGACAAAAAGTTAAATTTTGGTCCTACCTGCTAACAGATGTTTGCTTTAATCAGAGCTTATTATGACTTCCTTTATTTTCACAGGTTTTATTCTTGCAGATTGTGTGCGTCTCTACATGTCCTCCAGATTTACCTTGTGTCTTTTTTGGCTGCTTCAAAGCACTTCTCTGCTCTGTCAGTTTAAGTGCATTACATGAAAGATTGAACTGTACCTTTAGATATTTGTTTTTTCTTTAAGCTTCTCCACAACTTTGTTACTGTGGATCCCTGGAAGAGTAGCCACTGTTACGGTAATGACTAGTGGAGATCCAAATAAATAAACAAACAAACAAGCAAACTTTATTACTGATGTTTCTGGCTTTTCAATTCGTTGTCATGGATGAAAAATGTGCAGCGACGCTCAAGTCTGAAGCAGCAAAGCTGTTAGTCTGGATTCATTTGTTTGAAAGATTTACCGAGGGAGATGAGAGTGAAGGGGGCTGAATACTAATACAGTCCACACTTTTCAGATTGTTTTACTTGTTACATATTTTGAATCCTATTTGTGTTGTTTTATCAAGTACATTTCCAATAAATCACATGAAAGTGGAGGGTTGCAATGTGGCAGAATTTGTAACAAAATAGAAAAAAAAAATGAATAGGGGATGATTGTAACACTTTTTGTCTCCACTTATCGAACTCCTCCCTTGAAAAGACGGTGATTAACACACATTCGAATAAAACAATCTGAGTTCAGTTCTCTAATTTCAGTGACTCTCATCCACACATCCCAAAATGATTAACAGCAGAAGGGGGAGAACATATAGACAGACTTGTGTGTGTCGTGTCTGAACTCTGAGCCATGAACTCTCAGATATGCGGCTGATGACTTTTAGAGAAACCACAGGAGGCTTGTCTTACACGACCACCGGAGAATCACAATCAGACCCAGGTCATTTCACAGCTTTAATTAACCGCTGATTGCCAGCTGCTGATTTATATTTAGCGCAGCCAAGCAGCACCAGGCTGCGTGTCAAATCAAAACAGAACAATAGTTCATTTCTACTTGCTTTGGCGATATCTTGATTCTGAAAATGCTTTGATGTGTGACGAACGGATGAATCATTTACTATATTTTGACTCAGGCAGGGAGAAAGAGAAAGGAAGGGCTGACTATTCACAAAAGAGCCGGTTGGGGGAAAAAATGGCCAGATGCAGATAAGGCGGATTTCCACCAACACCTCAGTGACCTAACGGAGGATCGCCAGCTCCTGCCTCAGATAGGCATCAGATATTCATGGGCAAATGGAGCCTTAAATCCTTTAATCTCGCTTGATCTACCCAGCCGATCACAGAGGCTTATTTCCCTTCTTATCCGGACAACATACAACGCAGCTGACACCCAACGTGCATATTTATTGTACTATAAAGCATAGATACAGTAGCTTAGGTTGCATGTACTGTTAAAGACATTAGAGTTACCTTATAGTCATGTGAGGTCAAACAGGAATTTCCAAGATGAAAAGAAAAGACAACTGTATAAAGATATTTTTTGAGTCTTTGCACACCTTTTATTATATGAGGGGATAATGTCTGCTGGACTATTTCTAGAGAAAAATACAAAAGATTTCATTGGAACGAGAAACACAGATGTCTGTTTTTGTGACAGCTCATTACAAAAAGGCCCCTTGGGCGTCTTTGTGTTAAGTAAAAACTACATCTTTTGTAGGAAGTTTAAGTTTTCCACATTTTGAGGAAATTCTTGGAAATATATTAGCATGCGTAAAAGATGCTGTGCAGGTTGGATCCTTATGACTTCTGCAGAAATTATTTTTTCTGAATACAAGAAACAACTAACATGCCTTCACACACCAGACAGATGTTTATGATGTCTGAGTTTCTTTGAACTTAAAAGACAAGTGTCTGAGTCCAAGTTAAACAAAGCAACCCCCCTCCCCCCCAAAAAAAACTAGATTAATACATAAAGGTGTGCGATCCTTGAAAGGGGTTTGTGCTCTCATGAATAACTCACCTTCCAGAAATCCTTCACACTTCGGCAGCTGAAATGACCTGGAATTAAAATGTGGGTGGGCCAGATGAGTTTTATTGTCACTGCTAACCGGCTCTTTCTCTTCTTTTTTGTCCCACTCCTAGTCTCTCTTTTTGTCATGCAGCCAACAGCTGCATGTTGTTTCCTATATTTCTTTTTAATCAACAATATTATTCCCATCTTCAGCCCTCTGGTGGCCTCGCCATCTGTCACTTGCGTGAGACAAGAGGAAAGCAATTATTGAATCCTGGCTTTGAGGAGTGCCTGCTTTCACAAAAGTCCCTCTGTGCTTTCCAGATTTTCCTCTGGCTCTCTGCAGCAACTATCTGAGCAGTGAAAAGTGAAAAATGTCGACGAAACCAAAGATTACAGCTGGCTACCAGAAAAATCAGTCCCTGGGACTCTGTAAAAACAGTGGTTGAGACCTTCTGTTTTCCAAAAGAGGAACTGGTGTTATATTTAAAAATTATTCTTAGATGACGTCTGCGATATTTCCTAGACATCACTGCAGATAAAAACATTCTCCTCCTAGTAAAATTGTGTCACCATACAGTGTAAAAACCACAAACTCTAATGTGTTTCACATTTGAGGATAAGTCAGAAGAGGGAAAAAAATAAAATGGGTTTCAATTTATTTTATTAATTAAACTCTGAAATGTTTAATTAAAGCTAGCTGCTTTCACAAGTAAGCTAACCTGTAGACAAATCAGTGTGTAACTTAATATTAGACAATAATAATAATAATAATAATAATAATAATAATAATAATAATAATAATAATAATAATAATAATAATAATAATAATAATAATAATATTAAAGAACAAAGAGACAAGTCAGAGATAAACATGTGAAGAAATTTGAAGCAGGCTTAGAATATCAACCAGCACGATCACTGAAAGAAAATCAGCAATTCACACTGACAAACCTGCCAAGGTCTTCCGCATCATCTGACAGAACAAGCAAGGAAAACATTCATCAGAGTAACCCAGGAGCTAAAGCTCAGGTGGGGCAATGAACTATTAATCATAAACTTTAGAAATCTGGCCTTTCTAGAAGAGTTTCAAGAAAAAGGCTATTGCTAAAAGAAATGTCTCAGAAGTCCTGTTTGCAGTTTGCAACTATCATGTAGGAGACAGGAAACGTCTCCTACATGATAGTCAGATGAAACCAAAGTTGAATTGTTTGACCTACATGTACTAGACTAATATGTAGCATCTCCAAGGAAGAGAGAATGAACAAAAGTCCTGCAGGTTTCATTTCAGAGAAAGGCTGTTCTGAAAAGTATTCTTTTTTAAATATATTTGTCTTCCACTTCACAATTAACCATTACTTTATCTTTGTCTATTGAATAAAATCCACAAGCAACAGATTGAAGTTTGTGGCTGGAAGGTGACACAATCCAAAAAAAGGTTTTCAAGGTACTGGATGAGGTTGACTCTCAGCTGAACATGTTTATTTAAAAATGTAATTTTCTTTTTCTAGAGACTTGCAATAACACTGCATAAATAATTCAAATGCCACCGGTAGTTGTCTGTCGGCATTGTAAGGCATCATCAATATAAAAACAGGCAAAAGAAAATCATTTACAGAAGTGGCAAATATACAGGAACAACAAATTGAAGCTGCACATGAGCAGACGTCATTATATAATACGATTGTCATCACATTTAATACCGTTTAACCTCCAACCTTTTACCACCAGTGGCTTAATCACTCACATAAAGTAATTATTAACATGCTGTGACGAGCTCAATCCCCGTCTCCTGGCTTGCCCCTCGTGTTCGGGAGGCAATTAACAGCTGTTCATTACCAATGAGGTGAGGAATCAAGTGCAATCCGCTGTGCACATCTGGAAGTCTGCACCCACCCAAATGAAACGGGCAGATGTGAGTGTGCACGCATTCTTACACACAAATTGACCACAGACACGCAGACGAGGAAGCTGCGACACGGTGGCCCGCCGCACACTCGGAGGGACACATCACTTGTGTTGAATTTAATGAGGGAACATGTACTCATTCCTCTAACCTCACCAGGAGAGCTGTTACCTTTTGGTGCGATGAGATATTAAAAATTCACACTGTTTCTGCCGTGCTTTGACTGGTACTGCAGCATGCTCATTAGCATTTAAATGGGGAAAAGATAACTCTGCACTTCGTAGACTCGTATCCCCATCACAAAGCTGCCAGACAGAGAGAGAAAAAAAATGAATTAGAGGATAAAAACTTGTCTGTTTTAGACAACTACAGCTGGAAACAGCTACCTCACATCTGACGACTAAGTTTGTTCAGCTGCTGATTTTGTTTTGCTGTGCCATTCACAGAATTGGCATGGAGGTAGGCTATCTGATAATGAAGTGATTTGTTGGAAAAAAAAAACCCTCAAAAAACACAAAACCTCAACTTGTGTTTAAAATGTACAAATGCAAAAGTAATGAGGCCTGAGTCAGTTATAAATTATTAAAATTTAAAGTTGGAAAGCTTCTAAAATAGTCCTGTTGCTATGTTCTCATGTTTCGAAGCCCCTTCTCACTGTTGTTTCAGCGATGTCACAAAATGTACCCATGACCCATCTTTGAAGGAAAAAAAGAAAAAAACAAAACAAATGTGACTATGGTGACATGTGCTGCAACACTTGAGAAAGGAAGAATTGAAGCAGTTATTGAGAGGAAAGTTTATAAAGAAAAATTTCCACAGACTGGACCATCCTAGATGTCAAGGAAAAGCCATCATCCAAACTATGAGTGCTCATGGATGCCAAAGCACAAAAGAATCACATTACATCAACGTTCTGCTTTAAGTGAAGTTCATGACTAGTTTGAATCCAGCCAGGTAAGAAGTAAGGCAACGGCTGACCCAAAGGAAAATATGACTGATACAGACAGCAAGATAAGAAATATTAGCTCTCTTATTAGCTACTTAGAAGTGCTACTACTACACAACTTTTTGTCCAGTTTGGAAACGTACAACTGTCCACAAGCCTAAATTCAAATGGCACCGAAACAACCTAAAGCATAAACTTTAATAATCTTTGCTTTGCAAGAAAATCTGTGTGAGAAATGTATGTTGGTGGTGTGTGATTGTTCAGGGTGACAAATGCATCGACGTCTGATTTGACTTTCTTACCACCAAAGACAAATAGCGTCAAACGTTTCACATTTTCACAACATATTTATTCATGTTGTGTGAATGTGATAGTTTTGTGTTATTAAGCCCTTATTAAAAAAATCAGTTTAATTGAATTAACATATATACTTCAGTTTATGAATGATTGTTTCATGTCAGTTTTGTTTACTCTCTTACTGTGTATGTTGTTGAGTTGACTCTTGTAATGAATCACTTTGTCACATCTATCTGTAAAAACTTTTACTATGTGAAAATGTGTAGAAAGTAGAATTTCTAGTTATTTAATTAGCGGGGAAAGAAATGTTAGAAAACATGAGAAACAAAAACCCTGCTTGCAAACCTTAAGTGAGGTTTTCGGAGAACTTGTTGGTATTTCTTATTAATATTACACATTTTGTGTTTGCTGTACAAATAGAGAAATATTTGTCTGTTATTCCATGAAGTGCATTCATGTCCTCAGGAGAGAGATTCACCCCGTGGTTTTAGATTCCCATTTAAAACCACAGTTTGTGAACCAAGCAATAAAAAAACAACTTGGACATTTGCTATTTTTGTTGGCCGGCCCAGACATTGACCGTGTTGACTTTAACACACTGTATTGTTGAAACAGTCTCACAAGTGGATCTGGATTCTTACACAAGGTTGTAAATTTCATTCTTGCTTTACTTTCCTCTCTTTTTCTTTAGTTATGCTCACATGACAAGACTTTTCAGCTGTTCATAATAAAACAAAAATCAAACCCCGCTCTGCATTCTCCAGATCTCCGCGTGTTTAGCTGATTGTCATTTTTCTTGTTCCTCCTTCTTTTGTCACGGAGGCTGACTATGACTCAGCTGGGGCTTTGCGGAGCTAAAAATGGTACAGCTGCCTTTTGTAAATGATAAAAGTTTGTCTCATTGTATCTGGCTCGCATGAATTCTGCCTGGGAACAAGAGGAGGAGGGCAGCTGTGGTGGGATGATTTGGTATGAATTAAAGCTGTTTCCTAACAGGCTCCGCGGGGTCTGATCCCGTCCGCTGCTTTCCCGCTGGATTATCTCCACAACTGGAGTAAAGAGTGCATTATGTTATTTTAGCTCTCATTCTCTCCTGTCTTTTCTACCTCATGCATAAAATATAGGGTATTGTATTAAGCAAGATTTTATGTGTAATAGCACTACAACCATACCAGTCATAAGTGGGCTAGAGGGGGGGAGGGTTGCGTAACAGTTTTCCCATCTCGTGTTGGTTCTGTGAGTCTTGTCTCAGTGTCTTTCTTTATGGGGCTCCAGCCGCAGGCCGCCGACCTGAGGGCAATACTGTAGACAAGAGAGGAAATGAGCCGGCTTTCTTCTCCAAGCCAAAAAAGTGAGGATTAGTAGTTGTGCTTAGATTACTGTACTCTGTGGTCTGACAGGGAAATGCCTCGAATTTTCAGGTTTCACCATAACTGAAGAAAATAAAACCTTTGTGTGCATTGTTTTTGTTTGAGTCACGTCATTCTGCCTTTTTTTTTTAAAGTCAGTGAGTTAAAAACATAAAAGTTAAAAAGGTTACACGACTGTTTAATGTGTCTTCCCTGTTCTTTGTGTTGAGTCAGTAAACATTTAATAATACCAGGTGTTTACAGTGTGAAAATAGATCATACAGTAAGAACCTCTTATAAGAGAAACGCTCCTTCTGAAAACATCTGTGCACACAAGTAAACTGTGTTTAAAGGGGAAAAGGGAAAAACAAAAATTCAGCAGTAACCCGTGAAACCTTTGTGAAATCCAACTTGGGGTTTTGTAGATACAGGACAGTTCAAGGTCCATAGTGCAAAGGGTAGAAATGCTTGACACCAACAAAATTGGGATGCTAAGCTCCGGTCATTTATTCAGAAAAGCTAAACTAAATGTCACAATCAGAATCTTGAAGAATCTTATGTAGCATAAGCTACATAGATACATATAAATGTTTATAGGTATAGTAGTTAGCTGGGCTATTCAGCAAAACAAATAACAAATCGCTCAGCAAGCAGAAATAATTACAGACAGGCTGCAGTAATGATCAACTTTACGGTGGACAGTAGAAAACTAAAGGTGTGTTTGAAATGTTCACTGTACAGACAGCTGTTTAAGCAGATAAATATGCCAAGGGATCTAATACAATTGTTCTAATCAGATTATAACATTAGTTGCAAACATTAGAATTAGTATGTAAATGTCAGCATATTTCATACGCCTCTAGGATTTCTGGGGTGCACCTAATTTTTTCAAGGTTTGATATTTGAAAAACCCTGAATGAAATGAAAAAGTTAAATTTGTACTGTGTGGCTGATTTTTGCCACACAATTTTTTCCCCCGTATAAATTATTAAAAAAAATGTTTTATAAAATATTTAATAAACAAAATATAGATTCTCAGTTAATTTCTTAAAAAAAAAAAAACCTTTAAAACCTCATCTTCTAAACCCAGCCACAGATCTGTGTAACTGTGTCCAAAAGTATGATTTATTTAGGACCCTTCTGTTAATATGCTTTCTTCCTGTAACTTAGGTCAGCATTTACCTTAGTGAATATGTGAGGTGGATATCAGTGGTTCGATTCCCCCATAACCAGAATGATGTGAAATGAAAGATGACAGATAAGCCGTCCTCTGCAGTCGGTGTTTTGACAGGTTTGAGAGCATCTAAGTGAACGTGAATGTTGCTGGATTTATGACTGCAATGTTGTTCTTAAAAAACAGAATATCACTGGAAAGTCAGTGCAAGACTTGTTGTTGAGGATTACCTAAAACATATTGCATTTTCTTCACAGATATTTTCTTCGGCTCTCTTTTAAATGGACACAGTCTCTTATCCTTTGAACTCCCCCCCCCCCCCTCCACTCGACTTCCCCTCTCATCCTCCTGTCGTCACTCGCTCTGATGAGTCTGTGAAACAGGTGGCTCAAGAATCCAAAATTACACAGAAGGAACCTCCAGCAAGTTTGTATGTGTCACAGAAACAAAGAAGAATTTCACAAGAAGTATCCATGTCCAATACTTGGATACTTGTGTTGGAGGAAGAGGAAAGCATGAGACAATATTTACTACTAATATATGAAGTTGGTTATTTCAGATTGTTTCCCGTGCCTGGAAACAATCTGAACCAGTCATGCAAGACAAAAGGTTTCACAGCTTTGACTTTGTGTTGCTAATTGGACTCAGATAAGGGGTTTTCCAACTGCAATAGGGTATTCAACATGACAAATTTGTTTGCGGACATCCACAGCAGATTAAGGTTTTCTCAGTTCTACAGAAAGACGGCAAATACTCGCTGACATCTGTTCCCAGAATTTCCTGCACCAGTCGAGCTGCGTCAGACCCTGCAGTACGTTGTCTGGAGACGGCATAGGAGATCAAGAGCCTCCTCTAAACTATGTCTTTCTCTGTGGATTAGTTCGCAATTTAATTAGCTGTGGAAATGTTGTGGGAGGGATGTCACAACTGTCGGTGGCTCTCCAGTCAATCCCAGAGGAGAGACACTCAGTCTTATCACCGTCTGCTTTCCCGTCAATGTTCTCTTCTTCCAAAAAACTCAAGTTATTCATTTGTTACTGTGTGTTTCATGTTTAATTTGTTACTCTTTTTTTTTTTACACAATTTTCTCTTGATGATTGGTTGTGCTAATGATAGTTAAATTAATTTCAATGTTTGATGTTGAGATTTATGTTGAAAACTTTGAAAAGCAGAATAAAATAGCCGAGTACTCAGCAGAAGGCTGACAAAACATGGAGGACCTTAATTTTCCACAATGGAAGAAAGCAGTGATCGTGATGATGGAGACTTTGCTGATAATTGTTTGAGTGAGGAAAAAAAAGGAGGAGGAAGTCAGGACAAATACGTCAGTAAGAAGAAATGCAGAATATCAGGGAAATATTCAACATGCAATGATGCAGGTGAAAATTTAAATATCAGTATATAACTTACAATAAATAAACAATTAATTAATTAAAAATGTCTCTCTGTTAGAGTTCATTGCAAACATGAACCACAGAAAATAAGTTGTCTATCCGGCTGTAGAAAACTTTTTTAATTTATTTTTTTCCATCTCAAAAAACAAGCTTTTACTGAGAAAAATGAATGCATGGTACTTAAATGTTGAGCAAACTTATTGCGATATGTATATTTCATAGACTGACATGAAATATGATGATAAATTTGCAATATATTGTGCAGCCCTAACAATGAGGTTATAACATGAACATCTAATGTCCCCACAGCCTTTCAGTTTGAGCCTGACCAAAGAAAAGGAGAGGGTAAAGCTATGAATGAAGCTGGAGGAGGCAATAGACTAAGCTGAACAGTAAATATTGACTGGTACTATCTCTGTTTTTGACGCTTTAAATGATTGTTTTGCATGACCATGATGTGCACAATCACAATAAAAAGAGAGCATTCATAATAATCCTTATCTCAAGATAAGGAAAGACATCATTTGACAGAATAATATACTTGCATATTGTAGACAGCATCTACATTATCATTTCTACTACAAGTGTTATTAGAAAGCGACAGCTTTAAATAGCACATCTCGACATTTGTCAGTGTTAGAATTATGAGGAATAAAAACAGCTGTAGATGTTGAGATGTTGTCATGTTAGAGACAAATCTTCTGAATGTGTCTCTAACATGAACAATGAAAATAGAGTTGTTGTAACTAAACCAATTTTCCTCTATCACTGTTTTTTTTTTTTTTTTTGCACAGATGTTCACACATGCTCCTTCTTCTCTGCCCCACAGAGTGAGACAGACACAGTACAGTAGCTGCTAATCCAACATCTACTTATTGTACACAAAGACTCCTCCAGCTGAAACCACTATTGCATGACCTACACGTACAAGTCCAACTGCATTATACATGCAGTTACAATCCACATCGATGGTGTTGGTAGTTTTACCTGCATGCTATTCTTTTAAAAAGCTTCTTTACAGTTTTTAAACGCTATAGAGTCTACAAATTGCTTGTAACAAAATCTCCTCAAATCTGGGACATGCAGGACATACATCAAAACATTTTTGCTTGGAAAAGCAATCACGGATTTTTCACTTGCATATAAATGTAAACAGCACAATGCATGCTTTCTCATCAGCATGCTCATCCGGTTTGCCTGTTGATCTCTTAAGACTTCTACCTTGGCTAATGAACCTTTGGGTGTGCTCCGTTGAGTCAGTTGCTCTTTTTCTTGAAGCCAAGTCTCTGTATAACAATATGCAGATATACCTGTTTTTGATATGGAAGGAGAAGGAGAAGCCCAGTCTTTTTAATTTGATGGCTCTTACCCTCATTTCACTGTATGGCTGAGGTCTGTTGGTGAAGTACAGATGCTCACACCATTCTTATCAAACTAGCGGCAAAACACCAGATGACATATTGTTATATAAGGTAATCAGTTCCTGTGTTTTAAAGAGGTGTGGCTACAAAGGCATTGTTCCTGTCAAAAAGCACTTAAAATTACTCACCTGCTTTAAAAAGCAATCAAAAGGCATATTATTATTATTCATGACTTATATTAGCCATATAACTTATTTAAAAGTTTATTTGAATTTAGTCTTTTTTATCAATAAAACTATCCCAAAATCTATTCATTTGCTGTACCAAGACTGTAAATGGGCATGCAAGCATGTTGCCTATTTTATGACCAGTGTCATAGGACAGTGTCCAGCCTCCAACAGCTGTCAGCATTGGGCACATCTGGCAGCCAAATTCTACCCCCCCCCCAAAAAGCTGAGGCCCCCAGTTGAACCAGTCGTTCTAGCATTTGCAAGCCAAAGTAAGCCAACATAATTATCTTCTCTGTGTGAAGATGTCAGCCGGATAATTTGTCTCTCGACTTCGCTGCTTATGTCCTCTATAACACAAGAGCTCGAGACTTTGTGTGTTTGTCTTTTGCTCGAATCTGTCATTAGTTGACTGAAAAGTTTCTTCCCTTTGTTGCCGATAACTCACACAGTGCAGACACATTTATTTCATTATTTCAGACCACATGGTTAGCAGCTTTTGCGCTCTGCGATGGTTACTACAAAGATTGAGCAATGCTGGACAAGCCAAGAGAGTGCAGACCCCATGTGTTTCTCCTCTTCTGAAGATTTGTCCTGTTTTATTGTTACTTTCTCTGTCAAGCTAAAGCAGAGGGTTTGACTCTCCCAACATGTGTTTTACAACCTCCCTGCTTGATGGGTTCCTAATCCAAATTAAATCAGCACAGAAAAGCTTCTTCTCTCAATTGTTGCATGTGTTTTTTATTTATTTTTTCCTAAATTTTACGCAGCGTAAGCCTTTAGATCCGGCGTCTTTTTTATTCTGTGAAGATCACAATGGGATGTTGTCCAAATCAAAGGAGGAGTTTCAGAAACAAACACATCCAAGAGTTGTTCATAGCCTCGGTACGATTCCTCTTTCCAAGACGCTTCAATAGACACATGTACATTGTACATAAAGCAACAACACATGTAGACAGCAACCTGATTGAAACAGAGAAGGCGATCAGTCAGACAGCCCAGGGAGAGGTGGCGCCTGTCATGTGGAATGGATCTCATTAAAAGTATGCCCCGGGTCACACTTTGATGGACGCGGGAGACGTCAGTCATCTGCCAACTAGATTAGCCGAGACTCAAACCCCGTCCTTCCTCTCTGCCCCTGGAGAGCCAACTGCATAACAAGTGGGCCAAAGCCTCTCAGGTGTGCCCCCAGCCTTCGTTGAACCTCTATCCACTGGCTTGCCAATCACAAGCAAGTGCACCCAACTCAAGTAACAAAAAAAAAAAAAAAACCTGCTGTGTTAAACAGTAGGTGGTGGGAGACCTTTTTCAAATGCCTTAGACTGTTTTGCTGCATGAAAGACAACATGCCCTTTCCTGAACTTGTAAAGAAAACCTTTGCATGCAGCTAAACATCTCTCTGAGCTACTATAAAATGGAAAGAAGTGATTTAGGATTTAGAAAAATAGTTTCTAAATCACAGTTCAGACAGATTGACAAGCAGATACTACAAGTTACCCAGAACACACTGTCCTATTGGTAAAATGTGGTTTTGGCAGCATCATACTGTGGAGATGCTATTTTTCAACGGGGCCAAGAAACATTTACCAGAGTTAACGGGAAGACTTGGAGTTAGATGTAGGGCAATGCTGGCAGAAAACCTTTAGGAGGCCATGAGACTTGAGACTGAAGTGGAAGTTCACCTTCCAGCAGGTCTATGACCCAAAACATGCACCCAGAGCCACAGCTTATTGGACTGGCCTCCAATATTAATATGTAGAGGTGGAGATAACATCCAAACTCCATGCAGAAAAACCGCAGGCTGGATTTCAAACCAAGAACCTTCTACATGCAGCCAAGGCTACATGCTGTATCTGAGTAATTTTTGCCCTGAAACTTAAAAAGAAAGAAAAAAGGAAAGCTGTTCAACAAAATAAAGATAATAAACAAGTTATAGTTTAACTATTTGATCCTACAGCAGACCAAAGATTAAGAATCTGAAATCAGATTTTCTAATTTTTTGTATCTCCTCCTGGTCTTGAGGACAATACAGTGATATATTCTCTGCTGTCAGATACTTTGTGTAGATCTTGTGACTGTCTGAGTTGAAAATAACAGCACACAGCTTTAGAGCAGAAGCTTTTAGAAGCACACATTGTGATTGCAACAGATGGAAAAAAAAACATGAGACTTATGGCCAACAAATATAAAGCTCTCTAAAGCAACAAACCATCTTAACAATTTAATTTCTGTGCTAAATAGACAAAGGTATAATGTTTCATTTACCATCAGCAAGCTAGTCTAATTCTCAATCTCTTTTATCAACATGACGACTACTGATACTGCCTGCAGATTCCCATTTAGTTGACCAAGCAGACCTGATATTTACACTCTCATTTTGCTGTTGTGTTACATAAAAAAGAACATGCGATCTAATCACACAGTGGGCTACTGTTCATCCTAGCATTCCCGAGAGTTCATGTGTCCAGCAATAGACCTGTGGCACGGTGCCCAGGACAGAGGCCACGGATGGCTTCCTCTGGCAGGCGTGCCCAGTCCAGGCTTTGCTAGCATCCCTCAAAGCGGACACAAGGATTCCCAACAATCTCTGACACGCTGCTTGACGTAATCCGTAACCCATCTGAATTATGTCTAAATGTGAAGCTGATAAAATTGAGAAAGAGTTTTGGCAAAAGATTAAAATAATTTGGGCTATTTACAGAACTGAGCATCTGTGCATGTGAATGTGTTAGCTCTTAATATTCCACATTGGCATTTTCATTTGTGACAGCCCTGTAGATATATGAAGTATATCATATTTAATCCATCCTGGGAAGAAACCAGCGTGCAGTGTGTCATGCTACATGCATCCTGAACGATAAAGTCCCAGAGTGTGATGTCATGAAATGTCTAGAAGTGATCAACATTTTCATTGCCCAAAAACAAACTAGCAAAGAACCTAAAAAAATAAATTTAAACAAAAAGATCCTAAAATTGGTTTTAAAATAAATTAAGAGCCAGAAGCTAAAATAGTGACTTGGTAATTTTGCTTGTCAGTATTCTGGTCCAGTTACAGAGGGGCAAGGAAAGATCAGCAAACACTAACATGTTGTGTATTTATTCCAATAGGCATGTCTTGATAAGATTATTGTTTGAATCACTCTTTCAAAGTCCAGGAGAGAAATGAGGCCACTTTAGCATAAACCGTTAATTGGAAAACCTGTGTGGAATTGCCTTTCAAATGGGAAAACATTGCCAAATATTGCACTAAAGTTGATTGTAAAAAGTTTATTTTCAGAACCCAAAGGCCCCATTTCAGAGCTTTGAGAGATGTGAAAGTTTGATAGTCCAAAAAGTGTAATCTCTGCTTTGTGTCCTGATTTAGTGTAAGAATGTTTTAGTGCTGTTTGTTGTTGAACCTCATCCAGGCTTTTAAGTAACTTCCTGGCACTGAGGTGGATCATTTATTGGAATTATAACTGTTCAATTGTAGCTGAAGGTTACCAGGAAAATATTGAGCGAATATGTTTTGCAAACTATTCATTTCAAGGTCACTAAGAGAAAATATTGACCTTTAAGTTTTCATCATGCCGACGTTTAGGTCGGCGGGGTTCAGTGGTTAATGTGATATTGGTCGTCTTTTCCTGAGGGATTGCGACTTTTAGACATCATGGAACATGAGCCACTCCACAGCATCACGCTGAGACTTCTCCCCTGGACCCGGGTCACCGTCGGCGCTGACACGACCCCTCACCTTTAGGTACTTACTTACTGAATCAGCGTAATGTAAATTGATATGTATGGGAAATGTTAAGTAGTGTGCTTGCTTTGTTGTTCTCCTTTGAAACGTCTCCAGATCTGAGTGAAACATGTTCATTTGAGTGAAACATGACGTGGTAATTAACTGACTCCAGTAGTGGAGCACAGACTCTGGTAAGCTAACATGTTTCAGGAAAAAGTGTCTACAGCCTTCCGAGCAAAGAATAAATAAATAAATAAAAATGGTTTCAGCAGAAAGCAAAAGATACCACAAAACATTCACAGATCTCTGTCCTTTAAACAACTGCGGAAAACCATTTATCCTGCTCCCCCGGAAGCACAAAATACACTCAGCAGGCCATCATTTATGGTGTCCTCCAGAGTGATATGCCATCAGCTAGGGAGAAAATTTTGTGAAAACCCTTTATTATCCAAACAAGGATGGTTAGGTATTTAAATGTCAGGAAATGGTGATTTGATCGAGTGAGAGAGAACAGTGGGATACTTTTCTTAAAATGGCTGCATTTGAAATCAAATTAGAGCTATGGTTTCCTGTTTTTTTTTTTTTTTTTAAGAGTGCAGTTCTGTCAGTCGAAAGCAACTGAGGGTAAATATTTAAAAGGTCATATTTAGTCACAAAACCTGAAGACCCTCAAGGTATAAAACATAAGTAAATCACAGTGCGTGCAGCTTTCCAGTTGGTTTTTCAAACAGATTTAACCAATTTAAAAACATTGTTTTTGATACAGAAGGTAAGAGAAGGCTTTATATGCATATATATATATATATATATATATATATATATATATATATATATATATATATATATATATATATATATATAATGGTACACATTATATATGTGTACCATTTTTCTCTCATGAGAAGATAATGTTGAGTATTTTGACTTCCTGTCCAACCACCCCGACTGGGTGTATGACATCATGTCACTGGGACTTAAATAGTATTAGCAAAGACCTCTACCTTATTGGGTGTTGTTAAAACCTCTTGAGTAAACAGAGCAACTCTATGCAGCAGTTTTCTGCTGAAACATTTACACTACAGCCACATTCTTCCGATCCCATTTACAAACCAAATACACATTCATAGATCGATAAACAAGAAGCTGTGATGAGTCCATCTTTTTCAGATTGTAAATAGCACTGAGTTACAATCACCACAAGTACAACTCAGACTGATTATATGTAGAAAACTCAGACTTACACATTCAGCTCATGGCTTGCTAATGTAAAATATTCTGATGGTGACACAGCTGTTAGAGAAATGGGAGGGTTGACTCTTTTATGAATCAGAGCAACAACACTGGTGGGAACCAGAGCATTGCTAATCTGAATCTGAAATTTCACTGATTTGAACTACAATTTGGCTACATATAATCTTTTCAACCTGTGTGAATTACAGGCAGAGTAGGCAATCATGGAGTGCTTATATATCCCCATATATGGTGCCTGTTTACTAGGTCTCCAAACGTCCTCAAACAGACAATATTTACCCTGACTTCCTACTCCAAACTGGATGAACCGCCATATAAATCTTTTACCTCATGAAACCAAATTCAAGCTGAAGACTTTGCTGTCACTATATTGTGTTTGGTAGCCATTGTGATATGCCTGAGTTGGAATATGAGACATAACATCATCACTCTTTTCACAAACTTTCCCTTGCGCTTAATATTTTGTCTTTCACTCTTTTTATGCATATTTCTCTGTTTACGTACATGGACATGAATGTGCCTGTCATGATCTGCAAGTCTGAGCATAGGTCAAAAGGAAGAGTTGAAAAAGCATGACATGTGCCCTTTAAGAAAATGGAAGAAACTGTACCTACAGCAATGAAATGTTGTGGTGCCCTGAAAAAATAAGTTGATGGTGACTTAAATGTTGGTGGAGCCAAGTGATATTATTTGACCTTGGCATTTTTGTACAATATACCAGTTAAATGTCAGATAGAAACGCTTAATGTCAACTGAGAAAGGCTACAAGTCTATAAATGGCACCGATGCATAATTTTTCAGAACTGTGGAGTGTTTTTGCTGTTACTGCATTGGCACATCCTACGTGCAACATTACAATAAACAGCATGTTGGTACCAAATCCTTCAACATGCACACATTTATTTTCCTAGCACTAATAGATACTCAGCTGGACTATCTACATCTACATCTTTTTCTCATTAAATATTGCTGGGGAGTCTGCATGAATTCAGCAGCAACAAAGGAGGGAACGCTGAAGTAATCAAGCTCCTGGTTCTCAGAGTCGTTGCCTTAGTTATGTTTCCCCTCATTTGACTGTCACTCAGCGAGATACCACTTTCTGCCTCCCCCTTAAATCATCCGTCATCCCTGCTAATGCAGAGCGACTCCTGGGGTCGTGCTGGAAATCAGCCACATCCTTAGTGTCACTTCTCATTAGCATAAAGCGTCAGGTTAGAGTAGGCTGCTTGTCTACTGTACATCCACAGGGACCGGGCTAATGCAGAATATTTCTAATTTCACAGAATGTGTTTACTGTAGCATTAAATTAATCTAAGCACAGAAACGATGTCCTACATTTTATAGTTGGTGTCTTTTTGTTTTATTCATTCTCCCTACAAAAGGAATTGTTCCCACACCTCATACCCTTTTTTGCAGATCTCTCTTTTCATACACACAGCTGGAGGAATCCTCCAGCTAACCCACAATGAGCTCTCCAGCTCAGCTGAGCTTGATTCCTGATGGTGGGTTTGATTTTTAATATTAATGAAGCTTAAGGCTGGCACTCACCTGCAGTGCAGGCTACAATCAGCAGGAATGGTGGGAAGGAAAGGACTTTGAGTGTACAACAGCCCACCGTGGTGACAGAGTTGCTGACACACACAAGTGTTTAACACACTCTCTCTCGCTCTCTCTCTCTTCCTCCCCCAACCTGTTCATCAGCTGACAGCTGTATGCGTGCAAGTGCTTCAGCACCCTGCGGGTTGATGAGGGCTCACCCGCAGAAAACATCTGAATATACTGCACAGGCTTGATTATTTCCTAACGGATCCGAACTGATCCATTACTGTGTTGATATAAAACCCTACAGGTCTCTGAGAGTCTTCTCATGCAACAAGTCATAGGAAAGCAGGATTCCAGAGATAGAGGGAAAGTTAGAGATGCATGATTAGTAACTGTTCTCATCATGCTTCAAAAAGGCAAACATACACTGTTTTTCACAAATTAAATTTTAGGCTACGACTCAAACACAAGCTTGAGTGTAGCCCCTAGGATTTTATGTTATTGGGATGCAGAAAGAAATTGAGACATGGTTTTCAAGTTTTGGTATTTATTGGCTTACTCAGATTCTGTTAAGATACAAAAGTGTTTTTGGTCACTTTTGACTGTCCTTAATAAAATAACATTACACCCAGCCTTAAGCCATGGGTATTAGTTGGTCTTGTAAAATAATCTAAATATAGTCTTTGCATGAAGACAAGACTTGCTGCATGCATTATGCAAGAAGAGTCAGACTAAAACTGAAAAATCAACAACTCCCCTCCGAATTAAACTGAGTACCACTGTTTGTAGTTTTAACAATTGTTGTTTCCTACCTCATTTTCAGAAAGGTTTATTTGTATTCTGTAGGTTTTCTGAATAATTTGCCCAAAAGAAAATGAACCGTTTTCTACACCCAATCCAACAGATTTGTGTATTTTCCAGATACATAATTCAACATTAATGGCTGGTTATTCATTAAATAATTTATTCTTGTCTCAGTTTTACATCACAGAACTTTTACCAGTGATTTGTGAGAGCCACAGTTTAAAGTTGACCTGTTTAGGACATTTGTTCTGAATTAAACAAATGAAGAATCTGATTCAGTCAATTGCACAAAAGAAAACACAACAACAATGTTCTTCTCACAATTATTTCCAGTAAAACCACTTGGATAAATTACCATTTATGTCAGTGTTTTTATTGTTTGAGGCTTGTGTGAGTATTGCAAAGGTTTTAATTCAAAGTTGTGAAAGACTGACCAACCTGCAGCATTTCTCTGTGGATAGGAAGCAGCTGACATATCCTGTCAGTGTGACCTGGCACCATCCTGTCTTTCCAGACACAGCTAAGCCTGAATGCACTCACTGCAAGAGTCCGGAGCTGCACTGCCAACACAGGAAACACAGCAAACCATGTGCACGCCAACACACACTCACACAGTCGTTCCAACATACACATGCAGGATGGTAGCTTGTCAGTTCCTCAAACCTTTCCCCATCGGAATATAGTTACCTGTTTTGTGTTTCCATAGAGACAAAGCCCACTAATGAGATAGGGTGTGTGTTTCTCTGTGTGTATATGTCTGTTTGTGTTTCCAGACAAGGCCAGGTATCATTAGGAGCAGGTAATGGGGAGCAGCTTTGTTAGGGTCTTTTGGGTGTATGTATGGGACTTGACAGAAGCACTGCGAGAGCAAAGATAAGACTGTAAACTGCAACTTTCTCTGAAAATAAACACGCCACGATTTATGTTTATATTGCAGCTAGTTTGCTGAAAGGTATGGCTTTAAGATATAGTTTTACAATTTTAAACAGAGAAAATGAAAAATACTCTGGGCTCTAGCTTGTCATGTAAGGTCTTATAAATCATAAAACCATATATCCACAGAGAAGGGAAAGTAAAAAAAAAAATGTGCAAATGTTGAACCTGCAGCCAATTAGCAGTGGAGATGAGGCAGATGGCTGGTTTGGCTGCTAAAATAGGATTTTCACTGGATCTGTAACTGTAAGAGCATGCTTCATTGTCAAAAATCAAATGCTTTAAGCCTTTTACTAGTCACAGAGGACATCAAAAATGCTTTGCAAAAGTAATTACAAAACCTGAACTTTTTCACATTTTCCTCATAAATACCACAACCTTTAGCGTTGATAATTTTATTTTATTGCAATTTTATTTGATAGACAAGCATGAACCACGGCATGAAAGTAAAAAAGGATGTGCAGTTTTCATTTTTTTTCTGTATTTGGTTTTCCAGCACGGCTAGCTTTCTAAATGTAAACCAAAAGGTTAGCTTTCGATTGATGTTTTTGCTGTATCCTGAACTTGACTTACAATTGATTTATTTTTGCCTCTCATCCAGAAAAGCTAAATTTGTGGAGTTAGTTAGATTTCAGAGCTTCTAAAATATGATTAACATAATCTCCCTGGTGCTTGTGATGTTTGCTTATTGATGTTCAACCAACAATCCTGCGAGGCCTTCACAGATGAGCTGCATTAAACTAAAATTAAATTAAACATCGGTAGGCTATTTTTACTACTTATGTGACTTGCAGTTGATTGGATTTGACTTTATTGTGAGGTGTCAGAGTTAAAGGGGTTCAATACAATCAGAGTCAGCTTTATTAGCTAAGTTTTTTTTGAATAAGCAAAGAATTTAACATCCACTTTGCTTTGTACATATGTTAAATTTAAGACAGCCTTAGAAAATAAATTGTCTCTGTGGAGGCTCAATTTTGCAAATAATGCTCTGTAGCGCTGACCTAAAACAGTTTGTGTCCAGGATGTGTGGGGTTGGCACAGATCCAGGTCAACCCTGATTATCTGCTTAACAGTCTGACTTTGCAAATGAACTCTGCACATTTCTGATTATTAGTAGTAAAAAAATTTCAATCTAATCTTTATTGTTTACAACCATCTCAAAATTATCGGGTACTTTGTGTTGGTCTATGCAATTTTGTAAAAGAAATGTGAATATTCTTTCAAGACAACAATATAATAGTAATTATATATTATAATAATACCAATTATTGGTATTGATATTATTAGTATTACTATAACATAGTAATGACTAACTAGTAATTACTATAATAAAGTAATTATATTACTATTATAATATAGTAGCAGTATATTATAATAGTAATATAGTAATTATAACTTCTAAGCTGTCTATAATGACGTTTAAAAATTCAAACTGTTAAAAATATACAATAAAATATTAAGGATGGGAGCAGGTACTGCGAATGGATCAATGGAATCAAATAACACATTAATATAATTGCTTCCACAGAGCTTTGGCCGAACAGTGACTGTGATGAAATGTTATTCACACTGTTTAAGCATTACCTTACATGGTCCAAACAGCTAATACCACAAAAAGAAACATGTATTGCTCCAGGAAATGTCAACCTACTGCTGACACAGAAATTCTTCACTCTATGAAGCAATAAAAGAGTTCTTATTTAAACAAATCTGTGGGTAAAACAGCCAACAATTGCACAGTAAATGGTGCTTTTTATTTGTATGACCGCAATTTTTAATTAACGTCTAGATATAAAGTGGGATTACAGCTGGGTATTGTTAGAGAAACTGTTTTCCACATTCCACACCTTTTTTTTTTTTTTTTTTGTTGGAGCCCTGAAACCAGGTCATGTAATCAAAAACTGGAGGCAGAAACCTTTCACTCACATCAGCTCTGCCATGTGTGAAACAAAGCCCCTCTTCCAGACCACGACGACAGGCCCCAGGTGCAGCCGGCGCACGACTAAAAACCGTATCTCCACTGTTTAGGGGAAAAAAAAAAAAAAAAGCCATGTACTTTTGGTTTAACGCTTTGAGCGTGTGCATGCATGTGACTGTAGAATGAACTTCCCCCTTTGCAGTCAGGCAGATACCCAGAGGATTTTAGCTCAATAAACTCTCTGCCCTTTGCACCTTAAAGGAAGTCCATCTGCTCTGCGGAGTGTTAAGCAGCCTCTGGGCCGCTTGAGAGATGCATCCAGAAGCGTATGTTTCACCACTGATGACCACGTTGAGACTTTCTCTTCCTACATAGTACATTGTTTCTCAACAGATCCACTCGTTCTATGTTTGAAATTGACTGTAATTAATACCACAGAGGTTACAACAACAAAAACATTGCATAAAGATTGAGAGACGCCGAGAAAATCAAGCAAAGATCTTTAAATTCAGCATCTGATTGATCACTTTAGGTTTTATGTATGTTTAAAACCTAATATATATATAAAAACATGATGTGCTGTTTCCTATTACACTGTGACTTTTCTAATGAGAACATGTTTGTTGGTTTGTGTGCACCGGCAAGAACAAGTGTGTGCAATCACTGTTTCGCCAGTGATATTTTCTGCAGATGTAGGCAGCTCAACGTGTCTGTCAACATGTGGGCATATTATTTGGTGCGCTAAGGGCTTCATAATCCCTCTGGATCTTTTGACACAGCCTGGTGGGAAAGTAGAGATGCACAGTTGGTAGACTGCTGCAAGGGAATATTATTTTTCCTACGTCATTACTGTCACTTGGCAAAATAACAAAAACAAAAAATACTCCATTGTGTGAAATGACCTCTCTGTTTGGATATTGCTTTTTGTTTTATTGGATTATCCTATAATTGTTGAACGGATTTTCCATTACAAAATTTGCTTTAGAGGCCTAATCAATTACAGGAGCCTATCTAATCCCTCTCTCTTATTAAAATTCTTGAGAAAAGTTGAGTAGCAACTTGAGTGACCATTTACACAGTATTGACCTGTTTGCAAAGTTTCACTCAGGTTTCAGAGCTCAGAGTAGCCCTGAAACATCTCTGGTGAAAGTAACTGAAGATGGTCCTGTATTTGCTACCGTGGTAAAATCCAGGCCCTTATAAGCTTTGCTTCAAACAGAGGGTCTGGACTCTCAGCTCCTGAGAAACGTTTGCTTGTTGGAGGCATGAACTCTGTTCAAGTTTGAAACAATTGCATCTGATTTCACCCAGTCTCTAATGTTTGGCCATGGCAGCTTATATGATCATGAAGGAAGCTATGCTGTCAAGGTTACCAGAAATTGCCTGGGCTGTAAACATCCATCACCCCAGAGAGAAGTCCTGTAAATGTTAATACGAAGTGAGCGGAGTCATTCACTTCCTCACCTGCCATTGCCAAACTACAAACATGGCAAACTACAGTTCTCCACATCTTCGTTCGAGGATCCAGCAGAACTGCATTGGAAGGAAATGGAAAGACTAGCTGTAATTCATTTTCTGATTATATTATCAGAGCTCCATTTGATACACCTGATCATTGTCTTCTCTTACAGAGGCTGTAGGGATGGTTATAGGCTGGCTTAGGTCATATTTGTCACACAGATTTGAGTTTGTTCATATCAATGATAAATCTTTCTGACATCAGAGTTAGCTATGGAGTCCCACAGATATTAATACTTGGCACCACCTCTCTTTGCTGCACTTCCACTTTGCAAAATTGTTACACATCATGGGATATGTTACTTTGGTTTGCTTGAAAAAGTTCATGGACTTTTAAGGCAATCTAAAATACTAGATGTATTCTTTTATTTTTGTAAATATTTCAAAATAAAATGTTATATATATTTTTATTTTAATATCCCTAAAGTTTTCTTCTTACATGCAAAGCCCTGAATAATCAGCATACAAATCACATTAAACATCTGATTTCTTGGTTTCCAGAGTTCCTCAATGTAGAAAGGGAGTCAGATCTTTTTAGCTATCAGGCTCCTCTCCAGTGGAATTTGCTCCCAGTTGTAATAGCAGACCTATCTACTTTTAAGACTAGGCATAAAAGTCTATTTTATGATAAAGCTTCGTCTTAGAGTGTCTTGGGTTTCTCTGAACTATCTTTATGCTACAACAGAACCTGTTGGAGATCTTCTCCTGTTAAAAGCAAATCATTTCTCTCAATTGTCTGCATATGTTTGCTCCGGAGATGCTGCAAAGTCAATGTTTTGATTAAATCTAAGCTTCCATAGATAACTTTTATCAATTGGCATTATAATCTAAATTTCACTGGCGTACAATGTAACTAGGGTCCAATTGTTATATTGTCACTGAATTTCAATTTGTGTGTATGATAGGATTGATTTTTTTATTATATACCCATATATATACACACACATGTATATGTATATAATATTTGATATCTCTCAAATAAATGAGCACCTGATAAATTCTCGTCAGCATTTAGCAACGTCACCCATCACACTGCTGCACTACTCGCTCTCACGAGTCTGGATATCACTGAACACAGGATTAATGGGATTACCTGATTTAAAACTCAGCCTTTTAGAGCCAAAATAGCCTCTGTGCACCAAATCCATCTGGAGTTCTGACTCGCATAATCAGCTTGCAGAGGGCCAACAAAACCTCTGCCTTTTCCTGCCTTGCAGAGTTGCTGACTATTGCTCATGGCAATGCGTGATGTTTAAAATGGAAGGAATTTATTATCATAATATTTTAGAGAAACATGCTCCCCCCCACCTTTCTTTGTTACTTTTCGAGTCTGCAGTTTTATATATGTGTCCTATCCCCACAACTCCGAAGCCCAAAACTCTTGTTTACAGCATTTCTTAGAAATTTTGCATGGCAGTCAAAGAATCATTTTTTGTTTTTTTGCTGAAAATTGAGAAGCTCCAGAATGGATACACAGAAGATTTAACACTTATTTATGAAATGTATGTAAAAAAAAAAAACTCTTATTATTCTGGCAATCAGCACATATAAATTATTTTGAGAACTGTTACTGACCTAAAACAAGAATTAGCCTGACTCATGGTCAGACAATGACAATAAAATGCATATGTATCTCTCTCTCTCTCTCTCTATATATATATATATATATATATATATATATATATATATATATATGTGAATATACTCTCTGTACTACATGAGGTTTTATTTGCTCCTTCTCTGCTGCCTTTTGTTTTTGTGATTGCAGTATAAAACAATGAACTGTATTTCAAAGCATTTTTTTTCTTTTTCTACTGAGATAATTGAAGAACCACCTTCATAGATGTGTACAAGAGAAATAAAAAAAAAAAAACATTTGAGAGAAATCTAAACCCTTTAAACTTTGTTCTGTACCTGCTTTTTGTCCAACTCGAGGGCTCCCGTTCTAAATAAACTTCAAATTACTGTGCTGCATGAATCATAAGATGCCTGGTTTTAGTTTAGCCAGTAATTATTCTGCATCCTGACATGGCCACTGTATTCACATCGGCTGGTTCATTCCCAACCTGACATAGTAGGAGAGCCAAAGCTGCTCCACAACAGTGATCAAGCTAAAAGGATACTTACACAGGGGAAAGGTGAGCGGTTTAAGCGCTCTCCAATCTGCTGCACATGTGTGGTGAAATATATCACCGCTGTAGTAGAAGTGACAGCCTACGTCAGAATTAATCAACCTTTTGTGACACAGACCCAGGAAGCTTCGGACATAAATCTGCACCCACATGAAATTCAAACAAACGTCATTTTACTCACTGATGGCGCTCTTTGTCGATGGGGCCGGCTTTTCTCGGGGACAAGAAGTGAACAAACTAGAATGACACTGACATACAGTTTGTGTGCATTTCTGTTAAAGTATCTGAGAGAGAAGCAGCCATCTTTATTTTATTTGCGTTAGCCTAAAGAGAGGGATATTCTTTGGAAGTGTTTACAGCTCTGCTGACTTCACCCTGTTATGCGCTGAGGTTCTCTAATTACAGAGTCCTTCACATACTGTCCATGCTCAGCCCTCACACTTCAAACACACTGCTCCATTCACACAGTCTGCAAGCTGATAGAATAGCAGCCACAGCTGTTGCAGTGTCATCACAAACTCATCCAGAAGCAGGAGGTCAGAGGTCGAGGACAGATGGGTTCATGTTTACCTGGAAATACCAGATACTTTTTCTCTGTCGTCACAAAAACACAATAATTGTTTCTGTGTTGTGACTTTAGTTCTAAAACGCAACAGAAAAATGATTGTGGTTAAGATTCATGCTACTTCATGAAGTAGCCCTGACCTCAACCGCATTAGACAATATTATGGATGATTGAACATCTGTGCATGATGACATTTACACTAATGTTAACTGTAAAGTCTTCAAAATGTAATATGCAACTCTCTTATAACTACATGTGTTTTTGAGTGTAATAAAATGTATTTATTCCAGCACATATGGTGAGTTGTATTTGTGATGGTTAGTTGATTAGGTTCTGCTGCAGCAAAGCATCCCCAAACATTACACTTTGAACTTCATGCTTCACATTTCCCTGCACTGGCGGATTAGGTTCATGCCAACATGTCTGCTTTCTGTTTTTCAGGTAATTCAATTTTAAACTAATCTATTCAAAGAAAATAATTCCAAATGACCAGGTCTTTGCTTTTGTTTTTATTAGGGAGCATCTCTCCCAAGAAACATGAACTTAGGCAGACACTTTCTGACTGCACAGCCATGCACCATGAGCCTGCTGTAGCTGCAAAAGAATACAATTCAACAACCACTGAGGAGTCTTTGATGAGATTGTCATGCTTTATTTCTCATTCTTCTGCTGGACTAATCTCTCAAAAAGAATTACACTTTTCCAATTAAAAATGAACTCGTTGTCATACTGACCGATTGGCCCCTGTTGAAGTTGATTGATTTAACAATCTCTTCTCACTGACAGACTCTCTACTGGGAGAAGGAATCAAAATAATGAGCGAAAAACTTAAATGTTATTTTTTTTACCTTTTTTTCCTTTTTTTACATATATCTGAAGCCTTAGCAAACAAAAAAAAAATAACATTTCAAAAATCTACAGCAACAACTTTGATTCTGAATAGGAAGTCTTACAGAAATCAATCACCAGATTATGTTATAACCTGTAGTACAAACTGACATGCCTTTGTTGGGACCCAGAAACATACCTCCCATTTTTTAAAATAAAATTACGACAATTAAGTTAGAGCAATAAAGCCAGTGGTTACTGTGGTTCAGGCATTTAACTATTAAATTATGTTGGCCTAAGAGGATCTTGGATTCAACTCTTTGACTTTGTGTCTAACCTCCTTAAATGTCAGCTTATGGAAAAGGCTGCATTGCTGCTATTAAATCATTTCAAATTTCTCCAACATGTTTCAACAGAGGCTCAGTCTGGGTTCAGCTGCTCCCATTAGGTAACAATCATAGCGCTCTTTATATGTAGAAGACAAGACAACATGACAGAACGAATTGCAGTGTAATTTATGTGAAATATGTTTTTACAGAAATGCAACAGTTTAAAGAGACAACATAAATTTCACATCATGCATCGTTGAGCACTATCTCAAAATATTGGTGATAAATGGATTCAAGATACAAGATTTGTTAGTTTAGATTCGACACCAGCAATAAGCTTTTCAAAATGTCCTGATCACTACAGGTTCTAAAATCCAGAGTGGTGTGCTGAATTTGTCCAACAGTGTTTTTGTTGTTTGACATTTTGTATAATTTTTAGAACTGTATTTACTTTAAGCTTGGAAATGGGGCCAGCTCCCCACTGAGCTAGCGTGCTTCTTCACCTAACAAAGCTGCCATGAAACAAACATACATGACACAGTGAGTAATGAGGCATTTGTTTATGGAGATATTCAGCAGCAAAGTCCTTTTTGTTTGGACTGTACAGCTGGTCTAAGCTAATCACCAAAACAGAGAGCTGGATTAAATTTCACCCTGAGATATTGAGATATTGACTCACCAAGGTAATGCTGCAGCGGGTGACAACCATATAGGCATTTGATTTTTTTGTACAAATTCCTGTGAAGCACGAGCCACATTGTGTACAGACTAGAAGTGAGTAAAAAAAAAATCACAATTTCTTGCTTCCATAATGCTAGCTTCTCTGTAAAGTCTGCAACTGGATAACTAGTTCCATTCAGGAGTCTGGAGGATGTGTTAATTATTTAAGAGTTACAAAAATGACATATTTGGCCAACAGCAACCCTACTGCTTAGAAATTAATCATAGTTCATCATATGCAACAAATGCAATAAACTCATGATGAAAGAAGATCTAATACAGCTAAAGATTCCTGTAACCAGTGGATTATTTATTCACTTTTTATTTATTTGGACTAGTAGCTCAGATACTCTAAATAGAAGTGGCTGAGAATGGATGATGTTGTTGCTGTGAGGTTCCTTCAGTCATTGCCTCATTAGGGTCAGCGTACATGGATATTTGAAGGTATATACAGGTATTGTCTGCATCAAATTAGCAAACAAAAGTGTAAAATAAGTTTCTGACTCAACTACTAATTTGACAAATGTGTCAGTGAATTGGGAGAGGAAGGGGACTTTCTCTGGAATGTGGGACGTTCAATAGAAAACTGTTCAAAAGCAATGAGTGAAAAGCAAAGAACAGCTTTGCTGCTTGCAATGTGTGAATTAAATCTTTATCTGCTTCAAAGAAAAATTCATTGTAGCAAACCTACAGGACTAACAAAAGCAACGACTCTTGTTAGATTTACAGCTACATCACATGGCAAAGTCACCAAAAACAATCAGCCTTATCGGAAGTCAAACTGTGCTTTACCTGTTCAACAGAGCAATTGTTAAGAAACAAAGGTTTGTTGTGTTGCTGTAAAATGTTCTAGTCGTTTGGGGGTGGGGGGGCGGGGGGGAAGAAAAGACGTATCCTTTACACACACCACTCATTGCTACTATGCATTGATGGGACCCTTAGGAGGTGATTGAACTTGGCTTGGCTTCCTAGAAGAAGAAAAAGTCATAGCAAGTTTTCCATATGTGAACCTGCAGAAGGAAAAACTCTTCTGTGTCCCACTGCTCACTGCTAGCTCAGCTAGCCCTTCTGTTAGCCCTGAGAACCACATATTAGTTTCAAGCTGTCATCTCCAGTTCATGCTGATGGTCTGATGGTCTTTCCTATTCAGTCGAGGGAGCTCTGTTGCGTAGCCATTTGGCTGCACCCCCTCTGACCTTCTCACCAGGGGCTTCAATGGCTGAAAACCCAAACACCGTACTGTCACACTGCCTGGGTATCCCTTAGTCTAATCGCTGGCTGGCAAAACATCCAATTGTCTCCTTCAAAACCTTTTATCCAAAGTGTGCCCTGGCCTTAAACCATAGCAGGGCTTACCATATGGCTGCACTTGGAGATTGGGTCAGAAAATACTTGGAGCAATGACAAGCTTATGGTGTATGGTGTACTGTAGTAACAGTATAGTCTGGGAACTGCCTGACACCCCAGTCTTTGGCAGCTTTTTGTTCACTTGTGGAAACTGAATATACAGTCCTTGGCAAAAATCTTCATACTATGTAAAATGCTTTTATGTTATGACAAATTGGAATTGCAAACTAATTGCTTACAGGGAATCCTTGCAACATCCAGCTCCAGAGTCACAAGAAGATATTTGGTCCTTCCACTTTGGCTCTTGATAACTTTGGCTAAAAACATAATAAATAAGCAATATGTTCAACTATATTTAAGATTTCTCAAAGTCTAATCCCTAGACTTGTGTTTATTATTTTCAGTACATGATTTCTGAATGACTGCTGGAGACAGACATCGGCTCCCCTAGCAACCCTGCAAGGATAACCATGTTAGATAATGGATGGATGTATGGATGGATGGATTTCTGAACTGAGATAAAGATGGGTGTTGTCAGCTGTGCTTCAACACCTTGTCATTAGGTATTACAGAGCTTCCACTGAGCACCGGTTCTCCGCAGCTCCCCTGCAGGGTTGCAGCATCCCCAGGAGAGCCTTCAGCCCATGTATATACTAATTGCCAATTGATACGTATTACGATTATCTCTACTTACAAGGTAATTACGTAGTGTCAGAGTCACTAAATCAGGTTTGGAATGGTGCTATCAGTGTTGGCTCGCTGGGAATTGGGGGATGCATGTCTGGGCTTTGTTATCTCAGCTCCTCTTCTGTCCTTATCTTCAGAGCATGAGGCTGCAGGGAAGCAACAGC
This sequence comes from Poecilia mexicana, assembly GCF_051168715.1. NCBI lineage: Eukaryota > Metazoa > Chordata > Actinopteri > Cyprinodontiformes > Poeciliidae > Poecilia > Poecilia mexicana. The sequence continues at coordinate 18,009,644 of NW_028263374.1, read as the reverse complement.
CAGGGCCAGCAGACGGTTGGAGTGCCAAGCATGCAGCGACACAGTGAGAGTATTGTCCAGATAACACATGTAGAGATAAACACATCCATGATTTATTTGTTGCTTTTTTGAGCACCACAGTCTTTTAACACCTTTCATCTTTCTCTGACAGATGAAACATCTTTCACTGAAAGATGAAACTTCCCAGTGAGAAGGGGGAAAATAAAAAAAATAAAAAAACTGAACTCCAATCTTCTGTCAGTCTCAGTTTTTGTTTCGGTGTTTCACCATAGTTTTAACTGGAGCCCAGAATTAACACATCCAACAAGTTTTGTCTAAACTGGTGGTCTACCATTTTATGGCTGGGTGTTTTGACATAACATGTGGTAATGTAGAGCATTTGCTTCACTTCAAATCTCAGCCAAGATTGATTCAGCGCCACAGCTGGTTTAACCTCCATTTCTTAAACTGAAAGAAAGCCTATGGTCCAAATCAACGTCAACACAGTGAATGGAGGAACATTCTGCTGAACTAAATGTTACATTGGGAGCTTTCAGCATCTAAACTTTCAAATGGATACTTAGAAAATGACTCGTACGCATAAAGTGATCTAAGATTTACACAGGAATTGGCTTTATATCTCAACCACAACTCTGAACTTTATTTAAAAAATCCCCATGTTTCCTTGTGTCTTTGTGTGCTTTGGCTTGGACATCTCACTGTCTGAGGGGTGCCTGTCACTCACTGCAGCACCGAAAGAGCTGAGGTTTCCACTTATAGAATAATTATTTAGAGACAAAGAGTCTGTCTGAAACTTAATACCATATGCTGTGACTTTAGATGGTGTTTTTAAGAGTCAAGACTGTAGCTACAGTGGAAGTAAAGAATAGCTTAGTTTTGAGAACATTTTTTGAAGTTCCAGGATTCTCTGTTTGTGCAGGTCAGACCTCCAATAAATCAGAAAATTAGTATCAGCCGGGAAAGGTTTGTTTGGTGCATTTTTGTTAAATAATTTTAGCAAAAAAACAAAAAATAAAAGAAAGAAACTTTGCATTTGTTGTTAAAAGTAGATAAAACTGATTTAGATCACAAAATAATTGGTTACAGGGTAAAACAGCCACATCAAAAACTATAAAAAACAAAGTTATTAACTATGTCTGTAACCCATTTCTGAACCAATTCAATGATGTGTTAAGCAACAATAACATAAATATGGCAATGGAATTATGTCTAATGCATTTATGAGCAGATTGTTTTCATGGTATATGTTACAATCAAGGTATAATAAGTTTTATTAGGGTCATGACTATTTTTCTATATTTTTGGGAGACACTGTGCTTGCAGGGCAACAATCCTCCATGATTTTAACTGCATGTGAAAGCTCGCTCTAAAAGTTGGCATTAGATGAGCCAGTTTATTCAGTATCTCAACAACTGTGAGAGAAAGAGTGGAATTACAAGTTGCTTTTCAGAAATGGGCTTACTTTATTAGATTTGTCACTTTTCTGGTTCTGTGAACTCTGCATTGCCATATGTATATTTTTCCTTCTCAAAAAGAGGTATTATATCCCCAGTGCATAAAAGAAATACTTATTTCGCTGGCAAGGAATGGTGGTGTTGTCATTACAGGGTCGTGCTTTATAGACATTACACCAAGAAAAATGGGTAACAAAGGCATTGTGTGACAGCGTAAAATAAATAGCTGCAAGAAAGAGCACACAAGCCAAAAAAGGAGTGAGAGCTGTGCACTCCTGCCAAAATAAGAAATATGTATTCCATATGTCAAAAGAAGTGACTCCATGCCTTTGTATTTTTCAAATAAAGTCAGAATCTCTCCAATCAAGATGGGGAAGCTTTCACGGAATGGCAAAGTTTTAGAAGTTACATATGTTTAGATATAGATACACACAGAGCGACCCTGAAAGCGTCTGCCTTTTTATCTGCTTAGTGTCACAGCTTCTGATGATGGGTTTATAGTTTGGAAATATCCACTCATTACTGACAGATACTTCCCACGACCCTCCATCCATTCGTCAAATGAAGACTTGCTCCGCTCTCAGAGGTCTTCCTGTCATTTGAAGGCGACTTTTTATCTTGACATTGAGATCATTCCTGTTTCTGGCAGCTATTGCTCAGCTTTGATGTAAATCTCTTGTGAACTGGATAACATCATTGAAGTCTGTGCTAGTGGAGCAGTGCATCCACTCTGAAAAAAAGCATTCCTTGTAAAACGTTATTTACGTAGCTCAAAGCTTCAAAGGCTTTGCATTTGCTGTTAAAAGGTGCTAAAAACGAGTACGAGTGTTGCATTTTGGAACAAAATGGATGATTTGTGGAAGACAAGTTATTCTTTGCATCTATAGGCTACGCAAAGGACAAAAACAAAATTGTTAAAAATTATTTATTACTTTTGCATTTTATGACCAAACATCAGCAAGTGTTTTGAAGAACTTCTCAAGTTTTATTCTAGCAACTTTTTTCTACTAATTTCCAAAGTTTCTTTGGAGTTCTTCTAGGATTCTTCTAACATTTGTTTGATTGTGGATGAAACAAATGCTTCATTATTTGTTTGATCCTAGGTGGAAAATGTTATTGTTCCTACACCTAATAACAGGTTGTGCCATTTCCAGTGGCAAAAACTGCCATCAAGCAGTGGTGATAAATGGAAATGAGATTTTTTTTACACCACTACGGAAAAGCTTCCCTGTTCTTTGCAGATTTCACACTCATTATGGGGTTTTTAAAAATTAACAGTGTATTTAAGGTGATACAACAGCATCCCAGCCACACCTGGAATAGGTACACACCTATTCTTATATTTCCTTTGTCCCTGAATGACATCAGCAGAAACTATATACCACATGTCAGCACCGTGAGTAGGAAAGAGAGCTGTAGAAAATGTTAGGAGGTCTCTAATTAGATGATTAGCAATGACCTGAAAGCAGTCCTGGTACAAAGGATGGTTAGGATCACGCTTCAATGCACTAAAGGTTTGGGTTGAGATCTCACGGTATTTAGATTATGGTGCGTTTAACAACTGATTGCAGCCAGCATGTATCATGACAACCATGTTCTTGGTGTCTTGCCTTTTGCTTTGCACGCTACTTACCTCATAGATGTCATTGGGCTCTCAACGTTTTCTCTTTCCTATCTCCCACTTCAAACAAAAGTCTTAAAAAAAACATATAACAGCTGCTAACGATGCCCCCGCTGTTTGCAACTCACTAAGACTTTCCCCCTTCCTTTCACTGTCAGTGCACAGAATACAGATTATCAGCCGAGCATCCCTTTGTTACTGCGCGGAGGGGATGGGGGTATTTGAGTTAGATCTCCTGGATAACATTCGAAGCACCCAGATATGCTTTCACGCATGCCTCTTTCATGTTGACAGAGCTGATCCAATTGGGATGTTAGTACTGCCTTTCTATTTGTTTGGGGGGAAGTTACATCAAGATCACCAACTTTCCAGAAAGTTGCATGTAGAAATAAATTCATGTTTTAGTTTTTCAATGCTTATGTTCTCTTGGTCCCATGTTGACTGTGTCCTACTGTGTTTCCTCAAACTTCGTTCTCTAAGAAGTAGGAAAGCTGTAAAGAGTCTCCCAGCAAGACAGACAGCTCACAGATGTTGTTGCCTTTCAAGGTATGCATGATGGACCGGTCTTATCTGTCGTCCTTCTGGTAAAGCTGACAGACTAAAGGGAGAGATTTGATCTGCTCATGTTTTGATTTCCTCACATCTCCTATCTCTGTAGTATTTGGGTGGGATCCAGACCCAGACGTAGCGTCCACAGGAGAACACAACACGCAATGTTGTTACGCATGACCCACCTTGGCACTGGTTCATGCATTTGTTGCCATGGTTACTTCAGTAAACTGATTCAGTATTTACAAATTCCTGTTGTGTTCCATCTCTCTTGATGTAAGACTTCTGTTGTTTTAAAAATATTTTATTTTCTGCAGCAAATGAAAACATGATATTCAAGATTAGAATATTATGTCAGACCAATAGAAAAACATAATACCTTAATGTTGACGTAATGAAAACTTTGTTTGACACTTACTAAAGGGTTATTTTCACCAGAACATACTTTTTAAGTTGTTGAATATGAATGTAGTGTATATAAATATGTTGTAATTACTCTGTAAGTCACAACAGTATGCATTCTTACATTAGGACAATGTCTTTTGATATTGACATCTTCTCCGGTTTATGAAATATTCACCTTTTTGTGATCATTCTGGGCCCCGAAGAAATACAGGTGCGGGTCAAAAAATTAGAATAGCATGAAAAAGTTTATTTAAATCGGTCATTCCATTCAAAAAGTGAAACTTGCATATTATATTCATTCGCTATATTCACTTGTTATATCACAGACTGATATATTTCAAATATTTTTTTCTTTTAATGTTGATGATTATTACTGACAACTAATGAAAACTCCAAATTCAGTATCTCAGAAAATCAGAATATTACTTTAGACCAATATGATAAAAAGGATTACTAGAAATGTTGGCCAACTGAGAAGCATGAACATGAAAAGTATGAGCATGAACCGCATTCAGTACTTAGAACTCCTTTTACCTGGATTACTGCAGCAAAAAGGTAGCAGATAAGGTTAGGTTGTGTGATGAAACTGAAGCTCATTCAAAATGCTGCAGAAAAACTCTTCATAATAGTCTTTATACCCTATTTTCTGTTTATGATCTAAAATAATTTATGCTTGTTGAATATGAGGCAAAACTTTAGGCCTGTAAGTAAAATTGTATGTTGTACTGTTATATAAATCTGTTTTTTATGAGGAAAAGGGATTTAAAACGGTTAGCTGGCTTTTATTAGAAGTCTAGGGAAGTCTATTAAAAAGGAAGACTGTCCTAGAGAGTGGAGGTAAAGACAACTCCAATGTTAAATTAACATTTTAGCTATTTTTTTGTATGAAGGATAAACCCTTGCATATTGAAACTATTAAACGGATACTTACAATACGACTGAAAGTTCTGCATACTCACATAACTTTTATTTATTTATTTATTTTTTACCTAAAAGTTAAATGTAGTGAATTAATGTTAGCCAACATGACAATCGTCTGTTTAGGTAACAATGCCATTTTAGCTTCTGGGTATAGCTTATTGGATTAATCCATTTACTTTCTTGAGTATTGTTGTTACTGTGGTGATGCCAGATAAGAGACTCTGGGAATCTAAGTTCCAAGGCTCTATAGTCTTTAGACATAATTAAGCTAAATGTCTTTCTATTTCAAACTAAAATAATCAAATTGGTTTCTTTGGGTAAGTATGCATTAAATGATCACACAGTAGAACTTGTTCCCAGTGAAACTGTGGCAGCGATACCCATTATCACTAATCCCTTGTGTGGCGTTCATTGACTGAACTTCAATATGTACTGATTTGAGGAACAGGGTTTTATCTTTGCTTGTGTAGATGTGGTTCTGTGGGCGTTTTCACACCATGATCTTTCACAGGAGTGGTTTGGAGCCATGTGTGCAGCACCTGGAGCCCCTCCAAATACTGGAACTCAATCAACATATTTTATACCTGTTTAAGGTTGAACAGTCAATATGTAAAAAAAAAAGTGACCTTTATACAAACAACATTAATTGTTAGACTTTTCTTTTTGACTATTTAACCCTTTAACGGTCACGAGGAAACACCTGCCCTCATGGACCCATTGACTATCATGTAAATGTTTTGTGGGTGACAGTTAACGGGGTTTTTAACCACAATTTCACATAAAACATTTCCTCTTTCACATTTATTTATTGCACATTTGCTTTTTGGGATGAAAGCCAGTTTCTCAAAGTCATAGATTTTAGTTCTCAACTAGAAACGAGTGAGCAACTTTCCCCAGGTTGGGACTTGATAGGAGTTCAATAGATGGATTTGGGCCTGCTGAAAAATAATGGTCCAGAACAGATTTCAAAAGCCCCAATAGACTTTCAAAAAGGCCCGGGCTAATTGCTTTGTTTAGTCTGCGGATAGTGCTCAAGAGTGAAGATAATACATATAAACCCTCAGGAATGATAAACATTTTGAACTTTGCATATTATAAACATCTACAAATCTATTCATGTGGTTTTTATTCTCTTGTTACTGAGAATGTTACTGAGGATTGATCAATGATTAGGTAAATCACGTGCAGCTTCTTCAGTATTTCTGCATTTTTCTGAACTCAATTAGTCACTTGTGTGTTGGGGTTTAATTTGAGCCAGATGGGCGCAGTGCATTCACAAAACGAAGGCTGCATAGAAAAGTAGGGACAAATATTTTAGAACGATAATGTATCACCTCACCACAACATTCCAGTGTGCACATTAATAATCTCACATTGAGTAAACCAATAACTCTCACCTCCATGTGTAAACCTTTTTAATGAAGTATTTACAACAGCTCCACCACCACATTTCCTGTCTGAGATGCTGCCAAACATGAAAGGCTGCTTAAGAAGATATTGGATCTCTGGATAGATTTGTTAAACTATTTACGGATTTTTGTCATAGATTTTTCTTTACCTGATAAAATGTGAAGAAAAACAGGAAACAATCCTTTCACAAAAGTAAAACTAATTCATTGATTCTAAACATTTTATTCACAGAGACTTTCCCTGGGAAGGAGATAGGTTTTTTTTTTCTGTGAGAAGAAAAATTATTCCCACATGCGAAAAAAGAGAAAGAAATCAAGCCCATCCATCTCCCACATCTGGGAGATGCTTCACGGAGGACCAATAGCGTAACTGTTCGGAGCTTTCCAGGATAAACTCATTTCCAGGGAGGAATCGTGAAACTTTTATTTCACCCTACAATAAAACCAGATTCATGGTGTGTGAATCAAGTGTCCGGATTGAATTTTTTATTTTTTTTTGTCTCAGCTCACTAAAGGCGTTCATGAAATCTTCACGATCGCCCCGCCATCCCCACAAAAACAGGCTTTTATTCCCATTAGGATAATTCCCAGAAATAACTTTAGAAACCGTAAATCATTCTTCCATTATCCTCCAGACAATTGTACTCTGAGCAATCTCTCTGCTCCATCATGCTTTTATCTCTTTGTTTCAAAACCACTGTAATCATAGTTTGTGCTTCTGTTTGTTTCTACCAAGTTGCCTATGGAGACAAGTGTCCATGAATCACCTCTTCTGGTCCTCGGTCTTGTCTCTTTCCAAGCGCAGGTTCATGAGTTACTGTAAAAAAAAAAAAAAAAAAAAAAAAAAAACTTCTTTCAGAAAACAAATTTAGATGTTTTACCATCAGTAAACTTACCAAACCAGCTGATGCAGAGCATTTTGAAATATTTCATTCATTCATTAATTCATTCATTAATTCATTCATTCATTAATTCATTCATTTAATGAGATAAACCATCACACACTGATGCATAATTATGAAGTGGAAATAAATTTCCATTTGCAAAAACAAATCTAAAAAGTGTGGCTGCATCTGCATTTAGTTTTTATTTTTTAGTTGTTTTTTTTTTTTACTCTGAGACCCCTAAATAAAATCCTCTGAAACTATTTTCTTCAGAAGCCTCCTATTTAGTCAGCAGAGCACACCAGTGAGCAATTTAATCTCAGTACGAATAAAGCAATCCAGTGTATGTTAAGAAGGTTTAGAAATGGTTTAGATTTGGGTGCTCAAACATTAGAATGTCCCAGTCAAAGTCCATTTCTAAACCCAGTCAAAAATTTGTGGCAAAGAGTTTTTTTCTCTTTGCAGATTGTCTTTATCCAATTTTACCAAACTTCTGTTAGTTTACAAGACAAAATTTTGCCAAGATCAAAAAGACTTACTGTTATTATTCAGTAGCTTTGACAACCACGTATCATTTCCTTCTGCTCCACAATTATGCGGTAGCATTTCACATAAAATTACAATAAAATACATTTTGTTTCACATTGGAACTTGGAAAAAAAGTTACATGAGTACTTCTGCAAGGCACTTTCCAAGTGAATCAGACTGGTTGAGGAAGGAAGCACAAGTTTAGCTAATGTGAAGGGAGCTCCTAATGTGTGCTGAACTCATGGGTAGGTATTGCGTTACATGCGGAGATGAGCAGAGTATCAGAAGTAGCGGTGTCCTCCTCTTAAAAGTGGCAATGTCCCTTTCTTCCTGCAGGGCATTCCACACACATCATGTCCAGGGAGCGGCCCATGTCAGATGATCGCCTCGCTGCTTCATACACCGCCGACAGAGCTGTCGTCAGGGAGCTTTACCCGCGGTGCCTGTGAAACCCGAGAGCTGCTGGACAGACTTCACACTGCAGGGGCAAGAGGTGAGGGAGAGATGGTTTAGCACTGTTAAGGGGGTAATGCACACCCAAAGTAGTGGGAAAACTGTGTCTTGGTGGCTGCTCACAGGCCTGCCTGAGTGTGAGGGAAGCCAACCAGCCACCTCTAAGAGGGATCAAATTTCCTCACAACTTGTTGTCTGATGCTATATAAACTCTGGCATGCGGTGGTGACACCTGATACGGACTAAAAGGACCGCTGGAGAGGATCTCTGCACCCACTGTGATCCCTGCTCTTTCAAGTCCACTACTGTCTTCTGTTGCCCATTGGGTTCGCCCTCCATGAGGCCTTCGCTGCGTCTCCATCAGACCGTTCATAGTTAGGCTCAGTCATCACTGCACCGTTAATGAGGGTCCCCCAGGGGAAAGTCTACCACAGATAAAGGGAAATGATGTAGAGCCTGGGAGCTCCCGTTTGTGGCAAGGGAAGATCCTTCTCTGAGCTTCTTGTGTCGCAGACAGATGTCTGTCTGCATTCCACAGCAATCTGTAGTTGACAACAAATATTATGCACTGCATGGAGAGACGTGCATCCTGTTTTTTCTCAGTAAATCCTACTAATCATTTAATATTCTTCAGTTTGGATTGCAAAGATTATTTTGCAATAATAATTATGAGATGGCCTTTTCATCACTTTATTTACTTAGTTTTTTTTTCCATTACTTTTTTAAAATTCTTATTTGCATCCACTTAGATTACTATGCCGTTACTATATATTAAAAATAAAAAATAAAAAAATCAGCAAGCCCAGATGGATTCCAACACTTATACCACAACATTCCAATCAATATTTTCAGGGAATATATCAAACTGTTTCCTTGGCTGATAAGATTGGAAAATCAAAAGAAATGACATATCTTGAAGAAATTCAGAATTGTAAATTCTGGCCAAAAGTCTGTGTACAAAGAAGGTCGTAACAACAGGCTGGAACAACATATTATGGAATAAAAATGTTGAATATATTTTTTAGGTGCTTTGGGGTCTGTGTGTAGTATTATCATTTATGTCCAGGGCTATTTGACAACTTTTTTTTTAGTTGTTTTTTTTATTGATTCTGTTGAACCACAATTCAAAAGCAATGTGTAATTTTAATTGGTTAAGTTTCAATAAACTTCATTCATTATTACTCTTGTCAGTTTCAAGTTATTTCAGTGACCACTTTGTGCTTTTCGGTCATTAACAAAAGGCATACAAACAATTTAGTCCTATGACAAGGTTATTTTTGATTTCGGGGATATGGGTTTTAGAAAAAAAAAAACAAAACATTTATTTGTGGTGAATCCTGATAGCTTTACTTGGAAAGAAATGTTTGTTGCTAGATTAAATCAGGAGAGATATTCTAGTCAACTCCGATTTGGTAGTTTCACTTTGAAGCAACTTATAATTCTCAAAATGTCTTTCATAATGTTACATTGTAGCTAAATTTAAGGCTCTAACAAAGGTGCTGTTTTTACAATATCTAATTTTCTGTTTAAAGACAAGGTTCATAACATTTTACGCAGTCATCATACTTCAGTTATAATCTCACACTGTCAAAGTTAGGAACCCAACTTTCATATGAAATTTAAATTTTAAAAGTTACTCGATAGACATTGCTGGCTACTAAATTACTGTCACATTAGCAGCATCCCCATAGATGTAAAAAAAATATAATACCTAAAGCATCTTTTCATGCACATCTTAAGTTTTTTAAAATGACAAGGGAATCCTTTGAATAGTGACTAAAGTTATGAAGAAACTACTACTGCTACAAATAAGCAGATGATTTAATAAAAACCATAAAAAGCTGCCAGTAAACAAGTCAAGGTTGACAGGGCGAGGCCTGAACGAAGTAATGAGTGCTTCTAGCATCAATTATTCATCATTATTGAGGAGGGTATGAGTTTTCTACCACTCCAACAACAGAAACCTGATGACTTGGCAGCTTCTACAGCCTGCCATAAATTCATCACATAGCACAGGGATTCAGCGATCGATATCACATTCCTCCGTGAGGATCAGGGTAATGCATGTGGCTGGCAGGGAGATGTTGGTTGGAAGAGATGGGAGGGGAGATCAAATAGATACAGAACAGGCTTCGTCTTGGATTCAGTCCAGATGTGAAACAAATTGGCATGCGAGTTTAATACAAGGAAGGAATCAATCAAATTTTATTTGTATAGCACATTTTAGCAGCAATTCTGGCTCTAGTTAATTTTTACGTAATCGCGTTACATCTACCAACCTTTGTGTATTTTGGAAGGATTTTATGCTCGTGACCAACACAAAACAGAGCATAAACAGGAATTTAAAAATGTATTTGATACACGTATTATATTTGACAAAAAATAAATAAATAAAAAATTCAAACATGTGCTTTGCAAAAACATTTTTGCCGCTTTTGCTCTAATGCCCCAAAGCACTGTTAGAAAATAATAGTGAACAGGCAGCATCATGAAAATCAAGAAACAAGAGAGACAGTTCAGGTAATAGGCTGTGGGAAATATTAAAGCAGAATAATCTTAAAGAACAATATCTCAAGTTCTGAATGACACAAGGCACTATTTAAAACCTTCATCAAAATATTATATTGTAATATAATGGCAAACATACTGTGGTATATTGAGATTGTGCTGGTGCTCCCGTTTTGCTCTCTGGGAGCACGTGTGATCAGGCACGCGCTCCCAGAGAGCAAAACGGGAGCACCAGCACAATCTCAATCCTGAGCCCAAAGGAATCACAATCACCACAAACTAATCTAAAATCCAACAGAAGGAAAATCACAAAACTAACCTGAAGACCATTACTTGATGCTTGAAGAAAGACAGGATCACACAAGCTCACAACGCCATCTCCACAGCTCAAAACAATTGTGAGTGCGCACCCCACACACCTGGCTTTAAAGTGTACGTTGGTGCCGCCCACCACTCACCTTAAAGGTGAATCCGCACCAACATACCACAATACCATTTGTGAAACTCTGGAGGAGGTGCAGAGATTCACAGCTTAGGTGGTGGAGTCTACAGTTATCACTCAGAAATAACAGAAACGGCAGGGGGAAAAAAAGGAAAATGTTTAAAGAAACCCCTAGAAGTTCTGCTAACAATTTGCCATAAGCCATGTAGAAGGCACCACACATATGTGGAAGAATGTGCTCTTGATACATGACACCAAAACTGAATTTGGAAATTACTAAATGGAATGGAAACGTTAACACCGCACCATAATCTTGAATGCACCATCCCCCCCGAGAAACATGGTGGCGGCAACATCATGATACTGAGATACTTTTCTTCTGCAGGGACAGTGAAGCTTGTCTGAGGCGATAGGAAGATGGATAAAGCTAAAAAAAAAAACAAAGTCAGACCTGCCTGGGGAAAAAAAAAATAAAGGTTGGAAATTACTTGAGACTGAGGTTCATATTGAAGCAGAAAAACAGCCAGAAGGACGATGTTATGGTTTAGATCAAAGTTAGAGCAATGGCCATTCTATCATATCCCTGTGGTAGAACAACAGAAAAGTCCAGACCTCAGTATAACATAGGATTCATACCAGGTCTTGAAAATTGTTTCTTTGCAATTGTTTTGCAAAAACAAGTGAGCAAAATCTTTCAGATGTGCAAAATGGGTTGAGACCTTCTCCTAAAACCTTGTATCTGTACTTGGTCCAAGCAAGGAGATTCTACAAGTTAAAGGTGGAGATTAAAATACAGCCTGTGGAGTTTAATTGTTTTTATTTATGCAATGTTTTTTGATGTCACAATTTTCTTTACACTTAAACATTATGCAGTGTTTTTGTTGGCCTTTCATATAAAATACAAATAAAACATATTAAGTTTCATGACTGTGAAGTGATATTTATAAAAAAATAACTATGAATACCTCTGGAGGGTACTGTATGGAAAAAATAGAACATGCATGCAAAAATTTCTGTGCTATAACATTTTAAACAATCCTCAAACTGTGTAAATCACACTATAATTGTCTGGGTGGCTTTCTGGGTCTTTGCAGGGTCAGTTTGCAGCACGATTCTTCTTTTGCCCTTAAGCTCTTTGGAGACTCACTGTAGATGAAGATTAGGACTTGAGGAATTCAACAACAGGTGACAGGTCTTTTAGTTTCACCATGCAGGTAAATGGAAAAAGACCACATATGTCTGAAAGCTGCAAAGCAGCAGAGAATGAGGAGGAGAACAAAAAAAACAGGATTAAAACAGGAGGCAGGCCCCTCCTCTCGTTCTGCCTCTCTCTCGTCTTTCAGGATGTTGTTTATGCTGTTGACAGGCCTTTTAACCTCCCTGAGCTCATTCTCTGTGAGGTCTCTTTGGGAGCTCACTTTGGGCTTACAGCCTATGGAGTCTCCATTCAAACAGTTGCATTATTTATGAGTACCAGGGTTGTTGTTCTGATTTCCATATAGAAGTTCTTGAAACTTTAACAAAAATAATGAAGGCACGACAGATTTAAGAACTGTCATCAGTCACTTGAGCAAGTGCTGTCTTGGTCATGACATCAGTGATTGGTTTCCCCGTTGGACAGGTCCAATGGATCGGCCCCAAGGCCCATTTCACACTGGATTAGATTCCATTTCAAACCCAATCTTCTATATCAGAGGCCAGAAAAAAGGTTAAACCCCTTGAAAGTCTTTTAATCTTTTCATTTTTCATGGTTTTAAAAGCATTGTGACGTTTTTTTTTTTTTTTTTTTTAAAGGGATAAACTACAACAGGTTAAACCAAAAACAGATTCTTATCTAATTGTTTCATATAGAAGAACGGACACGTCAACAAAAGTATTGTGATTGTTTGGCATACTGAGTGAACTGATTGGTTACGGGTCAATCCCACATCCCATCATTTAAGTCTGAACTATGTCAAAGTGGGTTAGGAATGTCTTGACAAAATTTTGTAAACTGGTTAATAAAAAGTGAATGACATCTAAAATTGACTGTTTACTTGTAATGTAAATGTGTTTCACTAGAGATAAAACAATAATAATAATAATTTAAAAAAATTAATGATGAATAATCTGGTTTTCATCTCTTGATTAGTACTTTTACCAGATGAACACAGCTCTAAATTGCACAAAGTAGGACATTCAATGTTTATTTCAAATGTTTTTATTGTTGTTGTGTTTGAGTTTTTTCGCTATCAAAACTTAAAATATGTTTTTCATACTCATATTCTGTGGGAAAAGGTAGAAGGGGAAAACATGTAGCAAATAGACCGAGTCCAGGAATGTCTTGATGACATGAGTAAGAAATGGCTTGTAACACATAGGAAAAGGATGAAATTGCAATACATAGGAAGAAAATGGTGAAAGAGGGAATTGATCCAGAAGCATATATTTTAATAGCTATTATGACCAAACCGAAGCTAAGATAATAATAAAACGGTGAAATTTCTGGTGTAATTTAATTTAATTGCATAAAATTATGATGATACTGTAATTGTATCCTTGCATGGGCCACTTGGTTTATGGAAAAAGACTGATTATGACCCCTGATCGCACCAAAGCCATTCTGCTGGTAGCTTTAATTCATTGTCTCAATTTCTGTTATTCTCTTCTTTATTTTTAATTCCCAACAGTAGAAAATTACAAAAATGTCAAACAAATTTGCAGACGTATGAATTGTTGTAGGAACAAAGTGGCCTACGCCCAGAACTGCAAAAGAAGACAATCCTCTTAGTGTAAATTAATAGCAGCACTTGCAGACTACTTGAAGAATCAACTTTTATTCCAGACATCTATTATAACTATAACCAGTCAAACAAAATATGAGCAAGCAAATTTATAGATTTAAGCTCAGACTCTTGTGAAGACCCCAAAGAGACAACACTAATCAGCCTTTTGGGCTGCACTGCAAGTGTTCTCCTGCAAGAGAGGTGTTTTATGCAGACAGCTGAATGCAGGAGCGATAAATTATACTTCCAGATGTGCGCACATGTCAGTCGGCGTTCAGAACAAAAAGTGTGTTGTATCTGGGGAAACCATAACAGGAAAAGGACCAACAGGGAATCCAAGCAGATGGAAAGCTCAGGACAGACACCTCATCACAATCCACCGGCTGGTATTTTGTAAATGATGGACAAGTGTTGATGCCGTTCCAGTTACATCAAGGATACGTTTGTACTTATGTAAGAATTGTGATAAGAATCGTGATAACCATAGCCTTAATACAAGTCATACATCAACTTCAAACGTACTCATTCTGTAGCCGATTAGCTCCTGAAGTTGCTGCTGAGTCAGTAATAAAACCCGTCCTGTAGCACCTCATCATAGTAAACTTCCAGTCACACCACATTAGCTGGACCTTAATGAGGCCAGTTTGGAAAACCATTCTCTCCATGACCCTTGACTCTGGTTCATGCATCCTTCACATTCTGTTAATTTTTTGTAGAACATAAAAGCACGCCAAGTGACACGAATGGCCTCACTTGAAGGCCAAAGACTGATGAAAAATGGTTCTGGAATTTATTCAAATGATCAGGATATTTGAAATGACAACAAAATGATCAAAGTTTTTCAGTTTCATTGCTTAACAACAGTCCTGCATTTTGAAAATCTCCTTTAAATGTCCAACAAGCTATACAGACATTAATAAGTCACCTAAGAAAACGGATAGAAGGAACATCTATATGATATTTTCTGTTTGTAGGAGAGTAATAAACGTTGTTGTTTTTTTTTTAAAGGATGATCCAATCAGATCTAAAGTGTATTTAAGTATTGTCCTACAATATATAGCAAAAAAAATGTATAAGAAAGGCTGAATTGGCTGATGTTTGTTACATGACTCACTGATCCCATCAACTTGAGAACACACACATCTTAAGAAACACAAAGGTTTTTCCACTTTGTGTGTACTGCAGCAATACAAAACATCTGCTGCTGTAAAAAAATAATACAGCAGCATCAGAAACATCTTTGGTGAGACAAATTACTGTTGAAATATATACACAACTATTTAAAGTACATGGCATTAATTCTAAAGAACCATATGCAGGTGGTTAGAGATCCCTGACCTACACCAAGTCAAAGAATTTCAAACCTCCACACCTATAATTTATTCAAATGCAAATATTCATTAAATTTAAGATTGCTAAAAACAGAAACTGGCTAACAAAATTTTCAGTAATAGTTAACTTCCCCCAGCTTTGTTTGAAACATCTTAAGATCATATTTTTACCTTTTTTCTTATTTGTTTTGTTTTAATCTGTTGAAATGAAGATTCATTCACTGATTTGATTTGCATTGAACGTAATCCGTTTTTAAATTATTACGTCACACAAAGCTAGAAGCATGCGAGTTCCTCAGACAAATGTTGTTCTTTGTACAAAAGTGATCCGGTACAAGCTGTTAGTATTCACATCTTCACTTTGTAGGAGTGGTAATTAAAGGAGACATTTTGCTTTAACAATGATTTTCCCTGGGCCCGTTGACAGAGCTACCTGCTGAGATTGTGAACCTTCTCAGCTCCTGCAGAGTGGCACATCGCCAAAAAGAAAAGAGAGATACAAGAGGTCCTGCTGGCCAGCCTGGCTTCATTAGCAGAGCTAACCTTTAAAACATTCTGCTGTGTCCTGATCTGCCCTGGGGTCTGTTATGACTGTGAGGAAGTGGGTGCAAGATTTGTGTCAATTATACTGTCAATGCGTTAACCAGGAACACATTGAAAAGAGCCGAGTGACAGGCTAGAGTCCCGCCGGGAGGAGAATACTTTGTTAAATTTTACAGGAAGCTCTGGGTTTGTTTTTGGGAAAAAAAAAAGAAAAAAAAAAGAAAAGAAAACTGCCTGCAGTCTGCATGAAGCGATAAAGAGATTTCCAGCTTCCAACTTTTCTTCAATAAAGTCTAAGATCTGGAACCGAACAGGAACATCACTTAGCCGTGGCAATAACACAGCCTAACTTTGTTACTCTGGAAATGTTCTGTTTATGAATCATTTCTATACATCTGTGTGTACGTTTTATGATACAAAATACCATTTGAGGACTGGGAGAAACAGGAAAAATTGCAACATAAAGGAGACAACAGATACTAGGAGGTAAACTAGAGAAATAAACAACTGAAGACATTAAACCCCTGTCTGTAGAAATGCCAAAAAGCAAAGATTGTGATTGTGAATGTTGAAAAATATGTATAAAAAGAGCTGCACTTCAGAACAAATCTTAGAATTTAATATTTAGATTTGACTACTCATAAATAATAATATTGTAGCAAACAGCATTTCTTACTTTAATATAAACTGGCATATGGACAAACTTAGTGTACAGCACCTTTTATGCGGCAGTTTCACGCCCTAATCTCTACTGGAGGAAAACCTGATGAAATCCAGATGAGGCAAATATTGACAAAAAGCTACGTAAGACGCATGGACTCTTCTGGCTGCTCAATTAAACTGTCATGTTTGATTTTTTCTAACGATACAAAATCAAAGTTTGAGCGGAGCCCACAGCTTATCTCTAAGTAGTTTACAGTGCGTTTTTGCATTTTTCTGTGCCTATGTGAAGAAAAATACCGCCAACGATTATGTTGTGGTGAGAATATGTTTAAACGCCAGATGCTGCATGTTTCCAGCTTGTTGCAACAGTTTAGAAAGAAACATGTTGGATGCTTCAGTTTCTCAATACTTTCCTGATACAAACTTCAAATGTGAGGCATTAAGTTACTCTTAAAGGTTCTTGAAAGTGGCGTCATTTTTCTTTCTAGGTGGAATATCTGAAATAATTCATGGATTAAATTAAATTCAAAAGAACATCTTCATAATATTAAAAATGAATTAGAAGACTTGAAATGTGGATTAGGTCTATTTTAAGTTAAAAAAAAAAATTATAATTTCTGACCATTGTATGACCATCACATTTTTAAGCGGCATATTTAATGATAAAATTGTTTACCCTAAAAAATCTGATTAGAGATATTGGGATTCCATGGCAAAAAATATATATATTTTACATGCTTGAGCAGATCCAGTTCTTCCTTAAGTGGTGTTGTCTGTTTAATCCAACTATAACCAGTGTAGTTCTTATAGGCTTCATGTCAAAATAGTGGAACAGATTGTGGAAACATTGCATTGCGTTAGCAAACCTTGGCAACTGGGCCAATCAAATTATAGAAAAATAAAATTATATGCTGTCCCATGGGTGATGAAAACTTTGCTTTATAAACACGTATTTTAATTATATCTCACCATGTTGGGGAAACTGGTTCCCAACAAAACATTGTGGAGGTAAGTGCAATTTCTTCCGTGGCTCTAAATGCACCGCAAAATTGCACTACTTCCCCAAACAAAAGCCTTACTCAGCATGAACCACAGACCACACTGCAAAGTTTTTATTGGAGCAGCACCCTGTCAAAAAAAAAAGTCCCTGTGAAATCTGTTCACTGAGAATTGTTCTGTGCATTCATTTTTTTATTATTATTTAGCCATGCAAAAGTCAAATAGATAGTTCTCGTACACATTTAGTGTTGGTTAACATTAATTTCAGTGGGGATTTTTTTTTACATATAGAATATATTATCTTAGATGATTAGTATGTATTTGCATGCATGCATTCATGAATGAAGTTGATTTATTCTGGAACTTTTTCAATGTGTTCTATGATTATCAGGACATTAAATTGTATTAAAACATTCATCAATGCTATCTGGAGTTTTGGGAGACATGGTAATTATCTTATAATATATATATATTAATTTGGTTCAATTAATTTAAATTCTGCTTTATTTATTGCTAATCAGTTCGGTTCAATTCCGGCCTCTCTGTTTCAGTTCAATTTACTTATTCTCACTTTAGTTCAGTTCAGCTTTCCTCAGATTAGTCTAGTTCAGTTCAGTTTAATTAGACTTAAATCGGTTCAGTTTCATTACATTTGATTCCATTTAGATTAATTCAGTTTATCTGAATTAACTTTTATCCAATTCAGCTCAGTCACTTAATTTAGTGTATTTCAAGTTAATTCGGTTTAGTAAGACTCAATCATTTTAGCTAAATTAAATTAAACCTAATACTTTTTAAATTTTATCTCAGCTAATTTAATTTAAGTCTAGTTAAGACAGTTTAGTTCAATTCAGATGAAGTCTCCCCTGTTTTATGCTTCATGATGCAGTACAGTGAAGATCTAAATCAACCTCCACTGCACAGACCTCTGATCTGAAATAAAACGTATGAAAATATACACTTTGATCAAAATAAATAGAACAGCAGCAGATGTAAAAATAAAAGAGTTAAAACTAGAGCTCGAACAGAAGAGATAGAAACTAAGCAGCTTAGGCAGTATGAAAAATTACAATGGGAAAGCTAATAATTAAGTCTATATAAAAATGGTAGTGTAAGTTGATTGTGCATCTCAGGCTATGACTAAGACAACAGTCATATACAGTCTCAACTTTGCAGGTTTTGTGAATTTATGATTCCTCCAACACCTGCAGTTCTCCTGAGCATCAAACGCATTTATTTTAAGAGCTTGAAAAATCTAAGTACAAATTGTTCATAAATGTTCTTCTGTTATGACATGGAAGCAAGCTGAAACTCAGTTTAGGAGGATAATTTATGGACCCAGCTGTACAATGGAGTACATTTATCACAGAACATTGTTCCCCATGTGTGTTACAATTTTTTTCTGTTTTTTTTTTTTTTTAGAATGACGTTATGAAATCACATCCACATCCATTAAAGTATAATATTACTCACTTTTATCCAAACTGGCTCCAGGATCAAAGTGTGTATTGTGACCGAACACAGAGAGCATCCAGGTAGATTTCTAAAGCAGAGGAGTAAAGAGAAAGAGAGAGAAAATAAAGCTCTGATAATTATTGGCTGTCACAAGACACAGAGGGGATGCAGAACGATTACAGATGACACATAAATTGCTGTGTAATTTCAGACAGGCGTTTTCGGCTGGAGCAGGTCTCCTCTTGTGCTGCCTGGCAAAATAATGTTCAAATGGAAGTCAAGGCCGGAGTGATAGCATGCCATTGTTGCACCATGTGATATGCCAAGGACATATTAATGCTGCAGGCCGCATGCAGAGCTGCAGATCAAACACCTTCTAAGGTTTCAGGAGAATTTGGTCCCTAAACAAGATCTTGAAAATGAGCCAAGGATTGGAACTCATATGGAGAAGTTAAATGATGTCCTTTAAAAAAAAAAAAAAACAACAACAAAACAACCATGAATCAAGTTCATTTATGTATTTTACAAATAAAACGAAAGCAATCATGTGTTTTCTTTCTGATGAGTCTAAAAACTAGGAGAACTGCAGAAATATATAATGCTGCCATTGATGCTCACTGATGGATCAAATTGAAGAACTGAAATATCTGTTGTTGTCACATAGCAGGAAAATGTCAGGTGTAACAGCAACATGTCAAAGGTAAGTCTGCACAGAATATTAATATCCCCAGACACTGTCCACATTGAGGCTTCGTCAGAAATGATTTACTCAAGAACAGCTGCAGTGGTCGCATAAAGGACAAGCATCGATGGATCTCCTCCGTCCTTCAGCTACTGCAGACACAATGTCATGATCTTTGCGAGTGGCCACCGCTTGTCAGGGAGAAGAGAAATACTCAGAGAGGGACGATAAACTGTGGGCTGTCGGAGGTAATCCAGACATTTTGGTAGCAGCTGATAGACTGAGTTCATAGGTCAGAGGTTTATTAACTAATAGCACAACATGACTATGACAGGTTTTAAATGAATAGTCTGAGAATCCTGCGGACACAGAATCTCTTTTATATGAGCAGAAGAGTGAACAGGGTACTTCTGAACATGTTTTTACAGTATATATTAATACTGCAGTTAAGGCTGTCAGGAAGTTTGCTACTTTTAAGAAGATGCTTTTCTTTCACTATTGTTGGCTTATAACAAAGCTAAGAAACGGGGCAATATTTTGTCTAGCATCATCTCCGTCTACACCTTTGAGTGTATACCTGAGTTAAATTAAAGTCATATTTTTCTCGCGTTGCATCAGTGCAGACATTTTAGCCTTCTCCGTGATGTAGCTGTAAAGTATTCAGATGATTATATCATGTTCTTTCACTCCAGAATGCAAAAAACAAAAGGAAATAAATTCAGAGTATCTCTACTTCCAAGTTAAACATTTTCCCACCTGAATAAGTACAGATTTACGTGACAGAAAAAGAAAATGTGCTTTTATTCAGTAAAATTACTGGGTTATCACATGATTTTCACAAGGCGTCTGCTCTAATATGCTGATGCATGCAGCACTTGACGTTTAACAGGCTTACATTAAGACACACTGCGTTCAGGGAGCGTTGGCCCCAAATGGCTCTGTTGTTGTTAAGTGCTGTCTCCTGGGAGGGTGGAGAGGTCCTTTCTTTTATTACTGGATATGTGAGGCATTGCATGCATAATATTAGGGCTACAGACGGCCTCATATTAAAAATAAAATGCTTTATTAAATTTATATAATGGACTTTGGAGGCATTTTAAGAGAAACATAATTCATGAGCGGGCACTTCGTATAAACACATATGAAGTTAAGCAGACATGAAAAAAAGTCTGTGCAGTATGAGTTTGTCACAGAAATTGCCTCTCATTCAATTAACTTTCTAGTGCAGTTCATTAATGTCAAAATAAATTTCCGTCTGGTTTCAAGTGGAGCAGTAAACTGTGCCGCTGACACAGACCTGCTCTTGTTCTCAAACCTTTCTGCAAACAGCGCGAAGCCACAAGGCAATGAGAATCCCTGAGCTCGGATTGGAGCATTGCATGATTCCCGTCTGTCCGATCCATTCTCATTTGTGTAAGAGCACATGCAACATTACAGATCGCCATAATCCCTCAAAGATGACTGTAAAGGTTACCGATTTGGGCCTCCAGCACCAGGCAGGGAATAATTTGTGAAACAGGTTTTCCCTCAAGAAATTGCTACCGATGCAAGTGATTGTGTTCCAACAATGTTGATGTAGAAATAAAAATACACTGAACATTGGTGAAAATATCCTAAAGCCAGCTCTCCATAGATGAAGATGTAATGCTGGGTGAGTGACAGACACGGACAATGCCACGTCTACATCTGTTTTCTAGCTCAGTGCTGATAGGTTTATCGCTGGAAGACAAAAATCACGAAACCTAGTGTTGCTAAAGTTGAACGTGTGTCCCTGACCTCCGCCTACAGAGAGGAGAACCAACGAGACCAAGGAGGGGCTCTGTTCCTGAGTAAGACGTTGGTGTTGCAAGCAGCTTTCAGCACCTTCTGATTCAGTGCACATTTAACCAAAAACACAGGTAAGATGTCTGCAAGGAGGCCGAAAAACAGCCAGTTTTTGTCATCAGGGGATGGTAGCTGGGATAGGAGTTCCAGCTGTTCCGAAGCATTCTCGACATATAAAGCGTCTGTGATACCCTGAGAAATAATGGTGCAGCAGCAACAGGAGATGATCAGTCTCACTTATGAGTTTCTCTGAGCTGGTTGGAGCAGTTTTCCTCGGGAGTTTGAGAAAGAGGAGAAAACAGGGGTACCAGAAAATGAAATGGATGAGTTTGTATCAGACATTAATGTGCTGAATATTTTCTCACATGTCGATCTTGCCAGAAGACGTGAAGGAGTGTGGATCTACTTTCAGTTTTAAATTCAGGATGGAGGCCCACTGAGCTTGAGTTATGATTTTTTTTTTCCTTGTGTGAAAGAGAAGGTTTTGGGCCGAGTCTGACAACTCTGACCTACACTCACCTCAAAATCCAATATGGTTGATTTTTACTTATAACGCAGTCCCCATACTGTTCTGACTCTTAACTGGAAAACAGGCAAATTAGGTGTGAGGTCATTGCCAGATATGATGTCCAAGTTCAGAGGTTTATGAAACTCAACGATAAGCTTTCCCTCAGTCTTGATTCAGACAATTAGAATAAGAACTGGAATATGTAACTGGACTGTTGCACCTATGCATACGCAGTATGTATAGGTGCAAATGCAATGGCAATGTAAGAAAAGACAGAAATAAAATTAATACAGAAGAAACTTAATCTTATCTTTTTCCCCCCCTGTTTAAATCACATTATTGTTGCTGCTGCACTGCTTGTTTTCTACTGGAACTTGGACTGGTAAAAATGTAAAACTCTAATAACCAATTTCTGCAAAAATAAATAAATGCAGAGAATCTGACATTTTTTCAGAAATGCCACTCTCTCATCAAGACATATGTGAAAGGCCTTCATCCTGACATTAGACTGAGCTAAAATAATACTTTATTTTCCAGATTGTGGTTCTGAAACCACAAAACAATTCAAGTAAGGATTACTTACTTATTGTGAAATGACTGAATCTTTAAGGGCGGTTTTCCAGTGTTGGTGTTTGAGTGTGCGATGTTGAAATTACATTTAATCTGTGTACCAAACCTGTTATTTGTGTATTAAGGAGCAAACATTTTCATTGTACACATTTTATAGATCATGTAGTTATGCTTGAAAATAGCATAAAACCAAAAAAGGCTGCAATGGCCATGTATTTGAATAGATATCTTTATGACAGTGAAGCACTCATCCGTCCCTTCTCTATACCTGCTTGTCCTTGCTTGGTCACTGGTCTCTAAGTCCAGCGGTCGTTCAGCTGTTTCATTTGCTCTAAATTATCAGTAACATGCTTGTCAGGTATTTCCAAACCTGGATTTACATTTCCCCCTGCCGGGACTTCAGACATTGTTTACTTCCCTATGTCTGTGCCTACCTCACCCATTTGCCCCGCCCCCAAATTTTTATATTACATTAAAAATGTATTGTGTCATTAATTATACAGAGCAGAAAATCTAATATATATGTGTGGCTTGAACCTGATTACCCCTTATTAACCAGACAAATACTCACCTTGAGGGCCATTTCATTCATCCTTGTGAGAACAGCGATGGCTCTGACAATATTTTCAGCTTTCCTTCAGGCTTTGTTAGGACAAAAATCTGAATGAGATTGTAAACACATTCTGAACACACACACACACACACACACACAACTTATTGTTATTATTGTTATGTTAACTTATGTTATTAAATCAAGTCACTATTCAAAAGTAGGATGTGTTACAGTTTTCTTTTTTTTTCTGACTGGAAAAAAAAAAATTCTTACATGAAACATTGTTATGTGATTAACAGTGATTGTCTGCACTTGTGATAGTACCGGAGACAAAAGCCCTGTTCATTCCAGCACTTAAATCTAATCTTGTGACTGAGACTTGAACATACAATTAGATTATTACTTATTATTTTATTGCTTTTGTTGAGGGGGGAATATTTTGTTGCCTTCAGGCAAAGTAGCTTCCGCCTAATTATGCATGTTGAGCTTTCATAAAAAAAAAAAAATCCTCCTGGTCCCCACCCACAATGCATTTAGGCAAAATACCTGCATGTCTTTGCATATGTATAGTAGAGAGTCAGCAAGATGACTCTCTTGTGGCACAAGAATCGAAAGTTTATTCTGTAGAAATGGTTGAGAAAGACATAATTGTCTTTACCCCTGGTAATGACATAAAGAGACTTACATATATGCGCCAAACTTATGAAATCCCTCGATTGTTTGCACTTACTAAATTGTAAGCCATTTCAGACAGCACCTGTCATTCTCTATATAACATCATCAGCCATTTTTTTAATGGCTACAGCAAAACACTGACTTCGTTGCCCTTAAACGAAATTTGGTGACATGCTTTAGGACATTGTCCATTTGGTAAACCCAAGCTTTAAGGGCGTATTTATTTCCATGTAATGTACTTTTGACATTTATTTTGTGAAGTCCTTCAGTTCCTCCTGAAGAAAAAAATCTCACACATCATGATGCTGCCAGCCCTGAACTTCTGACTTTCAGTGAAACTGTTTAAATTCGGTCGATGAGAACTATTTATAAGGTGTATTCACAAAAACTGAAATGCTGCAGAGTAAAACAGACGGTCACACTAAAGGTTTTGAATCACAATAGCTCAGACTTGCTTAAAAGCCTGACTGTTCACAAAGAGTGTTGCAGCACAGACCGGGACAGCTCTGTCAGGGATCTGACAGAGAGGTTTTGAGTGATCATTACACAGGATTCCTGCGAATCAGTCAAGTGGAGTATTTCTGAAAAGTTGCATTTTGTTAAAACAAGAGAGGAATCTTCCAACTGAATGATCGCTATATTGAATTGTTTTCAGCACAGCTGTTGTTTCTGTGCCGAAGCTGAAATGCAACACCGTGGAATGATTATCAAAGTGTTTCAAAGTTGTCTGTACTGTTCTCACAGACAGGGTTTGGCTCAAGTAATGCACGCAGCGCTATGATGTGTGTTCCAAATGACTCTGAGTACATTTCAGAGATGATATTAAAGATTAGTAATCAATAACACACATTCACTTTGGGGCTTACACTGGAAAGGAAAAACCAGATGGTAAAAGTTGCTCAGACAAGCACGATTTTTGCACAGATCATGTGATTGCAGAGTCTCTTTGTTTGCTTTGGGTAACCACAAACACATGCGACTCCTAAATCGAGTCACTTTATACCGGGATACGCTTTTTATGGTCGGTCACGATGGACAAAGAAAAAATGGAGGAAACCACACAAACATCCTCCATGTAGCCATATTTTAAAAGTTTTTGTTTATAGCATGTGGATTTGAAGAGCCTTAAAAATGCATTCTTTCCTCTTATTTTTTTCCCCCACATTTTATCTGGTTACAACCACAAACGTTACAAATAAATGATATTTCTAAAGTTTTTACAATGCACATCTAAAGACTGCTCTGTTAATTTGTGTTCTGTTAGCTTTTCTCCTTTATATCCTTTTCCAAAATCCAGGGCAACCAACTTGCTTCCTTGCCAGCTCCATGTAATTTAATCTAAGCATAAATCCAGCTGTTCTGTAAAGGCCCCAGAGGTTTGTTGGGGAACATTAGTCAACAAAAAGCATCATAAAAATCAAGATACAGCAGATAGGTCACGGATAAACCTGTGGAGATGTTTAAAGGGCGGCAAGGATGTGAAACACAATCCTAAACTTTGAACATCGCACAGACCACTGTTTAATCTATCATTCTAAAATGGAAAGAGCAAGGAACAATTCACCAAGACTGACCGGGCAAGAACATTTTTATTCAGAGAAGCACTCAAGAGGCCCGTAGTAAGTCTGGAAGAGCAGCAGCAATCCTCAGCTGAAGTGCTATAATCTGTTGATGCAACAATTGGTCACTTACTCTTTCATAACGGTCAAAGTTTTAGAGTAACAAGAAGGAAATTGTTTGTGGAGAACCATATGTCATAAAGATTAGGACACAGGATAATGTAAAAGGAAAGATGCTGTGGTCAGACGAGACCAAGCTTGAAGATGAAGACAAAATGATACGTACGGCAAAACACTGACCAAAATGCAGATCTTAGTCAAATCATGAATCTGTGACAAAATGAGATTATGGATGTTATAACAGAAGCTCCCAGTCTAAACTTACTTTGAATTCCTTTTCAAAGAATAATTTTTAAACATTTGATTCTACAGATGTGTGTAGGCATGTGCAGCTATAGTTTCAGCAAAATGCAGTTTTAATGTTCAAGCCGCCAAATCTGAACTTTTTTGGGTTTGTTTTAGGTCCTAAAATCCAATAAAATGTGACAGATGTTCTTTTGGAAAGGCACTGTAAATTCTT